>NC_062291.1:57751784-58059025 GCF_902655055.1 Lutra lutra | reverse complement strand
GCGCCTGGGTGGCTCAGTCAGTTAAGCGTCTGCCTTCGGTTCAGGTCATGATCTCAGGGTCCTGGAATCGAGTCCAGCATTGGGCTCTGTGCACCATGGGGAGTCTGCTTGTCCCTCTCCCTCTGCCCATCACCCCCACTAGTGCTCTCTCGCTCTCTCTCTCGCTCTGCTCTCTCTCAAATATTTTTTTTTTTTAAAGGAAGAGACACAGGGGCGCCTGGGTGGCTCAGTGGGTTAAGCCTCTGCCTTCAGCTCAGGTCATGATCTCAGGGTCCTGGGATTGAGCCCCACGTCGGACTCTCCGCTCAGCGGGGAGCCTGCTTCCCTTCCTCTCTCTCTGCCTGCCTCTCTGCCTGCTTGTGATCTGTCTGTCAAATAAATAAATAAAAATCTTAAAAAAAAAAAAAGAGACACAGAAGCAAAAAGCATTTCTATGAATTGAGCTTCAGTGAGCATT
This sequence comes from Lutra lutra, assembly GCF_902655055.1. Classification (NCBI taxonomy): domain Eukaryota; kingdom Metazoa; phylum Chordata; class Mammalia; order Carnivora; family Mustelidae; genus Lutra; species Lutra lutra. Next base: position 58,058,568 of record NC_062291.1, on the reverse strand, counting down.
CGAGTTCTGAGGTCCTGAAGAGAATGAGATACATCTTCGATTTACAGATGAGAAGACTGAAAAGTTTTGTGCTTGTCTCAGCCGCAGTAACCCGTATGTTTCTTTTGTTGTTGTTGTTGTTATTGTTGTTGTCTTAAGATTTTTTAAATTTATTTGTTTTTTGAGAGAGGGTGCACACATACACACGCACACACACAGTGGGGGGGGGGCAGTGGTGGAGAAGGGGCAGAGGGAGAGGGAAAGAATCCCAGGCAGACTCCCCGCAGAGCACGGAGCCTTACCTGGGGCCATTCCACGACCCTGAGACCATGACTGGAGTGGAAGCCAAGAGTGAGATGCTCAGCCAACTGAGCCACCCAGGAGCCCATAACCTGTAGGTCTCTTAAGAGTAGGAGAGCCTTCAAACATCTTTATGTACCTCCATATGCTAACTTAGCACAGTGTCTTGCATATAATTAGTGCTCAAGAAATAACTTTTGGGGGTCGCCTGGCTGGCTCAGTCAGTTAAGTGATTGCTTTCGGCTCAGGTCATGATCCCAGAGTCCTGGGACTGAGTCCCACATCAGGCTCCTTGCTCAGCAGGGAGCCTGGTTCTTCCTCTCCCTCTGCTGCTTCTCCTGTTTGTGTTTTCTCTGTTCATCTCTCTCAAATAAATAAATAAAATCTTTATTTAAAAAAAAAAAAAGAAAGAACTTTTGGGTATGTAACTGAGTTAAATTGATCAGAACCAGTCCTCTCAACACCAAAGATTCAGAGGCAGCTCACTGCCTACCCCGTATCAGTTCTTCCTTTCTACCTTAGCAATAGAACTCCCACTGGGAGGAAGGGGGTGGGCTGCAATGTTCCCGACTAAAAGGCTATAGTTCTCAGCCCCTCTGCAGTTAAGTTTGGCCAAATTATTAAATTCTAGCCAATCAGATGTGAGTAGAACTGGCTTAAAGGGAGCTGACTTGGCTGGGAGTGCCCCCTTGGCTCCATCTTACTGAGTCTGGGCCTTGACCTAGACTGAATGCGATGGCTGGAGCTCCTGCACCCCATCTTTGGAGCATGAGGTGACACCGAAGATGGAAGTCATACACCAGGGAGGGTAGAGCAGAAAAAGAGAACACCTAGGACCCTGAGGACTCTATGGAGCCACCATATTAGCCCACCTACCTCCTGACTTGCCGAATGTGAAGAATTAATCCTGTGTGTTTGAGCTACTATCTTGAGGTCTCCATGTTAGCAGCTGTACACAATTCATTCCTGATACAGAGGTCCCTGACAAGAATGGGAGGTTGGAAGTAGTAGGTGGGGAAATGCCTAATTTTGCAGTAAGAATGAATTTGGGGGCATCAGGATGCCAGGTTAGAGTGGCGATCACATGGTCTCTGCTCACCCACACTCCCTCCTGCCTGTCACGGTCACGTCCTGTCAGGTGACAAATGAAGGTGGACTCTGCTTTGGGCGCAGTCCCCTCTTTGAGTAAGAGCACACCTGCCATGCCCAGATTTCAGTCCTCTTCACAGTTTGGGGTCCTGTTCAGCACACCAGGCCATCTGTTTGTCCCCCCGGAATTAGTCTAGGGAGCAAGCTCTTCTTCGGCCAAATGGAATGTTAAAGCCGCAGAGGCTGAGGGACACGCAGTCTTCTGTGACAGTGATGTGCCAGGCATGGGGATCAGTGTTCTGCGTGCACCATCTCATTTTAGCCTTGGAACAGCAGCCCTATTTTCAGGTGAGGAAACTGTGGCTCACCAAGTTCAGCTACTTGTCCCCGGTCACACCTGGGATGTGGCTCCAAACACGGGCTTGCCTGAATCCATGGCCTGGGCTTTGACACAGCTCCAGCAGTGAGGGCAACCCTCCAAGCAGTCGTAACTCCACCACCTGGGGCATGATGGGCTGCCTAGAGTGACAAAGCCTGTCTCCCTCTTCCAGAACTTGAGCTCTAAGTTAAACACCCAAGCCATCTGCTTCCTTTTTGTGTGGGGCAAGAGGCTAAGCCTCAACTTCCCTTTCCTCCTGCCCAGTGTCGTAATAGACAACAGCTCCATTGGTGGAAAAATGGCCTTCCTGTTGGCCGTGGGCTCAATGCTTTGGGTTCAGCAGCTCTGTTCCCTGCATGTGCGCTTCACAGACAATATTGAGAGCAGTGGTTGCAGAGGGAGCTCCTAGGGTAAGGATGGGATCTTTTGGCTTTTGCCCATTGACCAACTAAGTGACCTTGGGGTGTCATGGAAGCCCTTGGAATAACAGTTCCCCATCCGTGAAATGAGGACACTGTTCTGTTCTCCTCAGTTAGATAATAGGTTAGAAGGGGTTTTGGAACTTGAGAAGAGCTTTTCTTTCTTTTTTCTTTTTTTTTTTAAGATTTTATTATTATTTTTTAAAGATTTATTTATTTATTTGACAGAGAGAGAGATCACAAGTAGGCAGAGAGAGGGAGGGTGAAGGCGGCTACCCGCTGAGCAGAGAGCCCGATGCGGGGCTCAATCACAGGACCCTGTGATCATGACCTGAGCTGAAGGCAGACCTGACTTGAGCCACCCAGGCGCCCCAAGATTTTATTTTTTTTAAGTAATCAGAGGGCTTAAACTCACAACTCCAAGATCAAGAGTCACATGCTCTACCAACTGAGCCAGCCAGGCACCCTGAGAGCTTTTTGAATAATAATAAGTTCACATTTATTGCCTTCTCACTACATGCCAGGAGGTGTGCTAAGCACTTTACAGGTATTATCTTATTTAGTTCTCATAAACCCTGTGGGTAGGCATTCTTATCCCCATTTTATAGCTGAGGAAAACTGAGGCCTAGAGTGTAAGGTGATTTGCTTAAGGTCAGACACTTGGATTCTACCCCAGAAGGTCTAACTACAGGACCCATCCTACAAATGTGAGTGGTCCTTATTAGCCATAAATTGTATGGATTATCATAGAGAAGGCTAATTCATTTAGGTAGAAGACGATGCTGGAATTCAAAGACAGTGAAGTCGGTCCTTCACCAGAAAGGTGAACCCTAGCTGTGCAGAGTGGGAGAAAGTATGCTCAAGCCATCTGGATGCCTCGTGTCCCTTCTCCTGACACCAGCTTCTGGAGGAGGCTCTGCGTGGAGTGTGCTTCCAGGTGGAGGGCCAGCCCACTCCCAGACAGGTGGTTCATCGAGATGCTGTACCTGGTTGTGATTTAGCAGACTCAGTTTGGAGGCAGGTGTCTGTGCCCAAGAAAAGGATGGGAAGACTGCCACTAGCCAGGGCCTCTTCATCTCCCATCTGATTTGCAAACGCCCAGCCTGCTCCCCAGACACTGCTGCCTCCCTCCAGGGTTTCAGCTTTAACTGGCTGTTTGCAGAGCTCCCTCTGCTGGCAGAGGTGCACCACCACACTCATCGCAAGGTAACGGTTTTGGAGATGTACAAATTTTGACATACACACTTTCATGTTGAATCCTCAGGATAGCCCAGTGGGTTCAGTATTATTATTATTTTTAAAGATTTTATTAATTTGTTTTACAGAGATCACAAATAGGAAGAGAGGCAGGCAGAGACAGAGAGAGGGGGAAGCAGGCTCCCTGCTAAGCAGAGAGTCTGATGTGGGGCTCGATCCCAGGACCCTGGAATCATGACCTGAGCCGAAGGCAGAGGCTTTAATCCACTGAGCCACCCAGGTGCCCCTGGGTTCAGTATTATTATCACCACTTTCCAGGACGTGAAACAGACATCCCTGCCCAGTGTCGTGCAGTAAAGTCCAGACTCTTACCAACACTTTCTAGGTCTTCTCTCAGTGACTGTTCCCATATCTAGACCTCTGAGCACCAGGTTGCTTACAACAGTTTCCAAACTCAGCTTCCTCTTCCTCCTCAGGCCACCAGTTCCCTTCTCTCAGCCTTACCACCCAGACCGCAGTCTGTGTCCTGGGAGCGGGCTCTGCCAGCAGGTGGTGTGTTGACCCTCGTGGCTGGAGGTACAGGGCCTAGAGTCAGCACTGAGTTACCTTCTCTGCAGTGACACCTTCTCATGCTAAGTCTCTGTCCTCTCTCTGCTCTGCATGCCGGGAGCACTTTCTATTTTTAGTAAATCAACGAAGAGTAACCTGTGTAAGAAAGCGCACAAATTATAAGCACACAGCTAATGAATTATCCCGCAGTGAAGATTCCGTGTAAAATCCCTTCTGCTAAAAAATTAGGATATTACCACACACCTGGTTCCCACTGTCAGTTACTACCAGCATGGGGAATGCTATCCTGACTTCTAATACTTCTGGATTTGGCAAAGTGAAGAGTTGTCTCAGATATTCCAATGAAAAATTGGCTTATAGATGTTTCATTTTACACAGCAGTAAACTTGTTTTTTTTTCCTACTTTTTTTTTTTTTAATTTGACAGACAGAGATCACAAGTAGGCAGAGAGGCAGGCAGAGAGAGAGGGGGAAGCAGGCTGTCTGCTGAGCAGAGAGCCCGATGCGGGGCTCAATCCCAGGACCCTGAGATCATGACCTGAGCTGAAGGCAGAAGCTTAACCCACTGAGCCACCCAGGCGCCCCAGTAAACTTGTTTTTAAAAGGAGAAGACCTAGGGCACCTCTGGGTGGCTCAGTTGGTTAATTGTCCAACTTTTGATTTTGGCCCAGGTTGTGATCTCAGGGTTGTGAGATCAAGCCCCGTGTCAGGCTCTGCACTGGGCATGGAGTCTGCTTAAGAGTCTCTCTCTCCCTTTCCCTCTGCCCCTTCTCCTTGGTCTAAAAAATAAATAAATAACTAAAAAATAAAAGAGGACCCAACCGAAGGTTGCCAACTCCTTATTTTGGCAAATAATAATGTTTTTGGGGGGGGACCTTCCATTTAGTCTCACTATTGCTTTGTAAGAGAGAAGGCATCTGAGTATCAGCATCACTAGTTTGTACTTCTTTTACTACAGACCACTACAGTACTGACCTTGACTGGCGTGTGACCTGTGATCTGGATGACCCCCGGTGACTGCTTCCAGCACCAACACTACTGTTGCATGAATTTCATCCCAGCCTTCTCTTTATTCCCCATCTATAGCTTCTTGGTTCTTGGACCAAAATTTATTTTTTGATACTTCTTAACTCCCTCAGAAATGTATGTTTTGAGCTTTGCGTGTCTATATGTGGAGGCAAACACCATCTCAGTTTGGCTAAGTTATTGGTATTTATATTTATCCTTGAATTTTTATAATTTGTGCCCCTATTTTAGTCCCTCTTCTTTCCACCACAACACACATATACTCATTCATTCATTCATTCATTCAACAGTTAATTTGTTGAGTGCCTACACTCTTTGCCAGGCACTCCTCCAGATCTTGGGAATGGAAGTGACAAAGGCAAAATTCTTGTCTTCATGAAATTTATATGGTGGATCTATGTTTTTCCCAAGCTCCCCAGAGCTCAGTAGCAACAGTTTATGAGAATCACCTTTGCAAAAGGATATTTAAGAACAAAGGGTGTCTTTAGTCTGTTCAGGGTGCTATACCAACATAACATAGGCTTAGTAGTTTGTAAACAACAGAAATTTATTTCTCACAGTTCTGGAGGCTGGAAGTCCAAGACCAGGGTGCCGGCATGCTTTGGGTGAGGACCCATTTTTTGAGTCATAGCCAGCTCCTTCTTGCTGGGTCTTCACATGATGGAAGGGACTAGGGAACTTTCTTGAATCTTTTTGTAAGATACCAATTCCATTCAAGATCGTTTCACTCTAATGACTTAAATCAAAGACCCCCACCTCCTAACACCATCGTCTTTGGGAGTTAGGATTTCAACATAGGGACTTTGCAGGGATATAACATTCAGACAACAGGAATGTGTGGGTGGCTCAGTCAGTTAAGCATCTGCCTTTGGCTCAGGTCATGATCCCAGCGTCCTGAGATCAAGTCCTGCATTTGGCTCCTTGCTCCGTGGGGAGCCTGCCTCTCCCTCTGCCTGTACTCTCTCTGGAAATAAATAAATATTAAAAAACACATTCAGACCATAGCAAGGGGAAAAATTCACACTGTATCAAGTGAAAGAAGCGGTATACAGAAATTTTGTCCACTTCTGGTTCATTTGGAAGTCTGACTTATTGAAATGTCTTGTTCAGTGGCAGCTAAAAAATGTTTGTAAAATGAATGCATTAAAGCCTAATCAGCCAACACTCACCAGGGGGACTGGCTGGCTCAGTCGGTATAGCATATGACTCTTAATCTCAAGGTTGTGAGTTCAGGCCCCATGTTGGGTGGGTGGGGAGCCTACTTAAAAACAAAGCAAAACAACTCACCAGGATCCAGCCATAGTTTGATGAAATCAGGTTTGTTGATTTGAAGTGGGAGAGGGAATTCCAGAGGAATCTTGGAATACTGCACCCCAAGACAGGGGAGGAAAGCATCTTTTTAAGGTTTGGGCTCCATTTAAACGACTTTGGGGAGGATGGAAGTGAAATTAATTCAGGATTGATTGCTGATTGTGATGTGGGATTAGAAGACATTAGTGAGAGGAAGTGGCGTGGGGGCGGTTTAGCAATTGGGTACCCCCCGGTACTAAATGAAAGTAACTAAGCAGGTTTAGAGCATCACTGGCAGCTTTTTTCTCGTTTCGGAGCAAACTGATTTTCTACTCTTTCAAGTTTGCCCAGGTTTTGACTCTTTCAAATAAACTTGCTTCCAAGCTTTACTTTCGAAATTAGATCTTTAAAAGAATTACAAATACACTTTTTTTTCTTTAAGATTTTATTTGTCAGAGAGAGAGCGCGCGTGAGCGCACAAGCAGGCAGAGGCGGAGAGAGAAGCAGGCTCTCCGCTGAGCAGGAAGCCCCATGCAGGACTCAATTCCAGGACCCTGGGATCATTACCTGAGCGGAAGGCAGCGGTTTAAGCGACTGAGCCACGCAGGTATCCCACGTTTGGTTGTTTTTTAATCTGCAAAATAATTCTAGTTTTATAAGGCTCACTCCTGTAGCCAAGAACCGATGCCCTGGAAGATAAGCCCGAGGGACTCCTCAGCAACCAGCCTCATCTACGCGGCTCCGGGACCCTGACCACGGAGGAAATGTAAAACCGGATGTTGACTATTTTGCCATAGAAACAGACGCGAATCCGGAAGTTACGTCAGAGAAAGCGGAAGTGAAACAGTCTACTTATCCACGTGGGTTCTGCGCGTGTTTCCCGGTCCCTGGCAGCCGGAGCTTTAAGCTCTCTCTGTCCCCGGTATAGTCGACATGGGTCGCTCGGGGAAGTTGCCCTCTGGTGTCTCGGCCAAGTTAAAACGCTGGAAGAAAGGCCATAGTAGCGACAGCAACCCTGCCATCTGCCGCCACCGCCAGGCCGCCCGCAGCCGCTTCTTCAGCCGGCCCTCAGGTAGCGGGGTCGAGACTCCAACGCGCTGGCGGCGGGGTTCTGGCGGATCTGGGTCTGATGGTCTGGGCCTCTCTGGAGGCCCTGGGGCCCAGGCGCTGAACGTTTCTTCTCCTAGAACGTCGCACGTGGAGCCTGCTGTAAAGACCCACCCTCCGCATTTGACAGATGGGGAAATGGAGTCCGCAGTAGGGAAATGACTAGCCCTGGGTACCACGGGTGTCAGAGTTGGGACTTACCTGTAATTAACTTTGGGGGAGTCTGACCAAAGTGTTTTCACCTGCATTTATGTCCCAAGCCCCTGCGTGCAGCCCCCGCGCCGTCTCCCACCGGCACTTAATCCGTCGGGACACAGAAGCAGAAACTTTAACCCGGCGGGTTTGCTAAGTTCTAGGGGTATGGTGGGCTGATGAGGCAGGCCATGTTCAGAATTCAGCCTCTCGAGCTGGGGCCTGGACCCTGCTAGTTTTTGTCGTATGGGTGGATCTCGGCCAAAAGGAGGTTCAGGTAGAAGTGAGGGCCTCACCTGTGCCTCCGGTTTTCAGGAAAAAGCGACCTGACTGTTGATGCGGTGAAGTTGCATAATGAGCTGCAGTCCGGGTCCCTGCGTGTGGGCAAAAGCGAAGCCCCCGAGACGGCCATGGAAGAGGAGGGGGGGGCCGATCTCACGGAGAAGTCCTCGGGCACTTTCCTGAGCGGCCTCTCGGACTGCACAAATGTCACCTTCAGCAAAGTGCAGCGCTTCTGGGAGTCCAACTCAGCTGCGCACAAGGAGGTAGGGGGGAGGGTCAGGAGGACTTGGGGGTGGTGAGGAGGAGCCAGACAGACTTGGGCTTCTTTTTATTTTCTCCCAGTGCTGGCTCACTGTGGCGGGAGACAGCTGGTATTTTTGGATGATGTGTCATCTCTCCTACCTTTTGTGTTCCCTACTCACTAGCTCTCCTAGGGCGGGTTCCACTTTCTGCTTTTTTCTACCAGCATCTCTCCTACTCAAGTGTAAAGTCCCTCGGGTTAGAAATATTTTCCAAATACTTACCTCTCGTAAGGCAGGACTTTTTACATAGAATATTTTCTTTCTTTCTTTTTTTTTTTTTTTAAAGATTTTATTTATTTATCTGACAGAGAGAGATCACAAGCAGGCAGAGAGGCAGGCAGAGAGAGGAGGAAGCAGGCTCCCTGCTGAGCAGAGAGCCCGATGCGGGGCTCTATCCCAGGACTCTGAGATCATGACCCGAGCTGAAGGCAGCGGCTTAACCCACTGAGCCACCCAGGCGCCCCTACATAGAATATTTTCAAGACACGTTTGTTAAGTAAATTAATGCTGAGTAACAATAGATAGAAAATGTTTTATCTAACAAGAACCAGATTGTATTTGTATTTTTTTAGTTAATACTTTTAAATTATACATATTTATATTAATTGTTTAAATGAAAAATGTCAAAATTATGAATGGTGCCAAAGTGATGGGAGTAGAATAAAACGTCAAAGTTGTTCTCCCAGCTTAACTTCTTCATGGTAGTTACTGTTGATGGCTTATCACGTATCTGCCTAGCCCAGCACTGTCCAACATGTGGTGCGAGCCACACAGATAATTGTAAAGTTTTAGTAGCCATATTTTAAAAAAGTAAAAAGTAAATGAAATTGATCTTCTTTTTTTAAAAGATTTTATTTATTTATTTATTTGACAGGGAGAGAGAGAGAGAGAGCACAAGTAGGCAGAGAGGCAGGCAGAGTGGGGGAAGCAGGCTCCCTGCTGATTTGGGGCTCAGTCCCAGGACCCTGAGACCATGACCTGAGCTGAAGGCAGAGGCTTAACCCACTGAGCCACTCAGGCGCCCCCTGAAATTAATCTTAATAATAAGCTTACTATCATTAATTATTGTCATTTCAACCTATAATCGATATAAAATGAGATGATTTGTATTATTTTTATCATATTAAGTCTTCAGAATCTGGAGTGTATGTTAGCTTTACATGTCTATTTGGATGCTAACTCTTCTTTGAAAGGACTTGATTTGGTCATAAAATTTACAATAGCAAAAGGTTCATATTTCCAAGTTGTTCTAAATCTGTTTTCTTAAAACTTACAGTCATATATCTAAGCTGTTTTAAATCTGTTTTCAGGGTGCCTGGGTGGCTCAGTCAGTTAAGCCTCCAACTCTTGATTTCAGCTCAGGTCATGATATCAGGGTGGTGGGATCGAGCCACGAGTTGGGCTCTGCTTAGGAGTCTGCTTGGGATTCTCTCTCTCTCCCTTTTCCCTCTGTCCCTCCCCACACTTGCACACATGGCGAGTGCTCTCTCTCAAATAAATAAATCTTAAAAATATATATATTTGTTTTCCCATAACTAGATTTTTAAAAAAGTATTTATTTGAGAGAGAGCATGTGTGCTTGTGTGCACAAGAAGGGCAGGAGGGGCAGAGGGAGAAAGAGAAGCAGCCTCCCCAGGCAGGGCTTGATCCCAGGACCCCGGGATCATGACCTGCGCAGAAGGCAGACGTTTAACCAACTGAGCCACCCAGGTGCCCCTTAAGTGTTCATTTTTAAATTTATGAATTCAAGATTCAGTTCTTCAGTCACACTAGCCATGTTCCATGTGCTCAGTAGCCTCTTGTGAACATTATTGTTTTAGACTTTCTTGTGTATTTTTTTATTTACGTTTATAGATTATATTTTATATGCAGTGTTCTGCAATTTTGCCCCACTGAACAGTAGTTCTAAATTAATATAGTATTGTTTCCCATTATTTTCAATAGTCCTGTAGTATTTGAATCCATCATTACTTATTATGTAGTAATAATACTTTATTGCGGCACCTGGGTGGCTCGGTTAAAGTGTTGGTTAAGTGTCTGCCTTTGACCCACGTCATGATTCCAGGGTCCTGGGATCGAGCCCTACATCCAGCTCCCTGCTCAGTGGAAACCCTACTTTTCTCCCTCTGCCTGCTGCTCTGCCTGCTTGTGCTCTCTATCTCTATCTCTATCTTTCAAATAAATAAGTAAAATCTTGAAAAATAATAATAGTAATACTTCATTAATCCTCTGTTGATGGCTGCTGTGTTGTTTCAGTTTGTTGCTGCAGTGAACACACTTGTACCTAAATGTTTGCAGTTTCATGCGGGTATTCCTGTAAGAGATGGGTCTTAGAGGTGGAGTCTCAGCAAACTTGTCTGCCCACTCGCTGGGTCTTATGGTGTGTGTGCCTGGCTCTGAGTGCAGTTCATCTTATCTATCTCTAGGCCTTGTCAGGAGAATAATTTGTGAAGGAGTAAGGAAAAGAAGCAGCCCAGGGACGGGATTCAGTATAAAATAAATGTCCTAGGTGCCTTCTCCTTTACGTGCAGATCTGTGCTGTTCTGGCTGCTGTCACTGAGGTGATTCGCTCCCAGGGAGGGAAGGAGACAGAGACTGAGTACTTCGCTGCACTGGTGAGTAGGTGTGACTTGAGAGTGGGTGTCCAGAACAGCAGATTATTCCCGTTGGAGAGAGAAGATGGGTGCCCCTGGCATGAGGAGATAGAGCAGGATATTCCTGGGTAAGGGAGAGTGCTTCAGGGGCGCCTGGCTGGCCCAGTCGGAAGAGCATATGACTCTTGATATCTTGGGGCTGTGAGTTCAAGCCCCAGGTTGGGTGTAGAGATTACTAAAAAAGAAAAAAAAAGAGTGCTTTGGTCATTCTCAGGTGGTAGCTTCATAAGGCTGGTGGTATTTTGCTACACTATCCTTACAGAACAAAAACCTACCATTCTGGTTGTTGCTGTTGTGTTTTCTTCCCTGATCCATGAAGCTGAGTTAGGCCCAGGGAATCCTCTAGAAAAATGGTTGGCAAAGTGTGGCCAGGGGTGGGGCAGGTGGGAGGCTGGTCCTGAGACCCTTTTCTGGGGTTCGTGGGCTATCAAAATTATTATTATTATTATTATTATTATTATTATTATTATTTTAGATTTTATTTATTTATTTGACAGACAAAGATCACAAGTAGGCAGAGAGTCAGGCAGAGAGAGAGGAGGAAGCAGGCTCCCTGCTGAGCAGAGAACCCGATGTGGGGCTCGATCCCAGGACCCCGGGATCATGACCTGAGCCGAAGGCAGAGGCTTTAACCCACTGAGCCACCCAGGTGCCCCTCAAAATTATTTTTATAATAATACTACAACATCATTTGCCCTTTCACTCTCATTCGCTCATGAGTGTACTATAGAGTTTTCCAGAAGTTATCTCATGTCTGCTGACGTTATTTCAACAGCTAATTGTACTTGTGTATGCTTGTATTTTATTTTATTTTAATTTTTTTTTAAGATTTTATTTGTTTGACAGAGGGTAGGCAGAGCAGCAGGCAGAGAGAGGGGGAAGCAGGCTCCCCGCTGAGCAGAGAGCCTGATGCGGGGCTCTATCCCAGGACCCTGAGATCATGACCTGGGCTGAAGGCAGAGGCTTAACCCACTGAGCCACCCAGGCGCCCCGTGTATGCTTGTATTTTAAAAATTTCTCAGTTTTAATTTTTAATGTGGTAAGTATCAGTAGATATCACCTATGTAAACAAAACTTCTCTCGGGGACTCTGCAAGAAATTCTACGATGTAAAAGTTTGAGAACCACTACTCTGGAACAGGGTTTGGCAGACTACGGCCCATGGGATAATCTGATCCAAGGCCTGTTTTTGTACAGCCTGAGAGCTAAGAATGGTTTTTATATTTTTAAAGGATTGTTCAAAACACACTCAAAAGAATATGCAACCGAGACCATCTATGGCCTGCAAACCCAAAAATATTTATGATCTGGCCCTTTATGGAAGAAGCCTTCTGCATAATGAATAAGTTAGCCAGTAATACATAGTTTTTATTATGGGCTGGGCAGTGTTGGGATTGACACATACGAATTTGGTGAAATGTTAGAACAACTTATCTTTGTTTTACTAGTAAGGAAGCTGAATCACAGAAGGTTTATTGCTAGCCCAAAGTCACACAGTGGCAGAGCCAGGATTTGAACCTCTGACACCAGTGTTCTTGTTCTTCACCATCCTGCTGGGCACAGGGTGCCCCTAGCACCCCACCTGCCTAGCTTACACAACTTCCCACTCACCCACTGTGGTCTGGCCCTCAGATGACAACAGTGGAGGCAGTGGAGTCCCCCGAGTCTCTGGCTGCTGTCGCTTACCTGCTGAACCTTGTCCTGAAGCGGTGAGTCCTGTCCCTGGTCTGAGCCCAGAGTCTCTTGGGGCAAAGGGAACTGTATCAGCTGGCCTGATATCATCATGGCCTTATCAGCGTGAGGCTCCCGGGGCAGCTTGGGGTGTTGTACAGGGTGTGAGCCCCTGGTCTTGCAGGTGGGGGAGGTAGGGAGAGGACTGAGGAGAGCAGTGGGGGCCCATCTAGTGGGAATGGAATGGGTAGTGGAGAAGGGAAGAGGCGCGGAGCTCAGGTGCCACAAAAAGCTCACGGAGGTGGTGTCCAGAAGAGTGGGCTCCTGTCCTGACTCCCGCCCACTTGCTGAGTGACTGGGCTAGCGCTGCCTCCCTCTGTCTAGCTCCCTTCTTCAGACCAGGGCTAAGCTTGCTCCTGCTGCTGTAGGACGCCCCTCGGGGTTCCGCCGTCTCTTTTCTTCCCCCACAGTGTGCCCAGTCCTGTACTCGTTAAGAAGTTTTCCGACACCTCCAAGGCCTTCATGGACATCATGGCAGCCCAGACCAACAGTGGCTCCACCTCTGCCCTCCGATGGGTTAGTGTCTGGGTCTGGTTCCCCTCTGCTGTCTTCCAGAGCCCCACAGATCTGGCTGGAGCTCGGATACTCCCCAGGAGGGGTACAGGCACCACGTGGGCTTCCGACGGATTCCCATGTGATTTTCTGGAGTTGGTGAGAACCTGGGCTCTTCTCCCAGCTGGCTGGAGCAGGTGAAACTGAGAGACTCCGAATCTCTTTTGAAGGTCCTCTCCTGCCTGGCCACCCTTCTGCGGAAGCAGGACCTGGAGGCCTGGAGCTACCCTGTGACCCTGCAAGTGTACCAGGGGCTGCTGAGCTTCACGGTGCACCCGAAGCCCAAGGTGAGGCTGCTGGGCCCCCAGGATATGGGGGCAGGGGGCAGCCATTCTAGTAAGTGGGCTCGTCTGTCTGAGTAGGGGGAGTAGGGGAGGCTGCCCCGAGGGCTGGGCTCTTGCCCTGAGGCTCTACTTTTTGTCCCTGACACCGTCTTTGTTTAGTCCTAGAAGGTGAGAGGCAGCTCCTCATCCTACAGAAGGGGTATTCACTGTCAGGCCGTCCTGAGTCCCTGCTGCCTCACTGGTTAGTGACAGGTTTAGCTACAGTGGCAGGAAGGGGCAGCGTGGGGCTTTGGAGTCTCACACTCCTCACTTGGCTGCTGGGTTCACCACTCGTGTGTGACCTTGGGCGAGTTACTTAAGCTCTCTGAGCCTCAGCTTCCTAGCGGGAACATAGGGCCGGTAATACTGAGCTCGCTGCAAGGGTGTGGGGCAACTCCAGTGTCTCTCACAGTTCCTGGCTCAGAGCAGGCCCTCGGCAGTGGTGGCCAGCCACCGCATTTCCTTCTGAAATTGAGGGCAGGGCGCTTGTTCTAGCACAGCAGCAGCGGTCCGCAGTCATTCAGGGGCTCCGCACGCTTCCCCAGGTCGGGTCACGCCTCCTTCCCTGTGTATTCCCGAGGCCGCTCTGCGCTTTCTTCAGGTCTCTGCTGCAGTGTCACTTCACTGGAGTGACACTTGCCTGACCACTGTGTAAAAAGTAACAACCCTTGCCGTATAGTCTGCAAAGTACTTTTACCTCCTGGTGTATGCGTGTGTGTGTTCTGCCTGCCAAAGAGAGAGCGAGTTTTTGGCCAGACTGCCAGACCGTCAGTCCTGAGAACAGTGCCAGGCTTGGTCACACTTGGTATTGTGGGGTGACTGATGGAACCCCTGGAGTAATGAGGACGCTGCTGCTCAGAGATGAAGTGGTTAGCTCGTTCAAGGCCGTTTGGGGAACTAGTGGGAGAGCAGAGATCGGAGCCGAGCTTCGTCTCACTGCCCTGCTCAGGAGTCTGCACACAGGCAGGGCTGGGTATAGTGTCGGTTGTGGAGGAGGCATGCCATCCGCGCTGCTGGGTATATGCTAACCTGGGCCTGGCCCCCATCTCCCTGGCTCGCAGATCCGGAAGGCTGCCCAGCACGGCGTGTGCTCCGTCCTCAAGGGCAGTGAGTTCATGTTTGGTGAAAAAGCCCCTGCCCATCATCCTGCTGCCGTTTCCACAGCCAAATTCTGCATCCAGGAGATTGAGAAGTCTGGAGGTGGGGAACCGGGTCTCCGGCAGGGCCGGTGGGGGCCGAGGCCAGCCTGGGAGGAGTGGGCTGAGGCCAGCCTGGGAGGAGTGGGCTGAGGCCACCCTGAGAGGGTGGGCTGGAGGCTCAGCTCCCTCGCCTGCCAGGCTCTAAGGAGGCCACCACCACACTACACATGCTGACGCTGCTGAAGGACGCGCTGCCCTGCTTCCCAGAAGGCCTGGTCAAGAGCTGCAGTGAGACCCTTCTCAGGGTCATGACCTTGAGCCATGTGGTGAGCTCAGCCTGGGAGCCAGAGGAGTGTGCTGGGGCAGGGGGCTAAACTTCAGACCCTAGGCCCATGATGTTGATGCCTGAGAACTTGCCGGTCCGGCCAGAAGCAGGAGCCGGGGCCTCCCCACCCCAACCCTGCTCTTGTCCACGACCAAGGACACCAGCCATTCTTGGTGTCGGATAGACCAGGCTATCTTCAGGGTCCCGGTCCCTTTGGGAGCTGGTCTCAGGGATCGGGTCGGGGGAAGGGAGCCGAGGCGCGACTGGTAAGGCAGCAGCCCTCTCCCTGCTTGAGCTGTTTCAGCCACAGTCATGGATCTGTTTTCTTTTCTTTTCTTTTTTTTTCTTTTTGCTTATTTACTCACAAATTTGTACAGTAGCTTTAATACATAAAACGATCTACATTTTTGTCATGCTAGCACAATTCTGTTAATTTTTGTATAGCCTCTTGTAGGAGGATACATTCTTTCTAAAGCATCTATTATGTAAATAACACAATCATTGTTTAGAAGGAAGAGCCCATTCAGAACAACTTGCTGTATGTCCTTTCAGATATTTTTTTTGGATAAACAAACAGATAAAAACCTGTGAAAATACAGCCATAATCATAGCCTGCCCACCACATATAGCCTGCTTCTATAACCCATTCTGTTAGAAACTATTTGGTCATGTTCCTCTATTATCTTTATTTAAATCTCTTAAAAATTTCTCAGTAGCTGCCAAGCCTTCATATAGTGACAGTCCTCTGAGTGTCTAGGCGTGGGGGGCATGCTTGAGGTCAGGGGTGTGGGTCTCTCCCAGCCCACTGGCTGGAGTTGGAGGTTGAGGAGCCCAGGGCAGCCATGGGCTTTGCAGTCCCCCACTGAGTGTATGTGTCCTCTCCAGCTGGTGACAGCCTGTGCCATGCAGGCCTTCCACAGCCTCTTCCTTGCCAAGCCCAGCCTGGGCACCCTGTCAGCAGAGCTCAACGCCCAGATCATCACGGTGAGGCCTGATACAGAGAGGTGTGATGGTAGAAGGGTGAGGGGGGGGCCCGTTACTTGTCTACAGAGTGAGCTTGAGTGGGCTGACTGGACTAGCCCAGCGGAGGAGGCCAGTAGTCAAGCAGAGAGGAAGCAGGCAGCTAGGAGACTGGCCACCGAAGCCACATCAGTGTCCACAGGACATGGGGACTCCGACTCTTACTTAACTTAATAAACAATTTCAGCATGGTCTCATGCTGTAACCCATATCTTGAGCAGAGGCTCTCAAATTTAGGGATCCCTGGATGGATTTGGGGAAGGGAGCATAAACATCCCCTTCTTGTTTGCAAAGTGTGCATATGTGCGCCTGTGTACATTTCTCCTGAGAGAGGCTCTGTGGCTTTTGTGAGATCCAAAGGGTTGTGTGACCCAGGTTTTACTCAGCTGATTCTAGAGACACTGACCCCATAAGAGCAGAACTGGGAGGGTTTCATCGAATAGGGAAAGACAGGACCTGGAAAGACCAAGGGGCTTGGGAGCTCCGGGGCCACCTGTGCAGGCCTGTCATTGGGACATGCTGGGAAGGGGTCATTGTCATTAGGCCACAGCAGACATACTCACTCAGTCCTCTGCTTATTCCCTGTCCAACCTCTAGGCCTTATATGATTATGTTCCCAGCGAGAATGACTTACAACCCCTGCTGGCCTGGCTTAAGGTCATGGAGAAAGCTCACATCAACCTGGTCAGGTAGGTGTGGTGGAGGGGTGTCCCAAGGCCTCCAGCCAGGCTACCTGCTCTGCAGTGCAGATGGGAGGGACAGAAGCCGGAAGCTAGAGAGGGAGGGCAGTGTTTCCTTGTCAAGTGTGCTGTAGACCAGCTCTGGTTCTGAGGTGCAGGGCAGGATGGTGTGGCCTGTGGGGCTGGTGCTGTCTTGCCAGAGCAGTTACCAGTGAGCTCTAAGGAGCAACAGGGTGGGCTAAGCATACCGCCCCAGAGGTGGAGCCTCAGTTCCATCCTCAGTTTTGTCATCCCCTGACTGAATCCTCTGTGGTTGGTTTCCTTCTCAGACGACCTCGTGCATTTTCTGTGGCTTTACCCCTCCTCCCACCTGGGTTAACAGGCTCTTCCTCTGGGGTTTGCAGTTCTGTACACCCAGTGTCTGCTCTGTGTCTGTCAGAACATGCATGTGTGAGCTTGGCCACTTCACAGTAGCCACCTGATAATTTTGCTTTTCCAGAATAAGGCTGAGAAGAATAAGTGTATCAGTTGGCAACTTGGGTTTCGCCTGGAGTGAGGATCTCTGAGGACCCTGGGGCCCCACCATGCTGTGTCTTCCCTTCCCTGTGCTGAAGGGCTCCCATCGGCCTGCTCTCTCAGGCCCTGCGCTGAGTGCTTTCCCTCATTGTCCACCTCACTCATCACAGCCATCTGGGAGGAATGTGCTAGCCTTTCCTTTTTTTTTTTTTTTTTTTAAGATTTTATTTATTTATTTGATGGAGAGAGATCATAAGTAGGCAGAGAGGCAGGCAGAGAGAGAGGGGTAAGGAGGCTCCTTGCTGAGCAGAAAGCCCGATGTGGGGCTCGATCCCAAGACTCTGGGATCATGACCTGAGCCGAAGGCAGAGGCTTTAACCCACTGAGCCACCTAGGCGCCTCTGCTAGCCTTTTTCTTGAGCCAGAAACAAGCAGTGCGAGGTAGCTGGTCATGCCGCTGCAAAGGAGCGAAGACAGGTCTCCAGCCCGCACCTGCCGGGCCCACATCCTCTATCCACACCATCCAGCTTTTCTCTGGAGAGGACAGAAAATGGCAAAATAGCCTTATTCTCCACTTCTTAGAATTTTTTTTTATAAGATTTTTTTTTCTTTGAGAGAGAGCAAAGTGGGGAGGACCAGAGGGAGAGGTAGAAGCAGAAGCAGACTCCCTGCTGAGTGCAGAGCTGGACTCGAGATTCCATCCTGGGACCCTGAGACCATGACCTGAGCTGAGGTCAGACACTCAACTGACAGAGCCACCCAGGTGTCCCCTCCACTTCTCAGGATTAGTCCTGAGATTGCAAGCCTCCCACAATTGTGCCACGACATACATCCTAGGCTGTTTGTTGTAATGCTGTAGCTAATAGCAGAAAAACCTAGAAGCCAAACACAACCATACACAAATGTATCTGAGGAGAGGACTGGTCAATATACTGTGAGATACTCTGTAGCCATTAGAAGTTACTGAAGTAGGGCACCTGGGTGGCTCAGTGGGTTAAAGCCTCTTCCTTTGGCTCAGGTCACAATCCCAGGGTCCTGGGATCGAACCCCGCATTGGGCTCTCTGCTCTGCGGGGAGCCTGCTTCCTCCTCTCTCTCTGCCTGCCTCTCTGCCTACTTTTGATCTCTGTAAAATAAATAAACAAAATCTTAAAAAAAAAAAAAAAGTTGCTGAAGTAGAGAGGTACATGCTCACCCGGAAAGATCCCCAAAATGTATTGAGAAGACTCACAGCATACTCTGGAGTGAAACTGTCAGGGTGTGATCCTGACTCCTGCCTCCTACTCGCGACGTGACCTTGGGCAAGTAACTTGACTTTTCTGTGCCTCAGGTTCCCCACTTACAATAAATTATTAAGTCATTGGACTGAATCTCAGTTGTCACAAGGTTTAAGTGAACGAATATGTTATAACAGTGCTTGGGGAATGAAAAGTGTTAAGTAGATGTTAGCATATATTACTTCCTATGTTTGTACATGTGTAAGACCTTCTGGAAGAGTATTTGAGAAACTTAACCTTGATTTTCCTCTGGAAAGTTCATCTGAAGGTCAGTCTGGGAGAAAAGTGTGATAAAGTATACTCTTTATATTCTGAAGACCTACTTGAAATTTTTTTATCACATGTGGCTATTAACTTGAATAACAGTACTTTTTAAAATTGCCCACTAGAAGGGCCCTGTAGAACCTTCCAAATCAGTGACTGTCATTGGACCTGGGCCATGTGGGTCCCTGAGGCCCAGGACCAGGCCCCACAGAAGCCTTTTGTCTTCACAGACTGCAGCGGGACCTGGGGCTGGGCCACCTCCCTCGCTTTTTTGGAACCGCGACCACTTGCCTCCTCTCCCCACACTCGCAGGTGGTGACAGCTGCCACTCAGAGCCTTCAGGTACCCCAGCCCCAGCTTTAGGGGGGGAAGCAGAGAATACAGAGGGTTCTACTGGCTGCTCTGTCTCTCCTGGAACTCGCCCTAGACCTCTAGCTGGATCTGGGGAGGAGGATCTTGGGGTGGGGATCGACTTCCTGGAAGTGTCCAAAAGCAATCACTTTTGCTAGGAGGTCTGAGTGGTGCTGGGAGGCTGCTTTAGGCCCAGACAGCTGGGGCCTCTTTTTGCAGGAGATCCTGAAGGAATGTGTCGCTCCCCACATGGCCAGCATTGGTTCCGTGACCTCTTCAGCCTCTGGCCCTGCCCAGCATGTCTTCAAGATGTTCAGGTGAGAACACAGCATCTGTGTTAGGAAGGAATAGGTGTACCTTCTAGAAAGTTCCTTGTAGTGACAGGTGTTCCACTTGTCACTTACTGGGGGCACGTGTGCAGTGCCAGAATAGCTGCTGTTGATGGAGCACTGGCCACATTCCAGGTGCCATCATGTGCTCATGAGTATGGATTCTGAGCTGGTCATCTGGGGCAAGTTCCCCCGTGTCCTCCACGTCTAAATACCTCAAGGTCCTCATCAGTCAAAGATTACTGACAGATATGAGGGTTCAATGTGTGTGTATGTGTAAAGTTCTCAGAACTGTATCTGGCTCGCAGTTAAGCACTCAACGAATAAAAGCCATTAGTGGTTTTCGTGGTTCTAGGAGATATGTACTGACCCCCACTTTACAGACAGGCTGAGGTCACACAACTAGGAGGGGGCCACCTGACAGCAGAGCCCACTCTTGTTCACGTGCCGTGCTGCCCTCCACGCCTGCAAGAGGAGCCATTCCCAGGCGTGGCCACTGACCATCCTTGTCCTTCCTGCAGCTGGTGAGGGGCCTCCGAGCACTGCAGACATTGGAGGGGCCCTGGGGAAGGAGTGAGGATCTTTGGTGTCTGCCCTGGGTCTGTGTGCTCACCTCCAGGCTGTGGTGCTTTGGGTCCTGCTCCTTGTGAGGAAACAGGCCTGTTGCCTCTGGATGCATCTGTGATGGAGTTTCAGGAAAACTCGGAGCCACCCGCACCTCCAGCTCTCCTGTTTCCCGACTCTGACCCCTGTTGGCCTTTCTTGCCTCGGACCTCCAGGAGGCTGGGAGGCAGAGCCAACCTTGTGCCACTCTCCCCGCTCGACCCAGACCACCTGCTCTACCGTTGCAGCCCATCCTGGGTCGGACCAGGAGAGCATGAGACAGGGACAGCATGGGCTTTGGAGGCCCAGGGTGGCCACTAGCAGAGTGACCCTGGCAGGTTATTTCCTCTCTCTCAGCCTCAGTTTCCCAATCTGAAGATGGAAGAAACCACGTACCTCAGAGTTTTCTTTAAGCAATAGGATTTCAGATGAAACTCAGCACAGGGGCTGCATCGTAAATGCTAGTTCTCCCCTTTGGCCTTTCCTGGGGCTCCATGCTTACTGGCCAGCTGGTGGTCTGAAGCTCATGGGCCAGCCATTGACTTCCTGATTGGGGCCCAGATGAGCAGGAACTTGACCCTGACTGTTCCCCTGGCAGGGCAGTGGAGGAAGGCCTGACATACAGATTCCACGCAGCCTGGAGCTCCGTGTTGCAGCTGCTGTGTGTCTTCTTCCAGGCCTGCGGGAGGCAGGCCCATCCTGTGATGAAGAAGGTGAGCTGGGGAGCTGCCAGGGCCAAGGCAGGAGGTGGCGATTGGGCTGTCGGACTGTGGGCTCCTAGAGTGGTCATGTGCCTGCTACTTGTGCACTTTACCCCCTGTTGTATCCCTAATGGCACCCACAGCAGGTGCCCAGCACAGTGTCTCCAGGAAAGTGAGCCAACATGTGAGAAACAAAAAGAGGGGTGGGACCTCCCCTGGCCCCTTGGCCAGTAAGTCCGGGCTGGGGTTGATGGCTTTGAACAGGGAACCATCATGACTCTCCCTCACCCCTACTCCTATTCTCTGTTTTTAATTCTCTGAACTTCCTCTAACAAGGGATTATAGTGTTTTAAGCAGCCTTAGGTCCCAGACAGATTACTGCAGCCGAGAGTAAACTATTTAAGAATCTGGGATCCCTTGGGGCACCTGGGTGGCTCAGTTGTTAAGCGTCAGCCTTTGGCTTGGGTCATGATCCCAGGGTCCTGGGATCAAGCCCTGCATCAGGCTCCCTGCTCAGCAGGAAGCCTGCTTCTCCCTTTTCCACTCCCCCTGCTTGTGTTCCCTCTATCACTGTCTCTCTCTCTCTCTGTCAAATATATAAATAAAAAATCTTAAAAAAAAAAAAAAGGGTCAGGGATCCCCTAGGGATCCTCCCCAGCTAGGGAGGCAAGCCCCAGACCCCTCATCAGATCCTGGCCTCTTGGGGCCTTCACTGACTCTCATCATTGCTGGTTGGAAGAACGGAGCCACTCTGGGACAGCAAGGGCTTCCTCAAGAAGCCTGGCCTCTAATAGGTTAGATTGACGAACTTGGCTGCTTACAGGCAAGGCCCTGGTGGCTTCTGTGGGGCTGTGGTGGGCCAGAGGTCACAGCCTTGTCTTGAGGGACATCCACTCCTCAGCATCTGCTAATTTGCTAATTGTCACACGTGGGTGTGTCTTTTCCCTTGGCCAGAGTTTCCCATTTTTTCAAGATAAACTGGAAATGTATGTTTGTACGTGAACTCTGATTTTTACGTGTTACTAATAAATACAGAATCTTTTAAATTCTTGGGGCATTGGGGAGAGGTGAGACTCTTCAACAGGTTAAATGTGGTTATTGGTTTGTGATCTCTGACCTAGAGCTGAACATGGGCCCGTGTTCCTGACCTCTCATCCTCTTGTTTGAGAATTTGGCCCTGACTCAGCCGTGGGCTCCTGCTCTGTGAGCAGGCCTTGGTGTATCCTCTCATGTCTTTTTTTGCTCCAGTGCCTCCAGTCCCTGTGTGACCTGCGTCTCTCCCCGCACTTCCCTCACACGGCAGCTCTGGATCAGGCCGTGGGGGCAGCGGTGGCCAGCATGGGACCCGAGGTGGTTTTAGAGGCTGTGCCTTTGGAAATTGATGGCTCTGAGTAAGTGCGGTTCTGGCTGACTTCCCTACGAGGCCCCGGGGCAGTCGGCGGCTTGTTCTCCTTCAGTAGGGTGTTAACTTTTTTGGGGTGAGGTCTCTGTGTGTCACGTGGGGGTCAGCGGGAGAGGCCACAGCAGGGCTCGAGCTCCTCGGCTCGGTGGGCCATGGCTGCTGGGTCTGCTGTCCTCACACTGGGCCTTCCCTGCCTCCTCCCAGGGAGACTCTGGATTTCCCACGGAGCTGGCTGCTGCCTGTCATCCGGGACCACGTCCAGGAAACACGACTCGGTTTCTTCACCACATATTTCTTACCCCTGGCTACCACCCTGAAGAACAAAGGTATGGACCCCACCTTAGTCCTAGAGCCTTGGCTTGAAGGGGTCAGGAAGGGCTCCTAGGACACTGGGCCGCATCCCTCTGCTAGGCAGGTGGCCAGCCAGTGGTTGAGGGCCTTCCTCCTCCCTTAAAGGCACAGCCAGGCAGCTCCCCCTCATGGGACCCTGCCCTGTGGCAGGCCAACAGCGGCCTCCTGTCCTACTGAGGTAATTAGACAAGAACAAACCAGTTTGTATATATGCAGAGCCGTTCCTCATAAAAATCTGACAAAACCTCCACGTTCCTCAGGGGGGTTCTGGTAAACTTAGTTACGATAAGTCCCGCCGTGGGCCAAGGTGTGGTCTTTGTGAAGAGAGGGAGACCTCACGCGGGAACGGGCATATTTAGAGACGGTGAGTTGAGCAGGTCAGATGCAAATCTCAGTGGAGCTGCACCGCAGCGGGGTGACTGTGGGCAGTTGATTCAGCTTCTCCGGGTCTGCTCCTCAGTAGACCGGGCGATAGCTGCCATGTGAGCGGGAAGTGCAGTCGTCATGGACGTGCCCAGCAGACAGCCTCCCACTCAGAAACCTTACCGTCAAGTAAAACCAGGTTTCGGAACAGTATGTGCATCGTACAGGCCTGTTTATATTTTTAAAAGTGTGTGTGTAAAGAAATGTGAAGGAGTCAGTAGAGGTCGTGGCTATCCCTGGAAGGCTAAGATGATGAGGAGACACCCACTGCCTTTTATGTAGATCTTTTAAATTTTTTTCGAATGAACAAGTATCATGTTTCAGTTTGTGGGGAGAGCGGAATCACCCACATTCTTGTTCTCATTACTGGGCTTTTGGTTTTGGTAAAAATGAGGCTCCTGGCCTGAAGGGTGCCCAAGGTCCCACTCTCTCCTTGTGTCACACACAGCAACGGATCTGGCCCAGGCTGGCAGGACAGTGGAGTCCAAGATCTACGATACACTCCAGTGGCAGGTAAGGGATCAGCTGGGGGGACATGAGTTGGATGGTGTGGGGGCCTGAGTGGCGGGACATCACTCTCCTTGCCCATCCCTCCCCAACCCCCCAGATCTGGACCCTCCTGCCTGGGTTCTGCATGAAGCCCACAGACGTGGCCGCCTCCTTCAAAGGGCTGGCACGGACACTGGGCACGGCCATCAGTGAGCGCCCAGACCTAAGGGTCACTGTGTGCCAAGCCCTGCGCACCCTCGTCACCAAGGGCTGTGAGGCGGGTATGTATGGGCCCTAAGGCTAGGGGTGGGGAGGGGGGCAGTGGCAGTGGCCTGGGTCTCCTGGCCTGCTGTGCCTCACTGCCAGAACCATAGCTGAGGCTTTGCAGGGACCTGGGGCTTCTGCTGGGGACCCAAGGAGTTAGTAGGACACTGAAAGCTGCCCCTTTTCTCTTTACTCCCACTATGCTGACAGCTGCTGGGTGTTATCCAGTCGGTGTAAGGGCTTTACCATGTGTCCGGCTCTTGGCTGACCCACAGGACAGAGCCACGGAGGAGTGTAGAGTATGGGGACACCTCTTGTCACAGAGAATCCCCAAATGTGTGGGCTCCAGGTCCTGTCATGAGTCCTCCAAAAGGTTGCCTCTTGGCCGCAGCCCTAACAGCCTGTGAGGCGGGGCTGACTCCTGCCCCTCTTACACAAACTGGTTCTCCTGCCAGAGGCCGACCGTGTGGAGGTGAGCCGTTTTGCCAAGAACTTTCTGCCAATCCTCTTCAACCTATACGGGCAACCTGTTGCAGCTGGGGACACCCCAGCCCCCCGCCGGGCTGTGCTAGAAACGGTCAAAACTTACCTGACCATTACAGACCCTCAGGTGAGCGTGCTGGTGGAGGGGAGGGAGGAACGGTCAGGTGGCTGACTGTTGGGTTGGGTGTGTGAGAAAGGGCCCACCTACCAGGGTTTGCCTGGGCTCCACCACCTGGGGGACGGCACTGGATACCAGCGGCACCTGGGTCGAGGCTGTGTGGGGAGGGGTGCAGTTCTCTGTGTTTCTCTCTTCACCGACTCCCTCTTTTTCATCCCCTTGCGGCTGCCAGTTGGTGAACAGCTTCCTGGAAAAGGCCAGCGAGAAGGTGCTGGACTCTGCTAGCTCTGACTTCACCAGGTAAAACGCTTCACTTGAGCTGGGACAGCCCAGGCGGCTAGAGCGTGTGTCGAGCAGAAGCCCTGTGGCTTCTCTCTGCTGTTATTTGGGAAGGTTTTGAGATACTGAATGTCCCAGCTCGACAATGAAGCCTGACTGGCTTCTCCTTCTCAGAGAAGCATTACAGCCTGTTGGGGAAGGATGCGGACCCTGGCGATACACAGCCCAGGTTCAAATCCCAGCTCTACTGATGACAAGCTCTGTGACCTTGGACAGATTACTTACCTGCTCTGTGCGCTCTTTGTCCTTCTCTCTGAAGATGGGCTTGATAATAGACCTGCACCAGGGTTGTTGTGAGGACTGAAGGCTTAAATGCACATGAAGACCTTGGAACCACAGATGGTTCCGTACAGCTAAACTGGCTGCGAGCTGTGATTGTTGTTCCCAGGCTCCTTTGGGGCCCCTGGTCCTCCTCACCCTGACTTCTCCCACTTCTGTACCCAGTAGATAGAAGGCACTGATAGTCTGTGCCCTTCTCCAGCCCACCCTAAGCCCGTCCTTGGTCTTCTGCCCTGAGCAGATTGTCTGTGTTGGATCTGGTTGTGGCTTTGGCTCCCCACGCGGATGAAGCTGCCATCGGCAAGCTGTACTCCACCATCCGGCCCTACCTGGAGGTGAGCCGTGTGGGCTGGACTCCCATGGGACCACCCCTGGGGGAAGAGGGGCCTCCTTGGAAAGGTGGGACCTGTCTTCTTGTCTGGACCATTCGGGCAGGCACAGAAGGCCAGGGCAAGGCCACCTAACTTCTGGAGAGTTGTTTTAGCGGGAGTAACAGAGCTCCTTTGTGATGCCAAAGAGTTAGGCAAAGAAGGGGAGAGCGGAGTGCTCCAGCCAGAAAGGAGAGTGGGCACACAGGCCTCAGTGCAGGCGAGGCACTGCAGGGTCCCGCTGCTGGATGAGTGTCACTGTGAGGCTTATGAGTGGAGTGGAGTGGAGGCTGGCGGGCCTTCTCCCCCTGCAGCATCCCCCCACTGCCTGGCACAGAGTTAGCCTCCCCCACTCTGCCAGCCCTCCAGAGGCAGGCTGCGGTCCCGAATCCCCCCAGTGCTGGTCACAGTTAATGGTGGCTGTATCGTGACTGTCCTTGAACAGTGCATGTGGGGGTGGATGGATGGATGGGGGACCCCGAGTCCCCTCCCTCACCTCTCCCTGACCACCATGTCCCTGCCCAGAGCAAGGCCCACGGAGTGCAGAAGAAGGCCTACCGGGTGCTGGAGGAGGTGTGCGCCTGTTCCCAGGGCCCTGGGGCCCGCTTCGTGCAGAGCCACCTGGGCGACCTGAAGGCGACCCTGCTGGACTCGCTGCAGGGCACCTCCTCCCCTGCCAAGAGGGTGAGGCTTCCGAGGCACCCGTGCTCTGCCCACGGGAGGAGGGGCGACACTGGGGGAGAAGCATCCCAGAGACAGGGGACTTGAGGGGCACAGGTGGCATTGAGGGGTCCTAACTCTCCTCGCCCTGCCCTGCAGCCCCGTTTGAAGTGCCTCATGCATATCGTGAAGAAGCTGTCCGCTGAACACGAGGAGTTCATCACTGCCCTCGTCCCGGAGGTGAGGGGTGTGGGCGGGAGGTGTACGTGTGTTCTGAGGGGCTCCTTGGAGTGTGGCTTCTGACAACCTGTCAGGATTGGGGGAGAGCAGTATGGGGGTGAGGGGTGCCTCAGTTCTCTGCCTGGGAGCTTCGGCACCCCTGCCTGCCCCCTTCTGCCTCAGGCCACCACCTGGTCCCTTAGCGGGCAGCTCCAGAGCTCGTGTTTAAGGGATTGTCTGGGCAGGTGATCTTGTGCACCAAGGAGGTGTCGGTGGGGGCTCGGAAGAACGCTTTTGCCCTGCTGCTGGAGATGGGCCGTGCTTTCCTTCGGTTTGGCCCAAACCAAGAAGGTGAGGGGCTGGGGTACGTGCTCCGCTCGCAAGTGTCGGGGAGGTACCCTTCCAAACCACTAGCTAAAGACAAAAGGTGGGGAGAGCCGCCTGGCTCTGGAGCGGGCAGGCTGCTCCTCTCTGGGTGGAGTCCCATTCCCTGGGGGGCCCAAGGTGCAGCATGCGGAGTGGCTCTGCCTTTGTGTGACTGCCCTTGTCTCGCCCTCCCAGAAGCCCTGCAGCGCTACCTCGTCCTGATCTACCCTGGCCTCGTGGGCGCTGTGACCATGGTCAGCTGCAGCATCCTGGCCCTGACCCACCTCCTGTTTGAGTTTAAAGGTGAATACTGCTTCCTTGAAAGCCTGGGGAGCCCTCAGGATAGGAAAATGCCCAGAAGGTCAGGGCAAGGTCATTATCAGAATAAGATAGCTATCACCTTCCTTCTTCGAGGGAGGAGAAAGAACCAAAGCCACGCCTAGCTGCCTCTTGTCCCTGCTGCTATCCATGTCATCTTTCCTGTGTACCTGCAGTTGCCCTGTGTCCCACTGTCAGAGGGGATCAGAGGCGGTCAGGCCCCAGGTGTTAGTCCCGGTTCTGCCTCTTACCAACCATGGGAGACCTTGAGCAAGTTTATGGACCTCGTAGGACCTCAATTTCTTACCTCTAACATGGGAGAGAAAAACACGACTTGATCACAGGTTGGCTGTACTCTATGCGGAGTGACTAGGACCTTGCCGGGTACACAGAAGTCCCCCAAATGTTAGTTCCAACTCATGTGACCTGACAGGGATCTTGGTGTGGATGGGGTCCTGGGCGTCTCTGACGGTGGCCCTCTGGAACCTCCAGGTCTCATGGGAACCAGCACGATCGAGCAGCTGCTGGAGAACGTGTGCTTGCTCTTGGCTTCCCGCACCCGTGATGTGGTCAAGTCAGCACTGGGCTTCATCAAGGTGGCAGTAGCGGTCATGGATGTGGCGTGCCTGGCCAAACACGTGCCGCTGGTGGTAAGCGCCCCCTTCCCCTCGGTGGGTGGCAGCCTGGCCTCTGGCCTGCTGGCACGGACCCAGCAAGCCTTGAGGCCAGCAAGTTCCGGACATGTGTTTAGCTCTGAACCATCTCATGGAACAGGTCATGCAGGAGCCCTGGAAAGGACCGGTAGGGTAACACATACCTACCTGGTGGGAGTGAAGGAGGTGCATGGTGCCAGGCTGCCTCCTATGGCCCACCCCCTCCCCTTTCATAGAAATAAGGGCTCTGCAGGCTGCAGGCCAGGAGGCATGACCACCCTTTGTTTTACAGATGGAGAGACTGAGGCCAGAGATTTCCCCAGGTCACATTGCTAGTGAGAGTGGCCCTGGGACCAGAATGCAAAGCTCAGAACTGACCCTCAGGGCTCTCCCCACCACGGGGCCCATTATCTTGCTTTCTTTTTTTGTGTGTTTGCATTCTGACCCTCTGGGTTCAAGAAAGCTCCTCTGGACAGTCCGGCTGACTGCAGAAGGGCCCACAGAGCGCCCCGGGGTTGGGTCCCAGCCCCTCAGCTGGGCCCAGGGTGTGCCACCGGCAGGGTCTTTCTGGCCCCTACGTCCACCTCCTCAGTGTTTCCCTTCCAGCTGGGTGGGGTCGCACCTCCAAGTCTCTCTTGCCTCTCTTCTTCGTATCTGGCCTTGGGTAAAGGAAAGAAAGGGGAGATGGGGGTCAAGGTAGCCTGCCCCTGCCCTCCCGAGCCTGCCACCTTACTGGGGACCAGAAATGAGAAGGGCAGAGCAGTGGTCTGTCATGGGGTTCCGACAGTTTATGAAAGCCTTTCAAAGGGTCATTGGGGCTCTGTGTCCCCAGCTCTGTTTGGGGACACTGCAGAAATCTGCCACCCATTCGTGGGTCCCAGCCAAGCCCAACGAAGGTGTGTGAATTGTCCCCACGAGATGAACACAGAGTGGTGGAAGGGTTGTGTGGGACCTGGAGAAGCCTGGCGGTGTTGGGGCCCAGTGTGGGCCATGGCATCAGAGAGGTCTGGGCTGACTGCTCTCCCTGGCCGTGGAGCCGCCACTTAACTCTCTGTGCCTCCGTTTCCTCGTCTGTAAACTGGGTGTCATGATCGATCTGCCTCATGGGGTTCTAAGGATTCAGTGAGGTAATAAAGGAGAGATGCCAGACTATTCGGAAGACTCGGAAGCTATAATCTCGGAAGGGTAGTCGTGGATTGTCACAGAGGAGGCTTAGGGGGAAGGTGGACGGCTGCCGGGTTGCAAAAATGCAGTTGGATCAAGAGGTGGGCCAGGAATGGGGTTACTGCGACCCTCACCCCTTTGTTGTGTGCCTGGTCTGCACCACAGTGAGAGGCAGACAGGGTGGAGGGTGCCCCTGACTCTTGCTGCTCTGCCCGGCAGATGGAGGCCATCGGGAAGCTTTCAGACGACATGCGGCGGCACTTCCGCATGAAGCTTCGGAACTTGTTCATCAAGTTCATCCGCAAGTTCGGGTCTGTGTGCGGGAGCCACGGGGGAGGGCCAGGGAGGAGTTGAGGGGCTTCCAGTCCCCGCAGGGAGCCTGCAGAGAGCGGACTGGGCAGGAGGGCTTGGGTCTGAGTCCCGCCCCTGTGGCCAGCAGGGCTCTGGCCGAGCCCTTCTACTTCCAAAGAGCTCTGTGGCCCGTGTGCCTTGCCAGCCTCTCGCTGCCCTGCAGGTTTGAGCTGGTGAAGGGGCTGCTGCCCGAGGAGTACCACAAGGTCCTGGTGAACATTCGGAAGGCAGAGGCCCGCGCCAAGAGGCACCGTGCTCTGAGCCAGGCTGCCGAGGAAGAGGAGCAGGAGGAGGAAGAGGAGTCTGCCCAGGGCAAAGGGGACAGGTAAGACCCGTAGTGGGGTCGTGTGGACTGGGTCTTCCTCAGCCACAGCCTGCCCAGCCCATGCTCAGCTGCCCCCGCCTCTCCTGGGAACACCCTGACTTGCCACTTCTCTGTCCTTAGCATCGAGGAGATTCTGGCGGACTCGGAGGAAGAGGAGGAGGAAGAAGAGGAAAGGAGCCAGGCCAAGGAGCGCCGGAGGCTGGCCCGACAGAGGAGCCGGGCGTGGCTGAAGGAGGGTGGTGGAGATGAGCCCCTCAACTTCCTGGACCCTAAGGTGGCCCAGCGAGTCCTCGGTAAGCAAGAAGTGACTGGCACATGAGTCCAGAAAAGAGGCTCGCCTTGGTGCCCCATTTAGGGGTTGGGGTGACATCCCCAGAGGCCAGTGGGCACCCCTCACCACCACAGTCACACACCGTGTGCTGCAGGCACCCGTGTCGTTGGTTTGGAGGGGGCTGTGGGTGTCTTAGGACTGACCTGCCACCTCTTCACTGTCCAACTCTGTCACACCAGCCACACAGCCTGGGCCTGGCCGGGCCAAGAAGAAGGACCACGGCTTCAAGGTGAGCGCCGATGGCCGCCTCATCATCCGGGAGGAGGACGAGGACGATGCTGTCACGGCCAGGACGGAGGAGGAGGAAGGCACGAAAGGTGGGACTGTCATCCGTTCCGGGGACACAGTGCTGGCCTGGGCGGGGCTGCACTCTCTTGTTCATTCACTCACTCGTTCAGCTCCCACTTGCTGGGGGGTGTAGGTAACAGCAGAGACAAGGAGCTGGGAGCTAAGGCAACTTCCTCAAACTTTTTGAGTTTCTCAAACTTTTTTGACCACATTAAGAAATCTTTCTATTGCAAGCTAGCCATTTATACAATATATACATCATCCAGGCAGAACTTTCAAAACACCGTACTTCCTCTTAAGAGTGTGTGACACTGTTTTGGCCTCTATTTATTTTGTTCTGCTGCTTTCTTTCTCCTCTTCTCCCATTTTTTTCCTTTTCTCCTTCTTTTTTTTAAAATGTGATTTGGCTGAGGTCCGGAAGCTCATTTAGAGGTAGAGGACCCAGGCTTGGAGCCTGCCTCCTTCCCTACTGCATGGTCTCCTGCTGTCTGGGAGAGGCCCTGGTGAGAAGTCTCCGTCCTGTGGAGTCTTTCCTGATGCCCCTCCCCCGTGTCATCTGTTGGATCAGAAAGCCTGTTTTCAGACATTTATCTGCCTTCCTCTTTTTTTTTCATTCCCACTGTCCTGATCCCTGGGCGCTTGACTCACTACAGCCTCTGAACCAGTGTTCACACGGCTTACCTGCTGTGTGACCGGGGACAATCACTAACCTCTCTGTGCTTTAATATCCTTATCCCAAAATGGGCATCATGGTTGTAGATAAAGTGGGTAGCCAGAACAGCCGTGTCTGCGTATAGTGGAAGGGTGACCACACTGGTTCCTGATCCAGTCCTGCCGCTGCCCCATCTCTCCGCTCTTAGGTTTCAGTCTCCTTGCTCCCTTCTTGCCCAGATGTCCTTGGTGCTGGGAACACCCTTCCCTTCTCTTCCTGCCTCCCCGCTCTTTAAGATCCAATCCGAGTGCTTTTCTGTGGCCCGTCCATGGTCCTTAGCCTTCAGCCTCATCCCCCAGCGCTCCTGGCAAGCCTGGGCACCACCCAGCATGGGGCATGTCGTCCCAGGTTGTCTTGTGGTGTAATTTGCTTGTTGATTGACTTTGCTTAACTGTGTCTCCCCCGGCTGGTCAGAATTTCATAGGGGAAAGTACAGATAATAAGAAACTTACCCCATGAACCATTTTTGAGCATGTAGACTGGTGCTTAGTACAGTCACGTTGTCTGACAACCAATCTCCACGACCACTTTCAGCTACAAAACTGACACTCTATGCCCATTAAACAGCCCCTGCTCCTGGCCCCCACCCCAGCCCGTGACAGTCCCCATTCCAGAATCTGTCTGTAGTCATTTGAATTTGAGTTGGAATCTAGGTGCCTCAAGTAAGTGGAATGATGCACTGTCTGTCCATGACCTGTGTATTTCTCTCAGCTGGTGTCTGCAAGGCTCATCGGGCTGCAGCGTGTGCCAGAATTCCCTTTGCGCAAACCCTTGGTTCGTTTTAATTGAGATGTTTGTTTTGTGTTGTTGAGTTGTGGAGGCCTTCACACAATTTGCACATTAACCCTTTATCACCTGTGTGATTTTTTTTTTAATTTAATTTTATTTACTTATTTGACAGACAGAGATCACAAGTAGGCAGAGAGGCAGGCAGAGAGAGAGAGAGAGGAGGATGAAGGCTCCCTGCTGAGCAGAGAGCCTGACTCGGGGTTCGATCCCAGAGCCCTGGGATCAAGACCTGAGCCAAAGGCAGAGGCTTTAACCCACTGAGCCACCCAGGCACCTCTGTCACCTGTGTGATTTAAAAATACATTTTCCCCTTCACTCTGTAGAGTGGTTTTTCAGTCTGTTGTGTCCTTGAGACACAGAAGTATAGTTTTGTGATAGTCCATTTTATCTATTTTTACTTTGGTTGCCTGTGTATTTTCTTGGTTCATACTTCTTTGTCTCATTCCTTCACAGTGCTCAGCTCATAGAGAGCAAAAAAAGAAAAAGAAAGAAAGGTTTCTCAAGTAGGAGAATGAGGCTGTCCTCCAGGAAGAGCGGGATGTCTGTGGGCCTGAGGCGTGTCTGACTCCCGAGGAAACCCAGGGTTTTCTTAGGGTCTCAGAACAAGCTGTGTTTATCTCAGAAGTGGGATCATCACTTCCCTGAGGGGCCGTCATCCATGGGGCCTAGGATGGGAAAGATAAAGAGGCAGTCGGTGTTCAGGAGTCTTGTCTCGCCCAGAAGGATGTGGGTTTTCTTGGGCTGGAGTTGCCAGCTCCGTCAGCCTGATGAGACAGGAGAAGGCAGGACAACATGTGTGTGGGCTTTGGGCAAACGGGTGCTCCCTGCATGCTCATAGGCCTTTCTTCCTTTTGGTTCCAGGGGAGGATGAAGAGATGGCTGACGTGATGGAAGACATGGGTGTCAGGAGTGTGAGTACTTCCTCTGATGGGTGGCTGTGCCCTCAGGGCGAAGCCTTGGGCTGACAGGTCCTCTGCCTGTCTTTCCCTAACTCCCCTCCCGGACACAGTGCACACACACCTACCTGCCCTGTTTCCTGAATCCACAGCAGAGCCTTGCGGTGGTGCGTAGGGGGCAGTCCAGAGGGTATGGTGTGTGTTACAGGACGCACTGTAGTGGGTGACCAGTTGAAGGAGACAGGCAGAGCCCTTTTTCTCTCCCCCGAGGGCTCAAGCAACATCTGGCCTTTGTGTTCCAAGGGGCAGGTTCCTGCGTGGGGCAGGGGCAGCCACCACTGGGGAGTGCACAGGGCCCCACGCGTCACCTCAGCTAATCCTCACAGGTGATGGGAACCCTCATCATCCCCATTTGCAGAGGGGGCTTGCAGAAAGTAAGTAGTTTACAGGGATTGTTAGGTGCAGAGGGGATTCGAACCCTGGCCTTCCCATCTCCTGAGCCCCAGAATTTTTTTTTTTTTTAAAGATTTTATTTATTTATTTGATAGAGAGAGATCACAAGCAGGCAGAGAGGCAGGTAGAGAGAGAGGAGGAAGCAGGCTCCCTGCTGAGCAGAGAGCCGGATGCGGGGCTCGATCCCAGGACCCTGAGATCATGACCTGAGCCGAAGGCAGCGGCTTAACCCACTGAGCCACCCAGGCTCCCCTGAGCCCCAGAATTTAACCCCCTTGGTAACTCCCAGGATGGAGTGCAGCCTCTCACCTGCCCCACCCGAACTAGCGAGGGTGATGTGGGCCCAGCCCCTCACTGTCCTTCCTACGCCCAGCAGACAGCACTTCCGGGGGCTCTTTGGAGCAATGTCTTATTTCTTTGTCCTCTCAGACTATGGCCAGCCCATTCAGCCTTCCTGGGTATCCCCCTTGGGACAGGGGAGAGGCAGGGGATACAGTGTTAGTAGTGAAGGCAGGTCCTGGGGCCCCGTTGCGACTGCAGCCTGACTTTTCAGTTTGTTACCTGTGGATCTTAAAGAATTATCGGGCTGGCTTGATGAGATTGGACGTGTCAAGCACATGAGTATAGCATCTGGTGGTCTTCTCCCCAAATTACTGCTTTCGTTAATATCATTCACCACTGCCCTGTCCCTGGCCAGATGTCCGTCTTCCCACCAGGGCCCGACGAACTGCCTTGTTACCACAGCATTGCACCCATGCAGAATTCTGTTTGGAGACCTGGGTGAAAACCAGACATAAAAGATCAGAGTTACAGGGTCAGAGTGTAGCTAAGGGTTTGAGAGACCCCTGATGCAGGAGGCCCCCTCCAAACAGGAGCGTAAGCTTAGGTTAGGATACCTAGATGGGCACTTGGAGCCCTGGGACAGGAGTTCTGTGTGAAGCAGTCAGGGCCTGGGCTGGAACCTTGCTTCTGTGCTATTTAGCTGTGTGATCTTAGTTCCTTACCCTCTCTGAGCCTCAGTGTGCTCGTCTGTAAGTGGAGGGTGGAGTGCTTGGCTGGGAACCTTTTCTCCTAACACAGGTTGCTTGCTCTTACTGGGAACGTTAATGAGGTGATCATATATCCTTGTTAATGAATGTTGCTCACCACTTTATAGAAGAAACACCAGAAGCTCAAGCATCAGAACGAGGCTGACGATGAGGAGCTAGAAATGCCACCTCGGTATCAAGGTGAGGCCTCCACGCTTCCCTCTTGGGACACTGTGTTCCTTGTCCCCCGTGTTAGGGAGTTGCAGGCAGAGCCACGAGTTTGCATGGCCACATTGCAGTCAGTCAGCACCGACAAAGATTGGCCAATATGTCACCCAGGACTGGGGTAGGGCCTGAGAGTGTCAGGGCCGGGGGGTCAGGAGGTCAGCCCTTCTGGGAGCCCCTGAGCCCCATCTCTGTCCCACCCACCTAGGCCTTCCGTGAGGCTTGCAGCACACCCCTTTTCCTGGGGGGTGTCTGCATCTCTTGTCCAGTCCTGAGTTGGGCTGGGTTTGGGGAGACCACCTTAGCCTGGAAGGATGGAAGGTGGCAGCTGGGGGGGTCAGCTGGGAGGGTCAGCCCAGGGTGTTCCCCTACTCATTTGTCTCTGGTCCCCTGAGCTGTTCGTTTCCCCAGAGCAGCTGCTAGAGATACCCGCATGGCTGCCTGCGGCCAGGGGAGGTCTCTGTTACTCATCTCCAGCCCCCTCCCCTGCGGGCAGCCCCTGGCCTTGGGTGGCCCCAGCAGAGCCCCAGCGGTGCATCTGGAGGGACAGGGGCTTCTGTTGCAAGTCGCCAGCCGCAGGAACAGATTTGTCCTCGGAGTCTTCCGGCAGCCTGACCCAGCTAGAGAGCCTCCTGGCTTCTCCCTCCGTGGCCTCCCAGGCCAGCGCCCAGTTTGTCGCCTCTGCTCTGAGGTGCTGTGGTGTGGAACCGGCCAGTGTGGTGCGGAACCGGCCAGTGTGGCGCAGGCCCCAGAGGCGGGACAGCTGGTGCTCTGCTGTGAGGCTGACTTGGCCCAGTCCTGCCGCCTCTCTGAGCTTCCAGTTTCTCACCTGTGAAAGAAAAAGCGGCCTTCATCGGGAGTATCTCAGAGAGTCCTCCTGAGTCATCATTGTAGAATTCCACTCATGAGTGTGTTCAGATCCGGACTGGAAATGCCAGGTGACCTTGGAAGCACCTGGGTGTCTGTACCTGCAGTTCGCAAGTCTGTACAATGGGACAAGAGCTGCCTTTGTCTGTCAGTGTCAGTGTGCAGTCCAAACGAGCTGAAGCCCGAAGTGCCTTGTTCTACAGATGAGGTTAAAAGCTCCAGAAACTCAGAGACTTGCTGAGGTTTCAGCCAGTCATGGTTCAACAGGGAGCTGGGTTTGGGTCTGACTTCAGAGCCTATGTTCTTTCTCTAGAGCAGACAGAGCGGATTTGGCTTTGGAGACTGTGGGGTGGCTTGTGTTAGCAGAGAAGGTGTGTGTTCTCAGACGTCGCTGGTCGGTCTCTGCAGCTTCAGGGCCACTGACGAGCCCACTGGTCTAAACTGTCAAGCCACTGGACAGTCCCTTCTCGAGGAAGGTCTTTTTCCTTGCTGGGTAGGGGACAGAGCCGGCTGCGAGCCTTGATTTGTCTGCTCCCTGGCAGCTCTGCAGAGAGAAGGTACCTATTCCCTTCTCATGGGAGGATGCTGCCCTGGCTTTGCCTGATTCATGGCCTCTGTGTTCTCCCTTTAGCTGGAGGCTCTGGCATCCACCGCCCTGTGGCCAAAAAGGCTATGCCTGGGGCCGAGTACAAGGCCAAGGTAAGAGCCATGGGTAGAGACAGAACCCCTGGGAAAGGGTGAGGTCAGCTGTGTGGGCCAGACTCAGGCCACGGCGACGGGTGCACTGAGGATCTGTTAGCATCTCAAGTCCATGCCCTTGTTGGGCGCCACTGCAGGGATGTGAGTGCCCTTGGTGCCACCAAGGCACAGAGTGAAGGGGAGGACACGGGCCCTGTTAAGTCAGGAGCAGGGAGGAAGGGCAACCTTATGCTCCTGGCTGATTCTGTGTCTATGGCTGAGCAGAAAGCAAAGGGTGACGTGAAGAAGAAAGGTCGGCTCGACCCCTACGCCTACATCCCCCTCAACAGAACCAAGCTCAACCGCAGGTACGTGATGGGTGGTGCAGGGTCAGCTGGGATGGTGGCTGCGGGGCTGGGAGCTCTGAGCTCCAAAGAGGGGAGGGCCTCATTCTCAGTAAACTCTTCAGCTTAATGGCTAAGTGTTTCCCAGTTTTTTAATTTGGACTTTTAAATGTGCACCGTCACACCATTGGCACACACATGTGCTGCTGACTTGAACTGCTCTTTCAGGCAGGGGAACGCCCGGTCTGTCCAGATCACGTGCGGTCCACTGCCAGGCAGCACACTTTCCCCCTGTTCCTCCTAATGCTGGGGGGGCCATCTTTCAGCATTACGGTGAGGGGGACCGCTTGTCTTCAGGGAGATGTGACCTTTCTGTTCCTTTCCCTGCAGGAAGAAGGTGAAGCTGCAGGGACAGTTCAAAGGCCTGGTGAGAGCTGCCCAGCGGGGATCCCAGGTGGGACACAAACTCCGCAGGAAGGATCGTCGTCCCTGAAGCCCCGGGGCCCCCAGAGCTGCTCTGTGACCCCGCCTAAGGTCCCCCTGCAGCTCCCGAGCTGCTTTGACATCAGCTCCAGATGCTCGAGGTTCTGGCACAGCCTGGACTCAGAATGACTTATTGGACGGGGCTTAGCTTCCAGAGAGGCACCCAGGATTTTGGGAGCTCCAAACAGGAGTCGCCCCTCAGAGATGTTCCTAAGGCTTAGGGATGGGAATGTGGCCTCACTGCCTCCAAGAAGGCTGGTGAGGCCGCTGTGCTTCCTGTGCAGGTGACCATGCGCCAAAGCAGAGCAGAGCTTCCGTTTCTTCCAGTTGCTTATAGCCATGTGGCGCTTAGCCTGGCTGTGGTCTGGGTGTGTAAGATTTGCTGTGACCAGGTGTAGAATAAACGGGCACCACCATGCGTTATCCTTGGAAGCACTGTGCTTTATTGCCTGTGCCTCTGGGGCCAAGAACCGTGTCCAGCTATTCGCAACAGTAGCTTGACCGCTTCTTGGCCGGTCCCAACATCCGGTCTCAGGCACTGCAGGTAGCCCTGGGTCAGGCCTTAGGACTTGCCCAGGGACACCCACCTGTGTCAGGAGGTCTCCCCGGCTTCTCTGTACAGCTCCAGTCAGAAGGTGACATTTGGAGGTGCGGGAGGCACGGGAGTGCTCTGGAGCCGGTCTGTGGAGCGGCCGAGAGCTGCCTAGAGCCTTGGCGCTGGCTGCCCCAGGCCGCCCCACACACAGCTTTCTCCTGGCAGCTTTGTTCCCGGATTCACTGAGGTGTTTACCGAGCCCCTCCGAGTGCCGAGCACAGCAGGATCTCCTGCCTCCCTGATCATCATGTCCTGGTTTCCTGGGCAGGTAGACAAGTTGTGCAGAGAGCAGCATGCTTTGTTGGTCTGGAGTCAAGGGAATAGTAGTGCTGACCTCCCATTGCCCCTGAGGTCACTTTATCAGCCAGGGGACCCCTGTGTGTGTTTTCCTAACAGGCATCAAGAAGCAAGGAACCCCGGGGCTTTTCCCAACAGGAAGAATATTCCCCTAGCATTTGATCCATAGCTTTATTCCTCTTAAATTCTCTCCGTTTGCGATGAGACAACCCCCTCCGCCAGCCTCCACACACACATACTCAGTAGTTTCCATTCTAGTTTCATGCCCTTGGCTCAGATAATGCTCCCAGGAGGCCCTTTGCGCAGGAGCTCCAGTCTTGATTGGATCCATCCACCCCCAAATGAGGGCATCTCTTCCTAGTTATTTGGGGGCTAGGAAGTGGAGAGGAATCACACTTCACCCAGAGGTGGTGCTCTTTCCATGCCTTGTTCACAGAACGTCCGGGCTTGGAGAGCCAGGACCGTGGTCACAAGAGATGGCTATTAGAAATTTGCCAGCGTGATCTGTGACCCCTGTGGTTACACTTGGGTACAAACTAGGCCTATCGTAGCCCTCTGCTGTTTCCTTTGTCAGGAAATCAGCCACGTGCCGAAAGACACTCCGTGAGAGTAGGAATGGGAATAAGCCAGTTGCCCAATGTTGATATTTTTAACAAAAAGTCTGAAACCAACTTGCTTACTATAGTGTGCTTTCCAGGGACCTTCATTTTCTTTCTAATGTGGGGCTGGAGCAAGTGTCTAGAAAGGTTGGTGTTGGGGCGCCTGGGTGCCTCAGGTGGTTAAGTGCCTTCAGCTCAGGTCATGATCCCAGCGTCCTGGGATCAAGTCCCACATTGGGCTCCTGGCTCAGTGGGGAATCTGCTTCTCCCTCTCCCCCTGCTTATGCTCTCTCTCTGTATCTCTCTGTCTCAAATAAATAAAATCCTTAAAAAAATTGTTTAGGGGGGCGCCTGGGTGGCTCAGTGGGTTAAAGCCTCTGCTTTCGGCTCAGGTCGTGATCCCAGGGTCCTGGGATCGAGCCCTGCATCAGGCTCTCTCCTCTGCGAGGAGCCTGCTTCCTCCTCTCTCTCTGCCTGCCTCTCTGCCTACTTGTGATCACTGTCAAATAAATAAAATCTTTTTTAAAAAATAATAAAAAATTGTTTAGGGACACCTGGGTGGCTCAGTTGGTTGGGTGCCTGCCTGTGGCTTGGGTCGTGGTCATGGGGTCCGGGGATGGAGCCCCACATCGGGCTCTTTGTTCAATAGGGAGCCTGCTTCTCTCTCTGCCTGCGGCTCCCTTGCTTGTGCTGTGTGTGTGTGTGTGTGTGTGTGTGTGTGTGTGTGTGTGTCAAATAAATGGATAAAATCCTTCAAAAAAAAAAACTTCTTTATGAAAAAAAAAAGTTAAAAAAAAAGGTTGGTATTGCTGATGCTCTGAATTCCATATTCTTGTGGAAGTCGACTTCAGATGCAAATTATCTTAAAGCAGAGGCAAGAATTAATCTGCCCAGAAACTTAAGGTGCTTGAAACACTTGTTAGGAAAATCAGTGCTGCTTTTGTTCCAGCAGTGGGAGTGAAGGGGAATTGGGAATATTTATCAACGCAAGGCTCATTCAGTTTCTGGACAGCTAGAAAAGCTGATGGCCTCCACCAAGATCCAGATCTACTACTTTTAATTTTGTTATACTTTTGGTGAAATCCAAGTCAGATTTCCTCTGGCTTTTCTGGGGTTCATCCTCTATTCCTTCTCAGAAATGGAAGGCAGAACACGGCCTGCCTGACTGCACGGAAACGGCACCCCTTGTGTCGGCCGAGGCAGCATTCAGCCTCGGGGGTTTACAAGGCGGTCCATTCGTGTCCCCCCATCCTGATGCCTGTGGACACCAGCGGTTCTGGTTAAACCAACCTCAACTCTTTCTGGGAAATGCAGCTTCTCGTGACTGGCTGTGGACCTGGTGGCAACGGCTCCTGACATGAACCTGTGCCGGGGGCTGCCACCTTAGGTCCGCTGTGTCTCTGCATCCCTGCCTCAGTACCTGCTTCATCGTGTTTCCTGCACTGTGTGCAACAGGTGAGAAAATAACGTACGATATTCAAGTGGTCTCTGTTCTCATTCTTCTTCGTGCTTATGTTTCATCACAGGGTAACTTAAGAAAATTAGTATGTATTTTCTGTTTTGCTATAAGAGTAATAAAGATTCACAGAACATTTGGAAAAAACAAAAGTAAAAGCAGGAGCTGGAATCCTTCCACCAAATTCTGACTGTGAATCTTAGAATAGATGACCCTGGAGCAACACGGATTTGATATGCACAGGTTCACTTACGCATGCTTTTTTTTTATTCATTTGACAGAGCGATCACAAGTAGGCAGAGAGGCAGGCAGAGGGGAAGAGGGAAGCAGGCTTCCCGCTGAGCAGAGAGCCCGATGTAGGACTCAATCCCTGGACCCTGAGATCATGACTGGAGCCGAAGGCAGAGGCCCAACTCCCTGAGCCACCCAGGTGTCCCACACATGGATTTTTTAAAAAAAATATTTATTTATTTATTTGAAAGAGAGAGAGAGAACTTGGGGGGGCGGTGGCAGAGGGAGACAAAATCTTCACACCGACTCCCTGCTGAGTGCAGAGCTCAATCTCACAACCCATGAGATCCTGACCAGAGTCGAAACCAAGAGTCAGATGCTTAACTGACTGCCACCCAGGCGCCCGAATTGTTTTGATAAATACCACACAGAACTGTATCTGTGCTATCTCTTCATTATGATGTTCTTTTTTTTTTTTTAAGACTTTATTATTTATTGGACAGAGAGAGATCACAAATAGGCAGAGAGGCAGGCAGGGGACGGCGGGGTGGGGGCGGGGGAGCAGACTTCCACTGAGCAGAGAGCCCCATGCGGGGCTCCATCCCAGGATCCTGGGATCATGACTTGAGCTGAAGGCAGAGGCTTTAATTCACTGAGTCACCCAGGCGCCCCCATTGTTATGCTCTTAATAGCGTTTTCTTTAACTTGCTTTGTATAAGAATACAGTATATAATATATACTCAACTATGTTATCAGTAAGGGTCCTGGTCAATGGTAGGCTATTAGTACTTAAGTTTTGAGTGAGTCAAAAATTGTGTGTGGATTTTGGACTGAACAGGGGTTAGTATCCCTAACCCCTACATTGTTCAAGGGTCAGCTGTATCAACTGTATATTTCATTCCTGTTTTATAATACATGAGGGGTTTTTGATACAAAAATAGAGTTATGAAATACAAGTTTATATTCTAAGTTTGTGCTTGGCTATCCCAAAATTTACTCTACCAATATAAACATCTGATAAACATTGTTTTCAATGGCCCAGTTTAAATGGCAGTCCACGTTCCCAGGGGACATAGGTCGGTTTATTTACAAAGAATCTGTAAGCCCAGAATCTTTAAGAAGTGTATTGCTCCTTGAGGTACACAGGAGTGTAAGGCCATTGCTCGATGTGGGATCATGTGCAAAGCAATACTTAGAAAGCGACATGATGACTGTTCTTTGTTCTATTCTTGCTGTACATTATTATGAATAGATAGATGAACGTACTCCAGAAAATAACCCTGATTTGGGGCATTATAAGCTGGCTTGCCATTTCCTGAAATCATGCTTACTGTAACTTCTGCCATGAGAACCATTTACCACGCTGTCAAAGACACTGGCCAAGTTGTTCTGGGCCAGGGCTGCAGGGGTGAAAGGTGATCTCCCATTCCTGGTCCCACCAATCGGTCATGGAAGTGCCTAGGACAGGATTTTGAGGCTGTGGTCAATAATGGGCAAGTACTGGGGCACCTGGGTGGCTCAGTGGGTTAAAGCCTCTGCCTTCAGCTCAGGTCATGATCCCGGGGTCCTGGGATCGAGCCCCGCATCCGGCTCTCTGCTCAGCCAGGAGCCTGCTTCCCTTCCTCTCTCTCTTCCTGCCTCTCTGCCTACTTGTGATCTCTGTCTGTCAAATAAATAAATAAAATCTTTAAAAAAATAATAATAATGGGCAAGTACTGATTAAGAATGTGGGAGGGACGCCTGGGTGGCTCAGGTCAGGTCGGGATCCCAGAGTCCTCTCTGCTCAGTGGGGAGCCTGCTTCCCCCTCTCTCTGTCTCTGCCTGCCTTTCTGCCCACTTGTGATCTCTGTCTGTCAAGTAAATAAATAAAATCTTTAAAAAAAAAAAAAAAGAATGTTGGAGTGAGGAGGGCTCCTGGGTAGCTCTCGGTTAAGCCTGTGACTCGATTTTTGCCTAAAGTCATGATGTCGGTGTGGTGAGATCGCCTCTCAGGCTGCCCTGAGCATGGAGCCTGCTTAAGATTCCCCCTCTCCCTCTGCCCCCTCCCCTGCCTCCGCTCGCACGCATGCATGTACTCTAAAAACAAACAAACAAACAAACAAACCAAAAAAAGAACTTAAAATGTGAGTGGGGAGTATGGTGGCACACTCAGGCTGGGCTGAGGTCTGGATATCAGCTGTACAAGTGTAAAATCAGAGTTGATCGCGTTCCGAGAAGAATAAAAGGACTCTCAAGAGGCTTATCAAAATGATGATTTATTAATTTATAATGAGAAATAAAATTGCCAAGGGGCCTGAGACCGGTGTCATGGCGACCGCTCAGCAACACTCCCCTGCGCAGGAAGTCAGAATCAGAGGCTTCAGTGAGCATGGACCAGGGCGCGGGGAGTCATGAGTGTTTACATGGGTCGTGTCACTGAGGTAGGACAGTGTGCTCTCTGTGGGATATACCTGCCCACCAGGTCCCCCTCTATTCTGGTGAGTGCCAGATCCTTCCTCTCTCTGGTCTTCCAGACCCTTCAGAGCCCCTCACCTGCTGTACGGAAGCTTTTCTGAGCTTTTGTTCTGCCCCTGCTTCCTTCACACGCAGGCATGCCTGGATTGAATTTCCAAGGCCAACTCTTCCGGCTTTCACCAGGGAGACATCCTGTTCTCTCTAGGGCCTGGTGCACGTTAACTAATCCTATCTGTCGTGTGGGGACTTGAAGGGTTTAACTTCTAGAGGGCAGCTTGATTTCCAGATTCCAGGGATGTTACCCTGTACACCCAAAGGTAGCAATTACAGAGCTGATGGGATTTTAGGGCAGGATTTCAGAGGGCCCGAGGCACTGATGACAGGCGGACGGATTTGTGAATGGTGCCAGGAGTAGCTGGCATGCTTATGGCTCCTCTGTTGGTTTTACAAGCTCTTGAAGAGCCTTGCTTTGAACCAGAACTGTTGTTTTGCCAGAGATCTTGGACTTGAGCCTAAAATACATACACAGCCGATAACTTGGGACCAGCCCTCTGTTGTAAATGAGCTCATAAAAATGATGAAGGGCAGCATTACCTGAGAAGATTTTACACAGCTGCGCCTATTAACTGGGTCCCTGTGTGGTACCCCTTACCTAAAAATGCCTTCCTTAACCGTTCCAGTGGCTGGTTCAACTCCTTGCAAGTAAGAGTTTACCCAGAACAAATAACCGGGTTGGCAAAGCTGACGTCTAGTGTCTATTCTGAAGAAAACCCTTCCCTGCCCACATGAGGACTCTCAAGGCGGGGTCACGTAGACCCTGTCCCTCAGGACTTCACGTAGGGTCACAAAGCTGCACTCAGGCGCGGAGCCCTCTGGTTTATCACCAAACGTGTTCACAGGCACCATCTCCTGATCCCCGTGATGGTGGCCTACTGATTACGGCTGTTCTTTTCATGATCCTACACAGCTGGGAGCCCAAGGCAGAGCTAAATCGTTGCAGTGAGGTAGTTTTGCCGTGAGGTAGTTCCCAGGCCCCCAGCGTTCAAACCACACTGCTGGGCCCTGGGTAACTTGGCCCTGGGCAGAACACAGTGTTGCAAGGAGGCTTGGTGGGGCCTTTCCAAACCCCGCCTGGGGTTGGGACACCAGCGTCCATGTCCTTCCCCTTCATCCCCTTGCAGGCTTTTTATTCCTAAAGCCCTGCCACTCTGGGATTAAAACCAATTACATAACAGGTTTCTTTGTACTTGGTGAGAGGAGGCTGGAGTCGTACCAGGACTGACTTTCTTGACAACTGTGAGGGCCGGGGTGGGGGTGGGGGAGCTGCTGGCTGGGCATTCCTTCCTCTCCATCCTCTTCCCCTTTCTCGGAGGGTGATGGAGGTGGTCTGCAGGTCTTTCCCTTCTTCCTGCCATTCTTTTCTATCACATTCCTTGTCCTCTTCCTCACCTCTCCCTCCCTGTCTGCCTCTGTCACTGTGTATCTCACACAGACAAACACACACATACGCGCACACAATTTGCA
Organism: Lutra lutra; assembly: GCF_902655055.1. Taxonomy (NCBI): domain Eukaryota; kingdom Metazoa; phylum Chordata; class Mammalia; order Carnivora; family Mustelidae; genus Lutra; species Lutra lutra. The sequence continues at coordinate 58,015,152 of NC_062291.1, read as the reverse complement.
TCGTGCCTTTATTCCGAGCAAAGGACTTCTTTCCAAAAAAGCATTTTGTGAGACAGAAGATACAGTAGTAAGCCAGATAGACAGGATCTTTACCTTCACGAAGTTTATGAGGAACGGACAGGTCAAGAAAGAATAAAAACACGTGATTGGAATAGTGCTATGTGGATGCCTTGAACGGACCCGACTTGGACGAAGAGGTCGTGGGGGGCAGGGGGGACCTCTTAGAGAAAATACTGTTTGTATAAGACCTGAAGGGTGAGCAGGGTTTAGGTTAAGTCGTTTGCCTCAATGACCAAGGCCCCAAAATTTCCAGATCATGGGGCCTAGGGGCAGCAATATGATTGGAAGGTGGGCCTGGGCAGGACCTGTCTTGATGCTCTGCTCCATACCAGGCTCACTGTTGCAGTGAGTGAGTGAGTGTGTGTGTGTGTGTGTGTGTGTGTGTGTGTGTGTGGTGAGGGATGGGGGAGTGCAGCTAAAGCTCCTCTCACCCACTTTTGGCTCCTGTTCCAAAGGAATAGCATGTGCAGAGGCCCTGAAGCCAAGAAGAGTTTGGCCCCTTCAAAGAACTGAAAAGAAGCCCAGGTTGCTGGAACAAGAGACCGGGAAAGGGAGGTAGCGTGGGACAGCCACAGACTGGAGAAGCTGCTGCTGGGGCTTCACAGGGTCTTCGACTAACCTAACACCAATGTGTGGCCGTGGCCGTGGCAATGCCAGGGGGTGACCTGATCTGACTTGCTTTTTTTTTTTTTTTTTTTTTTTTGGTAAGATAACTGGCTGCTGTGTGAGTCATAGATTGGAACAGGGCAAGAGGAAACAAGGCAGCTTATTAGGAAGCTTCTGTCAGAATCCAGACCAGAGGGGTTGGTGCATGTGGCCGGGGGTGGTGGTGCCAGTGGTGGAGATGGTGGGAAGTGGCCATAGTTGCAAGCTGAAGTTCAGTGCTCTTAGCGGAGGGGCGTTCAGCTTCAGGAGAGGACAGCCGCGCCCCTTGTTTACTGGACCACAAGGGCTGAACGAACTTCATTCAGTCATTCAACCCCTTTTTAGTTGTTGCCCACCATATGTCAGGCACTGTCCTAGGAACTGCAGATACATCAGAGAACAAAACAACTCCTGCTTTCATGGGAAGATCAAACAAAATAAATACGAAATTTTAGGGGCACCTGGATAGCTCAGTTGGCTAAGTGCCTGTCCTTGGCTCAGGTCCTGATCCGATGGTCCTGCTCAGCAGGGAGTCTGCTTCTCCCTCTCTCTCTGCCCATCCCCCAGCTCATGCGCTTGCTCTCTCTCTCAAGTAAATAAATAAAATCTTTAAAAAAAATTTTTTTTAGGGGCGCCTGGGTGTCTCAGTGGGTTAAAGCCTCTGTCTTCGGCTTGGGTCATGATCCCAGTGTCCTGGGATCGAGCCCCGCATGGGGCTCTCTGCCCAGCGGGGAGCCTGCTTCCTCCTCTCTCTCTGCCTGCCTCTCTGCCTACTTGTGATCTCTGTCTGTCAAATAAATAAATAAAATCTTAAAAAAAAATTTTTTTTTAAGCATGTTAGTGGTAAGTGTCCTGGAGAATTAAAAAGCAGAAAAGGGGATAGGGAATACCGGATGGAAGGGAAGGGTGGTGTCAACTTTAAATTGGCCAATCAGAGAAAGTGGTTAAAGACTCAAAGAATTGAGCCTTTAGATAACTCCTCAAAATGGAGAAAACCACAAGTGCAAAGGTCCTGAGGTAGGCACGTGCTTGTGGTGTTCAAAGAAAAACAAACAGCTGGAGCTGAGACAGTGAGAGGGAGATGAGATCAGAATGTGAATTGGGACCAGATGGCATAGTATCTTTTTTTTTTTTAAGATTTTATTTATTTATTTATTTGATAGAGATCACAAGTAGGCAGAGAGGCAGGCAGAGAGAGAGGAGGAAGCAGGCTCCCTGCTGAGCAGAAAGCCCGATGTGGGGCTGGATCCCAAGACCCTGAGATCATGACCTAATCCGAAGGCAGAGGCTTAACCCTCTGAGCCATCCAGGCACCCCAGATGGCATAGTATCTTATAGGTCATTGTGAGGACTTTGACTTTTCTTCCCAATGGAAAGAGGAACCATTGGATGATTGTGAATGTAGGGGTCATATGACCCAAAGAGGCCATCATCTGAGATGGGAACAACTGCAGATAGAGTATTTGGGGGCAGGAAAGACAAGAGTTCGTTTTAGACATACTGAGTTTGAGATGGTGTTAGACATTCAAATGGAGATGGGGCAGCTAGAGATAGGAATCTGGAACTCAGGAGCGTTCCAGCATGGCTATATACACTTGAGCGTGGTGTGTGTACGTGTGTGTGTGTTTCAAGCAAATAGACTGGGATGTCAGCAAGTGGGTGAGTGCAGATAGAGAAGAGAACATGTCTAAGGTCTGCACTTGGGATTCCTTATAAAAGCAGATAAGGGGGCGCCTGGGTGGCTCAGTGGGTTAAGCCGCTGCCTTCAGCTCAGGTCATGATCTCAGGGTCCTGGGATCGAGTCCCACATCGGGCTCTCTGCTCAGCAGGGAGCCTGCTTCCCTCTCTCTCTCTGCCTGCCTCTCTGTCTACTTGTGATCTCTGTCTGTCAAATAAATAAATAAAATCTTTAAAAAAAAAAAAAGCAGATAAGGAAGAACAGCCAGGGAGGTAGAAAAAACAAACCAACAAGATAAAAGAAAAACATGTATTCTGGAAACTAAGTAAAGGTAATATTTCAAGGAAAAGGAGGTTATCAGCTGCATCAGATCTTCTGAGAGGTCACGTAAGATGAGGATTGCTGGATTTGGTAACATGAAGGTCATTGGTGAGGCATTCTGGGAATCGGCATTTCCACCCAAATTGCTCTCAAGTTCAACTAAAAAGTAGGATGGAACATTTATTATTATTATTATTATTTTAAGATTTTATTTATTTATTTGACAGAGAGATCACAAGTAGACGGAGAGGCAGGCAGAGAGAGAGAGAGAGGGAAGCAGGCTTCCTGCCGAGCAGAGAGCCCGATGTGGGACTCGATCCCAGGACCCTGAGATCATGACCTGAGCCGAAGGCAGCGGCTTAACCCACTGAGCCACCCAGGCGCCCCGAACATTTATTTTTTTAAAAATATTTTATTCATTTATTTGAAAGAGAGAGTGAGCACAAGCAGGGGAGGAGCAGAAGCAGACTCCTTGCTCATCAGGGAGCCCGATGATGTGGGGCTCCCTCCCACAGCCCCAAGATCATGATCGGAGCTGAAATGAAGAGTTGGATGCTTAACTGACTGAGCCACCCAGGCGCCCCAAAATAAACTCCCCCCCCTTTTTTTAAAGATTTTATTTATTTGACAGACAAAGATCACAAGAGGGAGAGAGACGGTGGGAGGGTGGTGGGGAGGGAGGCAGGCTTCCTGCTGTGCAGAGAGCCCAATGTGGGGCTTGATCCCAGGACCCTGGCATCATGACCTGAGCAGAAGGCAGAGGCTTTAACCCACTGAGCCACCCAGGCGGCCCCCAAAATAAACTTCTTAAAAGCAACAAGGAGCTAGCTGGAGAGTAAAGAATTACCTAACCAAGCCCCAGGAGTGGACAGGAGCTGGCAAGGAAAAGCCCCGCAGGAGGGGAACTTAAGCTTGGGTGGGTGGGTGGTGGGGCAGAATAGGGCAGAGTAGGAAGAGTCTCTTGTAAGGCCGAAGTGCACTTTCAGAGGCCTCATGGGGTCAAGGGGACAGAACTTGGAGTTTGGGAACCACCAAGGGCAGAAACTGAAATAAACGACACACGCACATCTTAGTCTGGGACCCTAATGGGCCACCGCCGAGGCAGAAGGGTAAATCTAGAGCGCATGGCGCGTGCTTGCCAACTACCATCATGCCGTCAGGATGGTCTGGGAATCTTGAGGCTAGGACTTGGATTTAGATGGTTCTGGAAGGCTAGTGTCCCCAGGAATTTTGCAGAAACAAACATAGCGACATCATCCTAGGTTCCAACTTATTTCTACAAGTAAGTCTTCAATACAATATATGGTATTTAATCAAAAGTAACCAGGCATACTAGGAGACAGTAAAGTGTGAGTGAGAAAAAGCAGAAATAATAACAAGAATATACCTCAGGACATCTCTTCACACCTCTATGATCTCACTGGTCACATTGTGTTATTATTATTTGTGAACTTTTTTCAATGGGGAACATTTCTTGGTTGCTTTTCTGGCACCCATTCCATCCTTTTCCCTTCTCAACACTCTTAATTTCAGTTCTAGTAAGAATATGGTTCGGGGGAGGCTGACCCATGACCAGCCTAGGAATGAGGCATGTAAGCCATCCACTGAGTCTATCTTTCTCTCTCTCTCTCTCTTTTTTTTTTTTTGAAGATTTTATTTATTTATTTGACAGAGAGAGACACAGCAAGAGAGGGAAGAGAAGTGGGGGAGTAGGAGAGGGAGAAGCAGGCTTCCTGTTGAGCAGAGAGCCTGATGCAAGGCTCAATCCCAGAACCCCTGGACCATGACCCAAGCCAGAGGCAGACACTTAACAAATGACCCACCCAGGTGCCCTGTGAGTCTTTCTTCTTGTCCTCAGGATTGATTCAGGGGTGAGCACGTCAGCTAGACCAATGGGTGAATCCTAGCCCTTTTGGAAAATGCTGATATACAGGCTCTGCTCTTGGATAAGGAAGACTGTCCCTCTAAGAGCTGCTGGCTATAGGATGAAACCCACCCCGTAGAAGACCAAATAGAGAACTGGAAAGAAATCAAGTCTTGGGTGACACCATCAAGCTGCTAGATCAAGGTCCATCTGAAGTTCGATCTGCCTCTAGCGCAGCACCGTCCAACAGAAATATAACGTAAGTCATCTGGGTAAATCATCTAGCAGCCTCATTAAAAAGAAGTAAAATAGTTTTAGTAATATATTTTATTTAACCCAATATCCAAAATAGAAGCATTTTAACATAAAAAAAATGTAAAATATATTGGGGCGCCTGGGTGGCTCAGTGGGTTAAGCCGCTGCCTTCAGCTCAGGTCATGATCTCAGGGTCCTGGGATCGAGTCCCACATCGGGCTCTCTGCTCAGCAAGAAGCCTGCTTCCCTCTCTCTCTCTCTCTGCCTGCCTCTCCGTCTACTTGTGATCTCTCTCTGTCAAATAAATAAAAATAAAATCTTTAAAAAAAAAATGTAAAATACAATTAATGAACCATCTGACATTCTGTTGTTCATGCTAAGTATGACATCTAGTGTCTCTATTTGGACTACCTGTATTTCAAGGGTTCAGTAGACCTGGGTGGCTGGCGACTAGCAAACTGTCGCCACAGCTCTAGAGTTTTCTTTTATTGAGTCAATAAATTCCCTTGCAACCATTTTTAACAGCTTTATTGAGATATAATTTCTTTTTTTTTTTTTAAAGATTTTATTTATTTATTTGACAGAGAGAGAGAGATCACAAGTAGGCAGAGAGGCAGGGAGAGAGAGAGGGGGAAGCAGGCTACCTGCTGAGCAGAGAGCCCGATGCAGGGCTCAATCCCAGGACCCTGAGATCATGACCTGAGCAGACTCAGGTCGGCAGAGGCTTAACCCACTGAGCCACCCAGGCGTCCCAATTTCTTTCTTTCTTTTTTTTTTAAGATTTTATTTATTTATTTGACAGACACTTTACTGACTGAGCTATCCAGGGACCCCTGACAGAGAGAGGGGACACAAGCAGGGGAGCAGCAGAGGAAGGAGCAGGCTCCCCACTGAGCAGAAAAGCCCCAGGTGAGACATGATCCTGGGATCACGACCGGAGCCGAAGGCCGATGTTTAACTGACTGAGCCACCCAAGCACCTCTGAGATATAATTTCTTTACCATAAAATTTACCCATTGCAAGTGTACAGTTCTACTGTTTTTAGTAAATTTACAGATTGTGCAACCATTACCCACCTCTAATTTTGGAACATTTCCATCACCCCAGAAAGTTCCCTCATGGACCCTTTGGTGTTACTCTCTGTTCCCATGCACAGCCCCAGGCAATCCCTGGTCTTCTTTCTCTGTCTATAAATTATCCTTTTCTGGCTGTTTCATGTAAATGACATCGTATAATGTGTCATCGTTGGCTTCTGACTTTCTTCACTTAACATAGCGTTTTCCAGATTCTTGCTTGTTTTGGCGCTTGTCGGTACTTCATTTCTTTTTATTGCTGACTAGTGTTCCAGTGGACGGCTATGCCCACATTGTTTATCTGCTCACCGGTTGATAGACATGTGGATTGTTTCCAATTTAGAGCTATGACTAATGCTGCTATGAACATTGACGTCCAAGTCTTTGTGTGGACATATGTTTCCATTTCTCTTGAGTAGAGTCTTAGGAGTGGAATTCCTTGGTCATATGCTAAGTTTATGTTTAATCTTTTAAGAAACTGCTGAACAGGGTCTCCTGGCTGGTTCAGTCGGTAGAGCATGTGACTCTTGGTCTCGGGGTCATGAGTTCAAGCTCCATGTTGGGTGTAGAGATTACTTAAAAAAAAAAAAGTTAACAAACTGCCAAATTGCTTTCCAAAGTAGCTGACTATTTTGTGTTCCCACCAGCATGTCTGAGGACTCCTGTCTTTCCACATCCCTGCCAACAGTTGGCATTGTCTGTCTCTTTTAATAGCCCTCTAGTGGCTGTACACTGGAATCTCATTGTGGTTTTAAGTTGCATTTTCCTAATGACTAACGACATCAAGTATCTTTTTGTGTACTTACTTGGCCATTTGTGTTTCTTTAATGAAATGTCTATTCAATTTTTTTGCCCAATTTTCTTTTCTTTTCTTTTTTTTTGAAGATTTTATTTATTTGAAAGACAGAGATCCCAAGTAGGCAGAGAGACAGGCAGAAAGAGAGAGGAGGAAGCAGGCTCCCCGCTGAGCAGAGAGCCCAATGCGGGGCTCGATCCCAGGACCCTGAGATCATGACCCGAGCTGAAGGCAGAGGCTTTAACCCACTGAGCCACCCAGGCGCCCCTACCCAATTTTCACTTGGTTAATGGTATTTTATTTTCTTAGTGATATCTTTTTTATAACAGCTATATTGAGATATAACTCACATACCATAGAACTCACCCTTTTTAAAATTTGTTTGTTTGTTTTTAAAGGATTTTATTTATTTGAGAGCGAGAGAGCACAAGCAGGGGGAGCGGCAGAGGGAGAAGCAGGGTCTCCACTGAGCAGGGAGCCCGATGCAGGACTCAATCCAAGGACTCTGGGATCACGACCTGAGCCAAAGGAGGGTGCTTAATCCGCTGAGCCACCCAGATGCCCCCAAACTCACCCTTTTACAGTGTGGAACTCAGTGTTTTTTTTAGTATATTCACAGTGTTGCACAACCATCCCCACCATCTAATTCCACAAATTTCTATCACCTTAAAAAGAAAACCTATACTGGGCGCCTGGGTGGCTCAGTCAGCTGAGCGGCTGACTTGATTTCAGCTCAGGTCCTGATCTCAGGTCCTGGGATGGACCCCAAGTCAGGCCGCACACTCAGCAGGGAGTCTGCTTGAGATTCATTGTCTCCCTCTGCCCCTCCCTGCCTCAAATAAACCTCAAAAAAAAAAAAAAAAAAAAAAAAGAGGAAACTTGTACCGATTAAGCAGTCATTCCCCATGCCCTGCAATTGACTTTGTCTCTCTAGATTTGCCTATCTGGACATTTTGTATAAATTGAATCATAGATATGGCCTTTTTTTCTTGCTCTTTCACTGAGCATAATATTTTCTAGTTCTGTCCATGGTATAGCACGTATCAGTCCTTAGACCCTTTTTGTGGCCGAATAGCACTCCGTGTGTGGATAATCAGTGCATTTTGTTTATTCATTCGTCGGGTGATAGACATCTGGGTTGTTTCCACTTTGGGGCTCCAGTCAATAATGCTGATTACATGTGAATGCATGCTGTCAGCTCTGGCCGGTGTACATCCGGGAGCGGAAGTGCTGGGTCCTCTGCTACCTTCATGTTTAACTTTCTGAGGAACTGCCAGACTGACTCCCAAAGCAGTTATACTGTTTTACATTCCCACCAGCAAGGTATGGGAAGGCCTCCAGTCTCTCCACATCCCTGCCAACACCACCACCAGCTGCTGCTGCTACTTCTCCTCCTCCTCCCTCTTCTTTGCAAATGGCAGTCCTTTTCTCTTTTTTACTGTGGTGAAATATGCAGAACCTAAAATTCACCATCTTAACCGTATTGAACGTACAGTTCAGGGGCATGAAGTACATTCACCTTGTTGTGCAACCGTCACCACTGCCCAGCTCCAGAACTTCTTATCGTCCCAAACTGAAACCCCATACCCACTATATCCTAACTCCTTGTCACCCTCCCCCAGCCCCTGGAAGCCACCATCTCAATGCCTCTCTCTGAATGTCACTCCTCGACATCCATCCTGTAAACGGCATCATGATGCATTTGTCCTTTTGTGTCTGGCTTATTTTACTGAGCATACTGTCCCCAAATTCCATCCACATTGTAGCATGTGTCAGAATTTTTGTCTTTTTTTTTTTTTTTTTTTTTTATTTGACAGAGATCACAAGTAGAATGAGAGGAAGGCAGAGAGAGAGAGAGGGAAGCAGGCTTCTTGCTGAGCAGAGAGCCCGATGTGGGACTCGATCCCAGGACCCTGAGATCATGACCTGAGCCGAAGGCAGCGGCTCAACCCACTGAGCCACCCAGGCGCCCAGAATTTTTGTCTTTTTTAAGGCTGCATAATATTCCATGATATGTACACACATGTGTTTCTCCATTTCTTTGTTGGTGGACATTTGGGTCGCCTCCAAAGTGGAGACTATTGAGAATAGGGCTGTTAGGAACACGGGTGTCTCAAGTATCTATTTGGGTCCCTGCTTTCCACTTTCCCGATTTGGGGTATGTGCCCCGAATTGGAATTGCGGGATCATAGGGCAAATTCCGTTGACTTTTTTTGAGGCTTAGAACTACTTCCACAGTGGGGTGTGGGGGAAAAAAAGAGAACTATTTCTATGGGGCAGTGGCTACCACTTTAGGACACAGGGCCCCCAAAGTTACTATCTTACACTCGTGTTGGGCTGGTTAGCTTTTAGAGGATTTTTTCTTTGTATGGAAACCACTAATCAACCACGTTTCAAAATGGCTTGATTTGCAATGTACTTTCATTGTTCAGAAAGGAAAAAGGTACTGTCCCCTTTAAGGATCCAGGTTTAGGGGACATCACTAAGGAGCTCAGGGGTTACTCATTGATTTGTTCCTTGCCTTCACTCTTCCCATGCAGCTGGTGTTCTGGCTGAAGGCTGCTTGGGATGCAGCAGGCCCTGAACTCTTAGGAACCATGAGTAACAAACTCTCATTTCGGTGGTTGGAGTTTACTGATCTGTTGACTTCACTGTACCAGTATAAAACCAGTATCCCAGGTAACATTTTATTTTTTTATTTATTATTTTTTTAAAATTTATTTATTTGACAGAGAGAGAGCACAAGCAGGCAGAGAGGCAGGCAGAGAGAGAGGAGGAGGAAGCAGGCTCCCTGCCGAGCAGAGAGCCCGACGCGGGGCTCGATCCCAGGACCCTGAGATCATGACCTGAGCCGAAGGCAGCGGCCTAACCCACTGAGCCACCCAGGCGCCCCCCAGGTAACATTTTAAAACTCCCAACCAGGTCCTCAGAACCCAGAGAAATGGCCCAATTGATTTATTCTTTCTCCCTTCCTTCCAAGATTTTATTTATTTGAGAGAGAGAGAGAGAGAGAGAGTGCATACACAAGCAGGGGAAGGGGCAGAGGGAGAGGGAGAAGGAGAAGCAGACTTCCTGCTGAGCAAGGAGCCTGATGCAGGACTCGATCCCAGGACCCTGAGATCATGACCTGAGCTGAAGGCAGACACTTAACTGACTGAGCTAGCCACCCAGGGGCCCCTGAGTCAGTTGATTTTCATAGCAGGAGGTTCCAAGGAGCCCTGTCTTGCCAGAAAAATCAGTTCTGGTTAAAGGTAAGACGTAGGCACCCTTCACCCTGGGTACTCTTAAACAAACTCCTTTCCTCCTCCTGTAAGCACGGAAAGTGGTTTGACAGAGCTAATAATACTTTCTTAGGGATATTATGGTGGACAGGAGAGTAAGAGATGAAAAAGTTATACCTGGTAAAAATTGTAATACAAAAAATAATGACCTCCATTTTCATAAAAACTTGCAGAATATCTCCTGAGACAATACGCTGAGAACCCGAGTTGTGACCAACTGTCCTGGCTTGCCTGCGACTTGGGGGATTTCCCAGGACACTGGACTTCCGATGCTAGAACCAAGAGAAACCCAGCCACAGTCTGCCATTTGTGAACTGTGCGACCCACTTCTTTGGGATTGGCTGCTTCTCTGACTTCTCTATTCTCCAGAGATAATATTCTCAGAGATAATATCTGACTTGTACATTTATTTTAAGGATAAAATAAAACATACGTAAAGCATTAAGCTCAGTACATGGCCTATGTTAACTACAAATAAGTGTTAGGGCGCCTGGGTGGCTCAGTGGGTTGGGGCCTCTGCCTTCGGCTCGGGTTGTGGTCCCGGGGTCCTGGGATGGAGCCCCGCATTGGGCTCTCTGCTCAGCGGGGAGCCTGCTTTCTCCTCTCTCTCCGCCTGCCTCTCTGCCTCCTTGTGATTTCTGTCTGTCAAATAAATAAATAAATCTTAAAAAAAAAAACAAAAAACAAATAAGTGTTAGATATCATTACCTAAGTTCTTATCCAATTAAACCTTGCAGGTTTTGTTTGTTCTTTTGGGAACACAACAGTTTTTATTTATTTAAATGTATAGCCCATCTACATCCACAGATTTATTTATACACACACACACACACACACACACACACACACACACACACACACACATATATATATAAACCCAAGCCAAAAATACAGCAAGACTGCTAGAAAAGAAAATATTGGACGTACTAAGGATACTAAGGACATACTAAGGACGCCTGGGTGGCTCAGTCGGTTAAGCCTCTGCCTTTGGCTCAGGTCATGATCCCAGGGTCCTGGGATTGAGTCCCCTGTCTGGCTCCCTGCTCAGCGGGGAGTCTGCTTCTTGCTCTGCCTGCTCCCCCCTCCCCACTTGTGCTCTTTCTTTCTCTCTCTCTCTCTCTCTGGCAAATAAATAAGTAAAATCTTTAAAAAAAAATTCAATTTAAAAAATCCATTTGAAAAAATAAAATAAAATAAAATAAAATAAAACCACATAGTAGAAGAGAGAGAAGAATGAACCCCAAATCCAGGCTAATAGGTATCTAGAAGTGTGCATTTGATAGGCAAAGGGCCATGATTTACTTGGGGGCTGGGAAGCTGGTCACTAGATGAAGCTGACCCTTCCCTGCTTAAAACAGGTCCTGAGTTAGATGTTTTTATTATGTCTATTTTACAGAGTTGGAAACAGAGTAAATAACACAGAGAAGCCTGTTTGTCCCCTCATCATCTTTTTTGAAACTAGCTTCTGGCCATCCTAATTTTGTAAGAAGAATATGAGGAAGTCTCAAGAAATTATGAGCCTGTGTATCGACCAAGCTGCCCACCCAGGCTCCCAGAGCCACGGAAGCCTCCAGCAATTGAGTCCAAACCCCTTGCTTTGCAAATGGGGACACTGAAGCCCAGAGCAAGGACTGCCCTTCTCAGCATCCAGGTACTGGAAGAACCAGGACTAGAACCCAGGTCACCAACTCCCAACCCGGTGTCCTCCGCTAAAGGCGGTCAGGACTACACAGGGAAGCCGGAGGCCATGCGCAGCTCGCTAGACCTAGGGATGGAGGCTAGAAATAGCTAAGAATGAATTTAGACAGTGCCCTCAAGTCTGCATTTCCAAATGGGCAGGTAGCGGGGCGGGATTTATGTTTTTCCAAATGAGGTCATGTAGTTCTGTGATAAGACCAGCAATGTCTCCAGGGAGGGCCTGAGATCTGCCGGCAGGAATCTGAAATGGGAAAGAGAAGGCCTCAAGCGTCCTTTCAGATTGGGGTCTACAGATGCATAGACTCACCTGTGTCCCCCCCCCACTCCCTGAAACCAGAAACAAAGGTACTCGGGGAGGAAAACTCAGAACGGCAGAATGGCCTACTTGAAGCAACGTGCCCTTTCTAGGACAAACTTAATCAAGATTCTGTGAAACCCAGGGCCTCTGAGACTTGGGAAATGGAACTTGTGTTCCTGGGAGGAAGGCCAGGGTGACACAAAGCTGTGGCATGGGAGAGGCAAGAGTTGGGCTGCACCCGTCCAGGTGGTGGAGACCTTCCTAACACCGGGAGGCCTCTACTTGCCATGAGTCTAAACAGGCATCTGGCCTTCGAGTTCACTTCTTTGGGGTTTAACTCCTTGGGTGGTACTACCCTCTTCCAAATGTAGATCAGGGTCCCTAAGTGGACCCTGTGCCCTGCAGCGCAGCACCCCCATCCCTCACAGGTCCCCTTTCTCACCTCTGACGCTTGCTTCCAACCACCTGAGCTTTTCCAAGTTGCTTTAGTGTGCTACTCTCCCCACCTCTCTCTCCCCTCTTAGCCGTTCCCCATCTCTACTGGTTAGGGTGATGCCATTTGCTGTAACAAATTTCAAAACTTCCGTGTTGAACACAAAATCGTTTTCAGGTTCTCCTAACGATCTGGATTGATATTTCTGGATGTTGCGTGATGGCGGTGAGGGTGGGGGCTGCCATCTTTCCTCGTGGGGAAGATGCCCCAGGCATTGACAGACCGTCTGCCCAACAGGAGGGAGTGCTGGACGATCCTACGAGGGAGGTTTTGACGGGTCAGCACACTGTTTTTGCTCCATCATTTAGCCACACTTCACCGCGAGGGGGTCTGGGCAACATTCTAGCTATGTTCCTGGAGAAGAAGGAATGGGATTTTGTCAACACCGCCACACCATCCTTGAGTGTCAGCCCGAGTCACTTTCACAGAAACTATTTCCTAACTCATTTTGACTGGGTTGAGCTGCTCCTTTTGGGGTTGAAACACTATACTTGGAAGCCAATTCTTTTAGAACCCATTTTGAAGGTAGAGGGCAATAATCATTTATTTATACAGTTTTCTGTATTAGAATGTGTATTAGTTTCCTACTGCTTCTGTAACAGATTATACCACACACTCTAGTGGCTTAAAACAACATAAATTCATTTTCTTACAGGTCTAGTGTCAGATGTCTAAAGTGGGTCTTACTGGGTTAAAATCAAGATGTCAGTAGGGTTGTGCTCTTTTCTGGAGGCCCGGGGTGGGGGTGGAGGGCTTCTGTTTGCTTGCCTTTTCCAGTGTGAGGGGTTTCCTGCACTCCTTGGCTCACAAACCTTCCAAGCCAGCCTTCACAGTCCTCCAACCTCTATGTCTCCTTCTCTGCCTCTGACCCTTCTTATTCCCTCTTATAAGGACCCTTGTGATTACACTGGGCCCACCTGGATAATTCTGGGATAAACTCCCCATCTCAAGATGTTTGACTTAATCACATGTGCACACTTCTGAGTGTTAGGACCTATGTATAGCTGTATGTACCCATCATCACAATCAGGACCCTGAACGGTCCCATCACCTTCCAGAATTCCCCGGAGCTCTCCTCTCTTAGCTCTTGGCAACCACTGTTCTGTTATCTGAACTTACAGTTTTGTCCAAGGCAATTTTTAAAAAAGATTTATTTATCTATTTTAGAGAGAGAGCATGCGCGTACAATTCAGTGACATTTCCACCCACGGTGTTGTGTAGCAACCATCTCTGTCAAGTTCCCAAACACCTTCAGCTTCCCCAAAGAAAACCTTGTATCCATTAGCAGCCATCTCTATGCACCTCCTCACATTCCCACCCCCCAGACCTACACAACCACCAATCTGCTTTCTGGCTCTATGAATGACCTCTTCTGGATGTTTCATATAGCTGGATCATATGTGACCTTCTGGGTCTGGCTTCTTTCCCTTCAGTGGAAGGTAGCAGATGAGCAGTTCTTTCCTTTTTCATGGCTGAGTAATATTCCATGGTATGGCTATGCCACAGATGGCCGGTGGCCCACAGAATTTGCCTTCTGTTTAATTTGAACATCACTAAAATTCTTTTTACTGCCCAGAGCCTAACTCCAATGTCACCCCAAGGGCCCATGTGCTCAGCTTTTCCATACATGTTTTCATAGCCATATAACATTTTTGTAAAGAAAGGATCATCTCCCATTTTACACATTCAGAATCTGAGGCATAGAAGGATGAAGTTTCTGGATCCAAATGGCTTATAAGCCTAGAGTCCATTCCACTGCACCCCTGCTGGTATCTCTGAGTGCAGGTAACTGAAAACAGTCCATGTGGAAAGCAAATCCTTGGAGAAGAATTCAATGCAGTGTAGACTAATGCAGAAAACCCTTAAATTCTGTGTCTTTCCACAAGGGGTTCTGAATACCCTCTGTGAGCATCTCTCTCCAGGCAGGCAGCCCCCATGCCCAGCACACAAGTCTCATCAAGTCCTTTCTTGATGCCCTCTCATTACTTTAAATTGCATCTGAGCTTCTCTGAGCATTTTGATTCCTAATCCAAGGCGTTTCTCCGCCTCCCACTGGTCCAGCACAGCACTTCCTTTTCTCAGAGCTCCCCAGAGAAGTGCCCCCAGAAAATGGAGTTGGTCTTCTCTAATGAATTCGTCTCTATAATGAAGAGTATAATAACCAAGCACCCTGGCATATTTACATAGCAATCTCCACACAAAAGCAACATTACAAAGGGAAGATTTTTAAAAGAATGTCATCTCAAAGCTCCATTTCTTATAGTACTAAGAACACTCTGGGAATTACCCTGACAAGAAGACAGAACCGACTCCCAGAGATGCTGGGTTAGAGACAATAGCTACACCAGCCCCATTAATGTTTAAAGTCAATGGAGCATAAAACTGCTTTTCTCTACTTACAGGCAGGCATCATCTTACAGAGAGGAGGGGAAAAAAATTACCATTTAACTCTAGTGAAATCCTTAAGCCCTCCCCTAATTTTTATTACCACTGAAATTCTCCAGTAAGTACCATCAGAATGAAAATGAGAATCGCTCTCTCTGGGGGGAATGGCTTCCAGTCCTCATCAGTAAGTGTGTGAAGAGCCCTCCACGGAGACGAGGGGAGGAAGGCTCCCAGCTGGGAAAGGATCTGTCGCCAAACCCGCGAAACCATGGCTGTGGTGACATTCCTCGGGACTTGGGAGACTCTGGGCTGATTCCAGAAGGCCTCAAAGAAGCACAGGTCAGGGTAGACAGGAGGCAGAATTCAAGGGTAAACGCGAGGAAGTAATGCCCTCCGGGTTCATTTTACTTAGTGGGCTGCAAGGGGGAACATTTATCATTAATATATTAGCCGTTTCCCTGGGGGCAATCGCTGGAACGGAGCCAGGTCTCTGTTAGTAAATCATTGCACCTAATCCCACATTACATTTGTGTAATGCCTGACAAAGCCTGTTCCCATTATCTCATTTGATCCTGAAAACAATCCTCAGAGGGAGGCAGGCAGGGATTATTTTTCCATTTTACAAGTGAAAACACTTGTAAACTGATTTGCCAGGAGCCGCACACCCAGGATGTGGCAGGAATGAGAGACTTCAATCCAGGTCTTTGTACAACCTGTTCAGGGCTCTTTTGACTTCACACAGCGCAGACCCATCCAAATATTCCCAGCCCCACCCTGTCCTCACAACCATCACTTAACCAGCAACTAGGAGCTCACAAGGATGGGGCTTGTGTTTACGCTGCCCACACACCTCTGTTCTAATGAAGATGTACAGCCCAGACCGGCAAACTCTCCGGGGAATTAAAAAAAAATTCATATCATCTCCCTACACCAAAGACCAAAATTAATCCCAGATGGGTTGGAAAACAAACAAAATAAAACAAACAAACAAAAAACAACCACAAGGCATAAAAAAAAAAAAACTAATGAAAATAGAACTGAATATTTAATAACTTTCTGGAGACAAGAAGACTCTAAATTTAGCATTGTGTTAGAAGTCTGAAGGAAAGGGATTTGTCTTACGTTAAAATTCGTTAAGTTTTAGTAGAGGAAAAAAATGACTGTACGGGGCCAACAAAAACTTGAAGAGATAGAGCCAAATGTGAAAGAAAAGGGTTAAATTAACTTCTGGTGTGTAGAGGAGTCACGCAAATGCATGCGTAAGAAAAGCTCAAGAGGAAAAACTTACTAGGAAACAGACAATTCGTCAAAAAAGGAAGTGCAGGTGGTTAACATTTAGAAAACTGCTCTACCTGACTAAAAATCAGAGGTATGAAAACACAAAGGAGATGTCAGTTTCACCTATGAAATAATAAAAAAAAAATTTTTTTTACCTGTAGTAATCAACACTAAGCAGTTTGGTACCTTCATCAGAAACCTTAAAATATCCATATCATTTGACCTAAAATTCCACTCCTGGGAATATGGTCTTAGCAAAAGAATCATGAATATGGAAAAAGTTTTAGGGAAAGAAATGTTAGTCACACACTTAGAGTGGTGCAATTTGGTAAACAGCGAACGCTAAAGGAATTGTTAAATAATTTATGGAACAGCAACTTGATGGAAACTTATGTAATCATTATAGGTTTTCAAAGGGCATGCAGTAACAAACACCATTTATGGTGTAATGAGAAGTGGAAAAGCGTGTAACACTGTGTGTGTGGTTGTTTGTATGATACACTCTGATAAGAGAAAGGCTGGAAAGGAAAAAAAAATTTTAATGTGAACATGTTTGAACCCAATGATTATGAAAGTTTTTTTTTCCACCATCCTATATGTCTATTTAACTTTTTTTTTAATGAACAAAATCAACTCCTCTTTAGCCCTGCGGTGGCGCGTCCTTCTCTCCCAGTGTCCGTGCGGACTGGAGGACAAGGCAGAGGGGAAGTCTCAGAGAGCGGATCCATAACGAACTTGCCCTCCTTTGCAGTGTCCCCTCTGCACCCCAATCCCCTCCTTCTTTCCCTGCCCCCACCGCGGCGAAGCCGGGACGCCGGCGGAGCCCTCCCCTCCCCCAACACGCCAGGTCCGGGTGACTGCGGGTGCGCGGGGGAGGAGCGGGGCGGGCCCAGGCGTTGCTGACACGTGGGAAGCGAGGAAGCGTCGGAGGAGGAGGGGTCGGGTGTGTGGGTGGGTGTGTCCGCGAGTGGGAGAAACCAACCAGACCACCTCAGAGTCGGCGTGTTTTCGTGCTGGTTACCGGGCGGAGGAAGTACGCAGCTCTCCCCGCTCCCGGGACCCCCTCCTGGGTAGGTACTGGGAGCAAACGCCAGAGGGCTCCTCCCGCGGCCCTGCACCGCCCGCGACCACCCGCAGCCCAGCCCCTGCTCGCGCGTCACCCCACCCCGACCCCGCGCGGTGGTAGGGCCCGGCGGCGACGTCACCCATTGTTTACAAATCACCCCGAGCCGGTAGGATTCCGGCTCCCGCGGCTGCAGGCGCGCGGCGCGAGTGTCTGGCGGACTCCCGCTTCCGTGTCCGCCCCGGCCCCGACACCGGCCCGGGCCCCGCTTCAGCCTCATCCCCGCGCCCCGCTCCACCGCGACCCACCGAGTCCTGCCGGCCGCCGAACTCCGGGTGCCCGTGCGGGGGGCCATGCCGTGCCGGAGGGAGGAAGAAGAGGAAGCGGAGGGGGAGGCGGAGGAGGAGGAGGAGGAGGAGGACAGCTTCCTCCTGCTGGAGCAGTCGGTGACGCTGGGCGGCTCGGGCGAGGTGGACCTGCTGGTGGCCCAGATCGGCGAGACGCTGCAGCTGGACGCGGCGCAGGACAGTCCGGCCTCCCCGTGCGCGCCCCCGGGGCAGCCGCTGCAGCCCCCGCGGCCCCCGGCGGCCGTGCGGGCGGACAAGGCCCGGCCGCCGGCGCTGCCGCTGCTTCTGCCGCCGGCACCGGCGCCGGCTGAGCCGATGGACCCGGCGCCCCCGGGGGCCCTGCGCTGCGCCCTCGGGGACCGCGGCCGCGTGCGGGGCCGGGCTGCGCCTTACTTCGTGGCCGAGCTCGCCGCAGGCCCCAGCGCGCTGCCGGGGCCGTGCCGGAGAGGATGGCTGCGGGGCGCCGCCGCCTCCCGCCGCCTGCAGCAGCGACGATGGCCCCCAGCCGGGACGCGCGCCCGCGACGACGACCCGCACCGGCTCCTGCAGCAGCTGGTGCTCTCGGGGAACCTCATCAAGGAGGCCGTGCGGAGGCTCCAGCGAGCCGTCGCCGCCGTGGCAGCCACGAGCCCCGCGGGCGCCTCTGGGCCCGGAGGCGGCCGCAGCGGACTGGACCCTGTCGCCCTGCAGCCCTCCGGCGCCTTACACTGACCCGGGGCCCCTGGAGGAGGAAGAGGACGCCGCTGCGCAGACCCAACAGCATCCTGCCCTCCCCAACACTGAGCTGAAGCCGCCGTTGCCGTCCTGGGAGTAACCGCCCAGGCTGCGGGAGACGCGTGGGGAGAGACCTCAAAGCGAGAAGTTACCGGCCCCAGCGAGGCTGTCGGAGAACAAGAGCGTGGAGAAATACACCGGCCAGGGCGCAGACGTGCCGCGTGAGAATTTCCCTGGCCACCTCGGCGCCAAGGACCTGGGATAAACTGGGAGAACTGTGGCAGCTACTTGCATCTACTTGTACCTGACTTAACCCTTGGGGGCGTCGTGTACTTGGATTGTTTAAAGATTGGGCTCCAAGGGGCGGGTATCGCCCGGGCTTTATAACAATACTTGAAAACTAATGATACGCATACATTTTCTTTATTTTCCGGTGGAAGAGCTTAGTGGAAATGGTGCTACAACTGCTGTGCAAAGAAGTTCGGGAGGGAAGAAGAACGTCAAAGCTTGTTGGTGTGTGGGTTGCCATCACCCCTTCTTCCCACCTAATTGGTGTTTGGTCGGGGTGGGAGATGGGAGGTCCTGTTGGGGGTTGGAGGGAGGTGGAGAATTTTAAAGGTGGGTAGAGTTGGAGTTGAATGTGGACTTTTAACTGACTTGACCTTGCCACCTGTGGTTCAAGGTCACAGTTTGCTGTGTGCAAAAGGCTGTGGGGTTCCTGGGAGAGCTTAATTCACCCCTGTGACTTTTCTTTCTCTTGCTCCAAGAAGAGCCATGTGTGCTTTGCTACCTCTTGGAGTCCGTGGAGGACAAACAGAGGCAGAGAGGGACAAATGGGGGAGAGTTATTTGTGTTTTTCTGTGCTTTCCTCTTTCCAGAACAACTCCTCCTTCTCCTCCCGTGGGGCCATGCTTGGCCATGGCCATGAGCTTTCTCAGAAACAGTCATAAACAGTCTCCCCTGTCCTCCCAGCCAGACTTTCTTACTCCACCCGTTCTGCTGTCTGCATGGGATAGATGAGACCCTGGCCGTTTTTCTGCTCCGTTCTGGCCGTCTGTGGAGCTGTGGGCCTGAGCCTTTGTGTGGGTCCTCACCCTTCACAGTTTTCTCCTGTCACCAGCTCTTCTTGTGAGTGAATGAAACTGTGTTCAAAATGTGACTCTCCGAGAGGAGAACCAGCTGGCTTTACCCTTGTGAAACTTGACGGCACTTTAAGTAAAGTGCCACCCCCACACTTAAGGTAGCTAAACCAATTTTAAAAAACAGATTCAATGGCTTGTTCATCCTCCAGATGTAGCTGTTGACGTACACTTCGCACCGGAGTGTCAGAAATTGTGGTGGTCCTGATTTATAGGATTTCTTAATTAAAATGTCTGCTGAATAAATTTGGTTTTTGTTTTGGAGCGTGCTCTGGCTTTTTGGTGGTGGGGTGGAGAACACCTAGGGGCTATCTTCTTAAGGGAGAGTGGGGGGGGGTACCTGGGCAAATGGTGGGAGCCAGCTTTGCGCAGTGTAGGTAGGGCTGCCGTCCCTCATTGTTTCTGGGTTGATGTTCCACGAGATCAGAGGATTAAGTCCAGGTTTTTGAAACCTGCTAGATGGGCTTCCGTGCCCTTTGTGAAATAACATATTCCAGAAATGTTTTCCAGGCTGGAGGGCAGAGGCCAAGTGACTCGCTGTGTCTGGAGGGGGTGTAGGAGCTGATTTTCATCTGGATTTTTGTATGTGAAGAATGGGGAGGACACAGGCAAAGCCGCCCTGTTTCCTCTCTCTCACCACTGACCCAGTCTTGAGCTATGGGCCAGGAAAGGAAAAACGGTTTCATAGACATGCATTTGGTCTTGTAAATGGTTTGGTTAGAGCAGGCGGGGTTTGGATTGAATTGAAGGCTTCCTGACCTCGGTCGGGTCCATCTTCCCAGGTGTGGAACTCTTGAGTTCCTTCCTACTTGCTTCAGCCCAGAGGTCTGCCAGCCAGCCGCATTAGGTGGTGGTCGGCTTAGCAGCTCTTCCTGGCCTGCCCACCACTCACCCACGCTCGGGCCGCCGGAGAAAGCTGGTACTCTGTGACGGTTTGACTCAGCTCTGCGACTCATCAGCCATGTCATAATGAGCAAGTAAGTCACTGCTCTGTGCTTTTTCCTTTTCGTTAATAAAACAATACTACTTATAGGGTGGTTGGCAGGATTAAATTAAGATCTGGGTGTCTGAGATAACTTACATAACTACACTTTCAAAAAGTGGTAGTGTTCATTCTTGGCACCACCACTGTCCCTTCCTCCCAGGGGGGCCCTATCTGTGTCCTAAATGTGTCCCAACTTGCCCTCACTAACTTCAGCTACCATGAGCACAAGCTGTCCCCAGCCTTTGCTACTGTACCCTACAAGTCCCTCTTTCTAACTCCCAAAAGGCTGTACCCACATGGCCTTCTAAACCAGAGTGTCCCTCTGCTTTCATCATTCTGGGAGTAGTGTTCACTGGGCACACGTGTGCCAAGTACTGTTCTGGGTAATCACTCTGTCATTTCATTAGGTCATGGATTGATGGGCCATGAGGTAGGCACTGTTTTCTCCTTTTTTTTTTTTTAAGATTATTTATTTATTTATTTATTTGACAGAAATCACAAGTAGGCAGAGAGGCAGATAGAGAGAGAGGGGGAAGCAGGCTCCTTGCTGAGCAGAGAGCCGGATGTGGGCCTCGATCCCAGGACCCTGAGAACATGACCTGAGCCGAAGGCAGAGGCTTTAACCCACTGAGCCACCAAGGTGCCCTCTCCTTTTTTTTTATATAAAGATTTTATTTATTTATTTGACAGAAATCACAAGTAGGCAGAGAGGCAGGAAAGGGGGGGGGGGAGCAGGCTCCCTGCTGAGCAGATGGCCTGATGCAGGGCTTGATCCCAGGACCCTGGGATCATGACCTGAGCTGAAGGCAGGCTTTCACCCACTGAGCCACCCAGGTGCCCCTGTTTTCTCCATTTTATAGATGAGGACCCATTTTATAGATGGGGCCCAGGAGACTGAGTGACTTGCTGGAAGTCACCACCTTTTAGGTGGATGAGCTGGGATTTGAACCCAGGCATCCTGGTTCTGGGATCTCTTGTTCCTCAACCAGATTGTCCAGGATACTGTACCACCTGTATGAGACTTTCTTGACACAATTTTCTCCCATGTTGGGTTTATTAAGTTTTCTTAAGAGCATCCCACAGACCTTGACCCACTAAGTACCTTAACACAGTAGCATCCCTTTTCTCAAACTTCTCTTAAATGCCAGCCACATATGTGCAAGGTCCTGGGCCTGGGGGATCTGGGATGGGGCAGGGTTTGAGACATCCTGGAAGAATTAACCAGCAGGTTTGGGGCCAAGGCCTTCCAGTAAGGTAGTAGGAATCACATCAGAGAGGCACAGATAGCAAATGGTATATGGCTGCTGTTTGCAGAACCTCAGGTTGTCTGTAGGATGAGGGCATAGGGCTGAGATGCTGCAGTCCGCATTACTGCCGTTAACAGCACTCGGGCATGAAGGTAGGGTTGTATCTGCAGACAAGGAGAGAGGATCTCTAGGACCTGAGAAGCAAGGGAGAGAGAGGGAAAAACTGATACCTGTTAAGGGCAGGTACTGTGGGGGCTCTTTTTATAAGACGTTACTTTGCTCTTTATAATGGGGAGAGGTAGGAATTATTGGTGGTGGAGCGGGATCTGTACTCATGGCTCTTGAGCTGATCCTCTTGCCTCCTGCCTGAACCTACCACACATCTCACTGCTACTGATTCAGCCATTTGCAAAGAATGTAGAGAGCCTGGGCCTGGGCAAGTGTGTCTGTGTTGAGGCATGGCCATTTCCAAGGGGACGCACCTTGGGATCACCCATTCCTAGCACCTGGCCCAGGAATGACTATGCCTGGGCTATCCCTAGCCCTTTGGAGTGGCTGGGCACAGAACTGGGGGTGTGGGAGCCGGCAGAATTGAGGCAGCTCTCATCTTCTGAAGGAGCTGGGGCCTAGGTTTCCCTGGTAACATTCTGCAAGTCTTGAGCCCAGAAGGTCCAGAACAATAGGGAAGTGGCAAGCAGAAGCTGGTTGTTGGAGTGGGGGGATGGGGCTCGATGAGGAGTTTCATGTGGGAAGCCATAGGGACAGCAGCCTTGTGGTTCAAAAATGACTAGAAGCTGGAGAGAGAGAGCAGGGCTGGGCTAAGGATCCGGCAGTTAGAACTAAGGAGGACAGGTGGAGCCGGGGAGACGCTGGCCCTCGAGAAGCAGTACTAACACTGGCAAATGGACACAGTGCCTGCCAGGGGCCAGGGTCCGATCGAAGTACTTTATGAAGACCAACGCTTCCCAACTACGTGGCTGGAAGAAAAGTAACTAATAGAAAGGGACGGAAAGTAAGAGTAGAACTGAGGGAGGCTGAAGGGTGGACGGTAAGGGACGGTGGCCAGGTGAGTGTGTCTACGCAGGCGCGTGGGTGTGCACACACACACACACACACAGAGCTGTAGCTGTTTGCATACATCCTCTGTGGTTAAGTATATGGAGTATACTTATGGAATCAGAGTATATGGAATCAGAACGTGCTCAGTGACTTTCACTATCTTTTTTGCACCCTGAAGTTACGTTCCCTCCTCGGCACCATTAAGCCGTGTGTCTTGGATATGTGCACTGAGAGTTCTTCGCCTCCTTAGCCCCGCTGAAGCAAAGTCCTGTGCCTGGTGTGTCTGGAGAAAGCTGATTATGACTCCAGTCCGAGGAAGATTTTTGGAAAAAACTAGGAGATCAATTTTTAACCAAGTTAGGTTGTGGCATCTCATTTAGTAAGAAAAAGAAACAGGCAAAAGGCAGGCCAAAGGTAACAAGATGATAACCAGCTTGTGATTTTTTTTTTTAACCCACTCAAATCAATAAGTCAAACAAACTGCCTGAGCAGCCTATCAGTTGGGGGTTGTGAATTTTACCTCCTATGAGTCAGTTAATTGATAAGGGGCAGCGGTTAATCAACTCCTTGAGAGCAAATTGAGCTTCCATTCTATTGGAGCATTAAGTTGCAGAGAAGGATTCCTTCACACAGGAACAACACAAGCATATGTAGCAATCCTGGGCACGAAGGGTGATACACGGTGGTTCCGATGGCCAGCAGTCAGGTCCCTGGCCCACCGCGGCAGAACAGTTTGTGACATAAGGCGCTGTCAAGTGGGACAGCCACCCCTGTGGCCCCCCCAAACCCTGCCGTTCAAGGCATGCTGTGCCTTCTTGCCTCCTCAGGTGGCCTTGTCCCTTTGAGCGCCTTCCCTTCAGTTTCTCCCTCTGCATGTCCCTCCTGGAGACCAGCAAGCACAGGTCCCTCCTGGTTGAGCAGATCCGTCCCTTTGCCCAGTTTTTCCCTTTTAGCTGCTGTCCTTCCTTTTCCATCTTCTCAAACTTCTAGGAACCACAGCTCCTCACCCCAAGCACCCCACTCCCTGGGCTCTACAAGTCTGTTGAAATCTCCTTGTTTGTTTGCTCTGCAAATGTTTACTAAATGCCAGTTCCCAGGCAGCGTTACTCAATGCAGCTGTTTTGGGCAGTGGTCTCAGCATTTTTACTAGCATTAGCTCAGCGAATCCTTAAACCCCATGAGGCGGGGTCTTCATTACTACCACAATTCACAGACAAGGAACTGGAGGTGAGGTTAGGTGACATGAAGTCACCAGAAGGAGCTTTAAAGGAAAGAGCCAGAAGTGGCCACCCAGGCAGTCTGGCTCCAGAATTGACATTTGAGATGCCACAACGTACTACAGGAGGCCTATGGGTTTGGTCGTTTTTTTGTTTTTGTTTTTTTCTTCCTTTTCAAAGTGTGTCTTGTCTTTTCCTCTCTTCCCACCAAGGCCCTTATCACCTTGTGCCTGGATGTTATAACAGTCATTCAACCGATCTGGCTGATGTGGTGGGTGTTCTCCTCAACCTCAGACCGTCCCCCATGCCGAGTAGCCTGATAAACTGCCCAACATCTCCTCCTTCTCTTGTCCTCTGCCATCAAAGACTATCTAATCTCTTTGGGGAAAGAAGACATTCACATATGAGCTCCTGAGATAACCCTCT
Source organism: Lutra lutra (assembly GCF_902655055.1). Classification (NCBI taxonomy): domain Eukaryota; kingdom Metazoa; phylum Chordata; class Mammalia; order Carnivora; family Mustelidae; genus Lutra; species Lutra lutra. The sequence continues at coordinate 57,990,830 of NC_062291.1, read as the reverse complement.
AATGACAGTAAATAAAATGAAGAGTAAGAACAAAATGAACTCTAAAGTCACTCCCTGTGACGAAATTGCATGATTTTCTCAGTACAAATTAGGAATAGGAATGGACAGGGTGGGCACGCAGACCTTCAGCCGAGCACTAAATCTGAATTAGAAGGGGATGGTTTTTCTGATGGCGGCATTAAGAGCCGTGGTCCCAGGCTATCCTCAGCACAAACCCTCCCCTTTGTAATATTCCCTGCAGCTCCTACTCTACCAGTCCTAATCCTGATCTGCATTCAAGGTTTGGGCTCAAGGGGATTGCCACCCTTTTGAGATTAAACCTCTTCTATACTGAATGTTCCCTTCCTGTGAACTTGCCTTAGCACTTACCTAAACAACAGGGTCGTAAGCTCAAGCAACTGATCTTCAGAGGAAACAGGTTTATGCTTTTCTTTTTAAAAAATTTTTTATTGGGGCACCTGGGTGACTCAGTGGGTTAGAGCCTCCACCTTCGGCTCAGGTCATGATCTTGGGGTCCTGGGATCGAGCCCCGCGTCGGGTTTTCTGCTCAGCGGTGATCTTGCTTCCCTTCCTCTGTCTCTACCTGCCTCTCTGCCTACTTGTGATCTCTGTCAAATAAATAAATAAAATCTTTAAAAAATTTTTTTTTATTATTTGAGAGAGACTGAATACAAGTAGGGGGAGCGGCAGGCAGAGGGAGAAGCAGACCCACTGCTGAGCAGGGAGCCTGACGCGGGGCTCAATCCCAGGACCCTGGTATCATGACCTGAGGGGAAAGCAGACGCTTAACTGACAGAGACACCCAGACACCCAGGTTTATGCCTTTTAAGAAACAGATTGAAGAAGTTTTTAAAAAGCAGGGTTTTCCACAGAAAACAAAGTATTGGCCTTCATGCAATAGCTTCCAGAATTGATGTTTTATTATTTGAATGTTTACTATTTGCTTCCCTTATATTATCTAGTTGAACACTCACATGATTTTTCCAGGTAGGCTCCATTCCTACCCCATGTTGCAGATGAGTTCATTGAACTCATGGAGATTAAGGACCCTGCCCCAAATCCCACAGTTGCCTGTGTGGAGGCAGAGGAGGGCCGCCTGCAGAGCCCATGCCTGTCTCTCTCCTGCTTCTGGGAAACTGTAAAGGGCAGGTCACTTGTTCTCCCTTCAGTTATGGATGGAAGACTAGAAGGACGTGCTGTGTGGGACAGGTCTTGACCCTTTGCCTGGACCAGCCTGCACGGTGTTCCGACGAGGGCACTTCTGAGTGGAAACCTCTCTGGGCTTCCATGCCTAAATGAGGCAATAGCACTAGACCGCCTAAGGCTTAGCTCTCCCTGAGCTGACATTCTGTTATTACTGAGCATTGGGGGAAGAGGGGGGAGCTAATTGAGTGAGTTAGTAATTTGGTTGCCAGGGTAACTCTTTCCTGATTGGAAGGAAGGGATCACAGGGTTCAACACAGACTTTGCTGGATAGGAAAGTGGTGTCTGATCTTCGTTCCATGTCTCTGCTTATGAGCTGAAAAAGGAAGGGTGAAAATTGAATCCAAATATTGTAGCATTTGCACCTAATTGAGAACGAAATTTTGGGGCGGCAGACTCTACAGTCCTCCGTGAGATGGGCCATTCTTTTCCTCATGGTGCTTGTCATTTGCCACTTTCTGTGTTTTAATTTATTTTGTATTTTTTTCATTCACTTTAGAGTTTGGTCTTTTAGTTCATCCAGGCCATTTTCTGTGGCCAGCTAGCTGTCTTCATAGGATCCTGAACGTTTTGTAAGAAAATGGTTGTAGCCCATACCCGGCTTTCCCTAGTTCAGCCTAGGAATCTGGGGTAGGGTTTTTGGGTTCTGGGGGCAGGGTCGCCATGTTGGACAACAGGGGTGTCATTCACGTCTGGAGTTGTGCAGTGAACAGTACTGGACTGTGTGTGATGGTATTAGGCTCCTGGAGATAGGCCTGAGCTGGGAGCCCAGAGACCTGGGTTCTAGATTCTCATAGGCCTTTGACTTCATAAGTGACTTCAGTAGGTCACTCTACCCTGTTCCTTTTGGGACTATTTTTCCACTTATAAAATGGTCTAATAACTTAAAATCACTGTGTGAACCTTGACTTATTCCAAAAGAGGATTTGGGGGTGGCTAGTAAGAGCTGCGGGATTTTTAAAAAGAGGGACACTTAGGGCTATAGGGTATTTAAAGTGCGTGATAGTAGGCATTTGTTTTCTCCAGTCTTCCTTTTTTATGGAGGGAGTAGTACTATGTGAACCCCATGGTTGAGTCTAGCCTTAACAGGTCATTACAAACCAGCACAGTTTGTGCAAGGGGCATTGAATCATGGGCCAGTTCAGCCCTGGATTGCTCCTAACCCTTTGACGTCCAGGAAATCCCATCCCCACTAAAGTAGTGGGGCCAAGGAGCTCAGGGCTACTGCAGTGCCAGGGGCAGCCAGCACCTGACCACTTTCCTCCTGCTCAGTGCCCAGAGGTGGCAGCCACCTGCAGGGCTGGAGCACCCCCCCCCCCCACCCATTTGTGTGAGAGCCTCTGTAATCAGCCTTCCCTTACTGAGCAGCACTGGACAAGCCTCCCACACTTCCTGGACAGGTGGGAAACAGCTGGCTTGGGGTGCTCAGGAGGGACTTCTCACAGGCCATTAGGGGTGGTGAGTGTATTTGAGAGAATGGGGAGGTACGGACACCAGGCACAGAGTCCGAAAGGGTGTTAGAAAATTAAGACTGTATCCTACAGCAGTCAATCCAGAAAGCATTGTTAGGACCATGGATGGCGTGCTCCTCTTTCATGAGAAACTGAGGACCCAGTCGTCTGGTTGCCAAGGGGCAGTGCTGGGAAGGAAGGAGTAGGGACGAGACTGTTCATCTCCAGTACATGCCAGTTGCCGAGAACCTTTTCCTCATCTCACTTCTCTGTTGCACGGATGAGGAAACCAGAGACCACAGAAGTTGAGCAACTTGTCCAAAGACCCCATTTAATAAGTAGCCTCAAACCCTGGGTAATCTGTTGCCTAGTGTGGCTCCTTCCAGGAGGGCACAGACTGAAGTAACTCAGGGAGGGAGAGACAGAGACGGGTTGTTAGGTCAGCGCTTAGGAGAGAATGGCAGCAAACATGCCAAGGGCAAAGAGAGGAGTCCTTTCAGACACTGCCAGCTAGCCTTCCCACTGTGGGTTTGTATCGTGATCGGCCCCTAACCAAGAGCTGCCCCAGCCTTAAGAACTGCCTTGTGAAACAAGTCCACTTCAGTGACCACAGGAGGGGGGACAAAAAAGGTGAAGAGCCTCCCAGTCTGCCGTGATGGCCTGATCTGATGTCCTCTGCTGATACAGTCAGAGGCAGCTTCATAAAACATATCCATCATGGACTAGTAATCCAAAAGGATCTAAGGTTTTAGTGAATGGGATTGGTCCCAAACCTGACCTCACTTTCATTTAATTTCCTGCCAGCACCAATACACACCCAGCCACACAGACCCTGCTTAACTAGTGAGCTGCTCAGACACAAAGGCGCTCTAATTACCATCCCCAAGGCAGGCTGACAAGGATTCCAAGTGTTTTTAGGTTTATGGATTAGAGAAATGTGTTTTGTGCATCTTTCCCACCCGAGGCAAAAATAAGATAAAACCAACCAAACAAAACAAAAACCCTAACAAAAACCTCAATGCATTTATTAAAAACAAGTATTTCAGTTAAGTTAAAATCCTACAATCAGGACAGCCACAATTCCTGACACTCCGGTGCGAAGTGTAGATACCTCAACAGCCACATCTGGACGATGAACAAGCCATTGAATTGTTTAAAACTAAAACACCAACGACACGGTTTTCGATCCCTCAGAGTAAGCGAACAGTATGTTAAAAACACTTCACCACGCTTCACAATGGCAAAGCCTGCAGCTTCTCCGTTTGGAGGGTCACATTTTCTACTCGGTTTCCTTCACTTACAAAGGCGAGCTGGCATGGCTGGGGGAGGGGCAGAGGGAGGAAATCAACTCCGTCTATCCACGGAATTGCAGCTGTTATTGCAAATGGCCCCGGAGAGTCCATTATAAGCTGCTGTGAGAGGCTGTGTCCCTGGAGTGCCCGTCACGTGGCGTCTCCCCAACCCCCAGCCCGGGCCCCCAGGAGCGCCAGCGCCACCCGCCTGGAGTAGGACAGCAGAGCCGAGGGGCGGGGGAGTGCCGGGACCCGAGGTAAGACTGGGCCGTTTCTATGAAAGCCCAGGGCGGGGTCGCCTCGGAAGGCACCGGCGCCCGGCATGTCCCCGCCTCCCCACACCCGCGGTGGCCGCGGTGCGCGTGTCCTTAAGAGACTCCAGCACTTGCAGAACACCCAGCACTTCTCCCGAGTACAGGCACAACCCGGCAACTCTTGTGCACTACTAGAGCCCCGGAACCCTGTGGGCGCGGAGGAAACGGTGACCTTGAACCCAAGGAGAAGGGGGCCGGCTGCGCAAACACTTGAGAGAGGAAGGAGGGTTCTCTCTGAGCCTCACCTTACCCTTCCGCAGCACCGCCCGCCCCCGCCTCCCATCCCCACCGCGCGGGGGCCCTTCCCCCGCCGCTCTGAGAACAGCAGCCAGCTGCAAAGTGGAGACAGAACACGCGTTACTCCTATCCAACTCCCCAAATGGTCCTTTCTTGGTACCGCGTGTTTTGTATTAAGAACCAGCACCCACAAGACGCGAGATGGGTTTTTTAGAGTCGTAAATTTTCAAGTCTGGCAGTTTGAGGTTCTCCCTGAAATGATGGTCTACTCCTGTTTCCCTCCCTCCCCCCAGTGGATCAGGAACCAGCCCTGAAAAGGTAAAGCAAGTAACTGGGATCGTCCTCGTCCTTTGGGCGCTCGGCGATCCTGAGGCGCGTGGAGTGTGGCCACATGGTCGCCGGGCTGGAGGGCCCCGAGAGGTTGCGTGGAACCGCACGCTACGCCGCTGGGACTCGTCACGCCAAATAAGGAGCACTACTGAATGTGAGCTTGGGGTGCGTTCTGTAATCCGCCTCAAAGAGGGCCAAGTCCTTCGGTTTTTCAAACGCATCGGGGTCCCCCATTAGTTCCCCACGAAAATATTCGCGGTTTTTCCTTTCCCCGTCTGCATTAGCTTATTTTCCCGCTTCCAAAAACGCGAGTTCACCCGTAGGAGTAGGGATGCAGCCCTCTGGGGAATGCCTTGCCCTCCAGGCAGAGGCTGGCGCTGTGGCCACTCCCAGGGTGTTAGCTGCCAGGGACAAGAACGCCGTCGCCAGTTCTGAGCTGCGCCCTCCTCCCGCTCGCTCCCGGGTCGCTGCAAGCCGCGCGAGGGCTGCGGGGCGAAGGGGGCTCATGCACTGGGGCCGAGAGAGGCCCGGTGAGCGGGTGCTGGGGAAGCTTTGCGTTTAACTGCATCCGTCTCGAATGAAGCCTCCGCACCGCCTCCTTGATGAGGTTCCCCGAGAGCACCAGCTGCTGCAGGAGCCGGTGCGGGTCGTCGTCGCTGGTGCGGGATTCGGGCTGGGGCCCGCGTCGTTGCTGCAGGCGGCGGGAGGCGGCGGCGCCCCGCAGCCAACCTCGGCGGCATGGGCCCGACAGCGGCTGCGGGTCGCCCGGCTTGTCCGCTCCCGAAGGCCCGTCAAGGCCGGGCTGAGGAGCCAGTGCGGACAGCGCGCTGGGGCCTGCGGCGAGCTCGGCCACGAAGTAGGGCGCAGCCCGGCCCCGCACGCGGCCGCGGTCCCCGAGGGCGCAGCGCAGGGCCCCCAGGGGCGCCGAGCCCACCGGCTCGGCCGGCGCCGGCGGCAGAAGCAGCGGCAGCGCCGGCGGCCGGGCCTTGTCCGCCCGCACGGCCGCCGGGGGCCGCGGGGGCTGCAGCGGCTGCCCCGGGGGCGCGCACGGGGAGGCCGGGCTGTCCTGCGCCGCGTCCAGCTGCAGCGTCTCGCCGATCTGGGCCACCAGCAGGTCCACCTCGCCCGAGCCGCCCAGCGTCACCGACTGCTCCAGCAGGAGGAAGCTGTCCTCCTCCTCCTCCTCCGCCTCCCCCTCCGCTTCCTCGCCGGCTTCCTCTTCTTCCTCCCTCCGGCACGGCATGGCCCCCCGCCCGGGCACCCGGAGTTCGGCGGCCGGCAGGACTCGGTGGGTCGCGGCGGAGCGGGGCGCGGGGATGAGGCCGAAGCGGGGCCCGGGCCGGGCCTGGGGCCGGGGCGGACGCGGAAGCGGGAGTCCGCCAGACACTCGCGCCGCGCGCCTGCAGCCGCGGGAGCCGGAATCCTACCGGCTCGGGTTGATTTGTAAACAATGGGTGACGTCGCCGCCGGGCCCTACCACCGCGCCGGGCCGGGGGTGCGCCGTACCGTTGGGGGGCGGGGCGCCCGCTCGGCCCGCGTGCAGGGGGAAGCCTAGCTGCTTCTGAGCTCGCCAACCCGGAACGGTGTGTGCGGGAGGCGCTGGGGTGCGGATGCTCGCTCTGTCAGCCGGGCGTGGGCGGCATTTCCCGGAAAGGAACACCGGCGTGGACTTAGTTGGTTTCTTCCACACACTAGCACCGACGCTTACACCCACACACGCCCCTCCTCTACGCGCGTCAACTCGTCTGGTTTTGGCATTTGCGCGTTAGAGGTGCGGGTGCCAGCGTCTGGGAAGTGCTGACCCGGCGAATGAGGCGAGGATGGAGATCTCAGTCTCGGGATCTGTCTGGAGATTAGGGAAACGAGGCCGACAGGGATGAAAAGGAAGACGGGGCCCTAGCGGTTCGATGGCAGTGGGGGCGGGGACGGGGGAGCCGTGGCAGAGTTAGAATTGGGAAGAAAGGCCTGAGTGTTTCTTGACCGGGAGCTTGGGTACTAGCGGGCCTGGACCGGGGCTGGCATTCCTGGAGAGAGGAGGTCGTCGGTCTAGGGCGGGGGTGTGAAGTGAGCTACAAAGTTCTTTTAAAGAATGCCTCAGCTCAGCAGGGGAGTATCCTCTTTGGGGGGCGGGGGAAGCGGGAGGGGAAAATGAACTATTTGGATGATAATGGAGATGTGGATGAGTTTAACCCTTCAAGAGACTGTGGTTGGCTTAATGATTAACCAAGACTTTCTTTTTTTTTTTTTTTAAAAAGGAGGAGGGATGGAAAAATGATCCTTTACTGTGTTGTTGCCTGGAGATGTTAGACCTTTATTCAAAATCCCAAATCCCTCAGGCCTAATTTCCAAACTCTAAGCTTGTAGGTAGACTTTTGGTGGTCCAGTCCTTAGGAGCCAACCAGGGGAGATAATATTATTAGGGTGAGAGAAATATTCAAAACCAGATTATGGTGATGGTTGAATAACTAGTAAATTTACTAAAAATCATTGAACGTTCTCTTAAACTAAGTGAGTTTCATATGTAAAGTATGTCAATAAAGCTGTTTTAAAAATTAGCCACAGGGGCACCTGGGTGGCTCAGTGGGTTAAGCCTCTGACTTCCGCTCAGGTCATGATCTCAGGGTCTTGGGATGGAGTCCCACATAGGGCTCTCTGCTCTGCGGGGAGCCTGCTTCCTCCTCTCTCTCCGTCTGCCTCTCTGCCTACTTGTGATCTCTGTCTATCAAATAAGTAAATAAAATCTTAAAAAAAAAAAATTAGCCATGGGACGCCTGGGTGGCTCAGTTGGTTAAGCAGCTGCCTTCGGCTCAGGTCATGATCCCAGCGTTCTGGGATCGAGTCCCCCATCGGGCTCCTTGCTCAGCGGGGAGCCTGCTTCTCCCTCTGCCTCTGCCTGCCATTCTGTCTGCCTGTGCGCGCTCTCTCTCCCTCTCTCTCTCTGACAAATAAATAAATAAAATCTTTGAAAAAAAAATTAGCCACAATACATGGACACACAAATACAGAAGCCAGGCAGTAGGGAGCTGCTTAAAATACTGAGCAGGACAGTAATCTAATTCAGAAACAGTGCCAGGGGAACTCTGGGGTCCAGATGAAGAGATGCCCACTTTGGTGGGCAGTTCCAAGATGCGTAATAACAGGAGCAAACCTTAATGAAGGAATGGCGTGGAGGGAATAGGTGGGCAGGTTTTTTTTTTTTTTTTAAGATTTTATTTATTTGACAGAGATCACAAGTAGGCAGAGAGAGAGAGTGAGGAAACAGGCTCACCGCTGAGCAGGAGCCCAATGTACAGCTCCATCCCAGGACCCTGGGATCACAACCTGAGCCGAAGGTGGAGGCTTTTTAACCCATTGAGCCACCCAGGTGCCCTGGAAATCTGGACGTCTACAGGGTGTCATAAAATTCATTACTTCTTTTTAGTAGCTGCCTGAGGATTTTCTCTCTATATGATAATAACATCTACAAATAAAGATAGTTTTACTTCTTTCTGGTCTGGAAGCCTTTTATCTTTCTGGTCTAGTTGTCTACCTAGAACCCCTAGAACAATGTGGAGTAGAAATGGTGAGGGGAAAAGCATTCAGTCTTTCATCATCAAGTATGATGTTGGCTGTGGGTTTTTATAAAAAGATGACTTCATCAGGTTGAGGACATTTCCTTCTATTACTGGCTTATTGAGCATTTTTAAAAAAAGATATTTATTTGAGAGAGAGAGAGAGAAAGAATGAGCAAGGAGGAGGGGCAGAGGGAAAGAGAGAGAAGCCGACTTGCTGCTGAGCAGGGAGCTTGGTGTGGGGCTAGAGCCCAGGACCTGGAGATCATGACCAGAGCTGAAGGCGGATGCTTAACCAAGTGAGCCACCCAGGAAGCCCTGTTGAGCACTTTTTATCTTGAAAGGGCATCCCCTCATTTTAAATCATTCTTTTGAAAGTGTGGTCAAGACAGACATTAACTACAATATTCTGCACCTAATTATTTAGAAATTTAAATGGAAATAGTGTTTTTATTCTTTGGTTCAAAGTTTGTAAGCCACATACATTTTTTAAAAAATAATGTGTCTTTTCTTTTTCGATCTGTTACCTTTTTTTTTTTTTTTTTTTAAGATTTTATCTATTGAACAGAGAGAGAGAGAGGGAATACAACCAGGGGGAGTGGGAGAGGGAGAAGCAGGCTTCTCTCTGAGCAGGGAGCCTGATGTGGGGCTCCATCCCAGGACCCTGGGATCATGACCTGAGCCGAAAGCAGACACTTAACTGACTGAGCCACCCAGGGGTCCCTCATACATTGTTTTGGGCATGAAAAATAGTACAACCACTTTGGGAAGAGGTCTGGAGTTTTCTTAGAAAGCTGAACATATACTTACCCGATGAAAGAATTTCAATCGTGGGCATTTACCTAAGAGAAATAAAAACTTAGGTTCACATTGCAGCCGATGGCCGATGATGAGCATAGCAGCTTTATTCATAAAAGCTGGAAACAGCATAAAAACAGCAGCTCAATGGTGGCCCATTCACCTGGTGATGTTGGCAGAATCCTCTTCCATAGCCAAAAGGACTGGAATATTGCTACATCCTGTAACACGGGTGCATCTCAGAGACAGTATACTGAGCACATAGTATATGATACTATATGAAGTTCCAGGAGAGGCAAAATTAACTTTTGGTGGGAAAAAAATCAGAAGACAGATTGCCTTTGGCGAGGGTGTGTGGGGGCAAGGATGGGATTGGAAGGGGCCCGATGGTTGGGTTTCACAGGTGTATGCATGTGTTAAAACTCATCGAATTGTACACATAGAATTCATTGGATGTACATTTTACCTGCAAAGAAAAGAACTAAACAATACTAGAATTCTAATTAATAGACGTGCTGATGAATTTAGGGGTGAGGTGTACTGATGTTTGCAACTTATTCTCAAGTGTATGCAAATGTGAGATGGATTAATATTTGGTAGAAGGGTGGTTGAGACCGGAGACAGGTAGATAGAGGGTAAAGCATGAGAGTGAAATGTAACATTAGTTACTATATGACCCAGCAATTCCACTCCTTAGATATGTACCTGAGAGAATTGGAAACCTATCTCCCCACGACACATTGCACAGAAGTGTTCATGGCCTTATTTGTAATAGCCAAGAAGTAGAACAGCCCAAAAGTTCATTGGATGATGAATGGAAGAATGAAACGTAGTCTATTCGTACAAAGGAATATTATTCACCATAAAAAGGAATGAAGTACTCTTCTATGCTACAACATCAAAGGATCCTGAAGACCTTTGCCAGATAAAAGATATGAAACGCGAAAGGCCACGAATGCCACGAATTATATGATTCTATTTATATGAAATGTCCAGAAAAGACAAATTCGTAGAGACAAAGTAGATTAATGGTTGACAGGGGATGGGAGGGGAAGGGAATTAGGACTAACTGCTAATGGGTAGGAGGTTTCTTGTGGGGTGATGAAAGTGTTTCGGTATTAGTGGTGATGTTTGTACAATGTGGTGAATATAGTAAAGACCACAAGCAGACACTTCAAAAGTATATGTCAATTCTTTAAATGCTAAAAAATATTAATGGTAGAATCTAGGTGCTGGGTAATAGGATAGATCATGGTCAAATTCTTTCAATTCCGTTGATGGACATTGTTTAGAATCAAATGCTAGAAAAAAGATAAGCCACACAAAAGAGTTGATTAATGTTATGACTTTCCTTGAGAACTACCCCGGGGCTTGGGAGGCGCAGAGCTGGCCAGAGGGAAGGAAGGGAGTCAGGAGGCATGGGGCTGGTGGGTTGCCTATCACCCGGCTTGGGAACCATGTAGACGCATTCTCCAGTGCAGAAAGGCTGTAGACAGTCTGCTGCAGCTTGATTAAGTTCTTGGCCCCTCTGTGCAGGAATGAGGCTTGACATTGTTTCAGAGGCCAGCAGCATCCCTGAGGGCTGAGCGATGGGCCTCAGCTGCAGCAAGGCAAACACGGGATCCCCTCCTTACCAGTCCCTTCACTGCTGCCCAGTGCCCAGACCCGGAGGCTCTAGGAACTGAGATGGTTGGGGAGGAGGGATTTGTACACAGAGAATTTTCTTTTTTTTTAAAGATTTTATTTATTTGACAGATCACGAGTAGGTGGAGAGGCAGGCAGAGAGAGAGAGGGAAGCGGGGCTCTATCCCAGGACCCTGAGATCATGATCTGAGCCGAAGGCAGAGGCTTAACCCACTGAGCCACCCAGGCGCCCCTGTACACAGAGAATTTAAGAGATTAGGGGATTCACACCGAGCTGCGAAGAGGTGCTAATGAGATATTAAACACCTCTCAGCAGAGTAGCCGATGAGGAAGGTGGAAACGGAGAAGTCAGAAGTTGAAAATGTCTTGAGGCTGCTGGTAGGACAGGGATGATAACTGGCCGCTGGTTAAGCAGGGTGCTAGGAGCAGCGGGGTCTGTAACTCGGTGGTTAAACTGGATAAACGGCTCTGAGCGAGCATGGGTTCCGGAGTGTGAAATATTTTGCTGTTTATAAAAGCAGAAAGGACCCAAGACAGGATGAGGTTGAGAGGGACGCAGCAGGGCAGGTGGAAACTTGAAGAGTGCACTGAGTTGAATGGAGTCCCCTCCAAATTCCTGTCTGACAGGATCCTGCAAATGGGAACTTATTTGGAAAGAGGGTCTGTGCAGATGTAATCAAGTTAGGATGAGGTCAAACTGGATGAGGGTAGACTCAAGAGCAGTGGCTGGACTCCTTATTTAATTAATTAATTTATTTATTTAGTTAGTTTTTTGTTTGTTTGTTTTAAAGATTTTATTTATTTATTTGACAGAGATCACAAGTAGGCAGAGAGGCAGGCAGAGAGAGGAGGAAGCAGGCTCCCTGCCAAGCAGAGAGCCCAATGTGGGGCTTGATCCCAGGACCCTGGGATCATGACCTGAGTTGAAGGTAGAGGCTTCCAGGTGCCCCGTTTGTTTGTTTTTTAAAAGATTTTATTTATTCATTTGACAGAGAGAGAGAGATCACAAGTAGGCAGAGAGGCAGGCAGAGAGAGAGAAGGAAGCAGGCTCCCCGCTGAGCAGAAGCTTGATGTGGGACTCTATCCCAGGACCCTGAGATCATGACCTGAGCTGAAGGTAGACACTTAATGACTGAACCACCCAGGCACCCTGTGGCCTCCTTATGAAAGAGGGAAATTTGGACACAGAAACACCCAGGGAGAATGCTGTGTGTCTGGAGAGGCAGAGATTGGAGATCCCGCCACAAGCCAGGGAACTGTAAGGATTGCCAACAGTCATTAGAAGCTTACAGAGAGGGGCGCCTGGGTGGCTCAAGGGTTAAAGCCTCTGCCTTTGGCTTGGGTCATGATCTCAGGGTCCTGGGATCGAGCCCCACATGGGGCTCTCTGCTCGGCGGGGAGCCTGCTTCCCCCTCTCTCTCTGCCTGCCTTTCTGCCTACTTGTGATTTCTGTCTGTCAAATAAATAAATAAATAAAATCTTCAAAAAAAAAAAAAAGAAAAAGCTTACAGAGAGCACAGAGCTGCCTCTCTCTCTGAGTCCCCAAGAAGGAAATAAACCTATTAATTGACACCTTGATATTCAACTTTTGACCTCCAAAACTGTGAGAGAATCAATTTGTATTGTTTGTTTTTTTTAAAGATTTTTATTTATTTATTTGACAGAGATCACAAGTAGGCAGAGAGGCAGGCAGAGAGGGAGTGGGGTGGGGGGAAGCAGGCTCCCCGCTGAGCAGAGAGTCTGATGCGGGCTCAATCCCAGGATCCTGGGACCATGACCTGAGCCCAAGGCAAAGGCTTTAACCCACTGAGCCACCCAGGCGCCCAATTTCTGTTGTTATAAGGTACAAAGTTTTGGAGATTTTTTTTTTTTTTTTTTTTTTTTTGAGATCGAACATGAGTGAGAAACAGAGCACAGTGGGGCAGAGGGGAAGGGAGAAACAGACTTCCCGCTGAGCAGAGAGTCCAATGTGGGGCTCCATCGCAGGACCCTGGGATCATGACCTGAGCTGAAGGTAGATGCTTAACCGGCTGAGTCACCCAGATGTCCCCCAAGTTTTTGGAGATTTGTTGGAGCTGTGCTAGGGAACTAGAGTGAGTCATTTCAAGGGATTGTGTAACATGTGTAAGCCATGGAGAAATTTACTGAGGTTCTGGGGGAATTCTAAGAATCAATGGAAAAACTGAAGGGCTGAGGGCCTGTCTGCTAGCTGTTGAGTTACGCTAGGCTCAGGGACATCTACCATTGGCACAGGAGAAGAATGAAGAGATAAAAAGACAAGGGTCCGATAAACCCTTACTGAGTGTTTGTCATGGGTAAACAGTGGCCTGATCAGGAGCGCATCTCCTCAGGCTGACCCCCTCTAGGCTGATGCAGTTAGCACTCCCATTTATGGAACTGCAGAAAAGATTGAGCTGCCCTTGCCCAACGGATGACAGCAGGAAGGGAAGAGCTAGGCGGTCTTGGATCTGCAGAGGTTTTGTGCCGGTCTGGATGCCTGGGACAGCTGTGGAATCCACAGAACTGGAAATCAGGTAGATCGGGTAGCACAATTCAGTCTTCTCAAAAAAATATTCTAGTTTTATTTATTTGAAGAGGGTAATACAGACACATGGTTCAAAATTCTAAAGGTCAAAAGGAGCCAAGTGAAAAGTCCAGCCTCATCCCTGTCTTCAGCCTCCCTCCCTGGAGGCAAACTATGCAATATTTATTCTTTTCAAAGATCTATCTGTCATCTATCTATCTATCTATCTATCTATCTATCTATCTATCTATCTATCATCTGTCTATCTATCATCTTTGTATTCTGCCTCCCTTCGTTAGATAGAAACTGTTGTTCACTTCCCAGTACCACTCTCCCCTTCAATGAGCCCCACATTGCAGCAACACCAGAGCCCCCAAATCACAATTTTCGGCTTCTCTGGCAGCTAGATGGGGCCACGTGATTCAGTTCTGGCCAGTGAGATATGTCAGAAGTATCCCTAGTAGGAGGGGGAGCAAACCTTTCTTTTTTCATTTCATCTTGTTGCCTGGAACATGGATGTGATAGCTGGAGCTTCAACAGCCATACTGAACTATGTGAGAGCAGTGCATTTGAAGGAATCTCAAACAATTTCTGAAGACAAAGGATGGGGCATCTGGGTGGCTCAGTTGTTAAGCAGCTGCCTTTGGCGCAGGTCATGATCCCAGGGTCCTGGGATTGAGCCCAGCATCTGGCTCCCTGCTCAGAGGGAAGCCCGCTTCTCTCTCACCCACTTCCCCTGCTTCTGTTTCCTTTCTCGCTGTGTCTCTCTGTGTCACATAAATAAATAAAATCTTAAAAAAAAAAAGACATAAAGGCAGTTCTAGACTGCCTACCTCTGGATCTTTTTTTTTTTTTTTTTTTTTAAGATTTTATTTATTTATTTGACAAGATCACAAGTAGGCAGAGAGGCAGGCAGAGAGAGAGGAAGGGAAACAGGCTCTCTGGAGCCTGATGTGAGGCTCGATCCCAGGACTCTGGGATCATGACCTGAGCTGAAGGCAGAGGCTTTAACCCACTGAGCCACCCAGGCACCCCTTCTCTGGATCTTTTTTATGTGAGGAAGAAATAACATTCTCCCTTGTTGATACCACCCAGAAACTTTTTAAAGATAATGCTGCTATAATCAGAAAATTTGCAGGGGGCCACCTGGATGGCTCAGTTAAGCGTCCACCTCTTGATTTTGGCTGAGGTCATGATCTCAGGGTCCTGAGATCAAGCGCTGTATTGGGCTCTGTGCTGGGTGTGGAACTGCTTGAGATTCTCTCTCTCCCTCTCCCTCTGCCCCTTCCCCATTGTTCTCTCTCTCTCTAAAACAACAGCAGGAAAATCTACGGAGGTGGTTTGGAGAGCAATTCCAGTGAGGCAGGCCTTTAAAAGTACTCGGATCAGGAGCTGAAACAGATCATAATTGCAGCTGCCACATACTGATTATTCTTTGTAACAGTTTTATTGAGATCTAATTTACATACCATAAAATTCACCATTTCAGTTGTAGAGTTAAGTAGCTTTTAGTTTATTTCCAGAGTTGTGCAGCCATTACCATAATCTAATTTAAGAACATTTGCATTACCCCCAAAAGAAACTTCATACCTATTAGCAATACCAAAAAGTGCTTTACAGATATTATTTCTTTTAGTCTTCCAATAACCTCTGAGTTTAGTTTTATCCTCTTTATGGATAAGAAAATCAAGCCCCACAGATAAGAAAACTTGCCCAAGATCACACAGACTACCAGCGCAACAACCAGGATTCAAACTCAGTTTTGGATGATGCCAAAAACCTGCCCTTCTCAAACCGCTATCCACAGGCTGTTACCCAAGCTCTGCAATCTGGTCCTTTAACTCAGCCTCGTTCTTATTCCCCAGGGCCGTCAGTGCCTATGCCAGTAGTCAGTCATGCCCTATTTCTGGTTCCATTACCGACATCCTTCATGTTTCTTTGGCTAAGATTGAGCAGCTTGTGTCCGGACCTTAGCCACTTTCCCTTTAATCCACTCTTCTGGAAGATGAATTTCCTAATGCCCAACCCTGCTCAGGTGACTCACCACTCCCACTCTGAATATGTCCACATGGGCTCCTGAGTAGAACCTTCAGCTCCTTAACATGGTATCTAGAGCTCTCAGAGACCTGGCCCTGATCCACTCTTCTAACGTTCTCTTGTCCTTCACCCACATGGTGCTGTCAGACTGGGCCCTTGCCAACTTCCAAACACATCTGATATGTTCCTATCTCCCATGTTTGGTCCAGTTCTTTGTGCAAAGAATGCCTTCTCCGAAATCTCCAGCCATTTAAGTCTTGCTCAGTCCATGGGGCTCCTTCATGAAGCTGTCTCTGCTCTCCCCAGTAGGTCGAGGTTCCTCTGCCCTCTGCTCTCCCATTCCATTCAGTTCCCTCAATGGGGCTCTTATAGCATTCTTCATTTCAGTAGTTACTTGGGCTGGTCTAGACTGTAAGACTCTTAAGTCTAGAGGTTAGAGTCCTCTGATTGACCAGGCCTGACTTCTTGCTCACCTCTATAGCCAGAAATAGGGTCAGTCATACCTAGGGAAACAGAGGACTCCTTAAGAGATTCTGGGTACATCAAAATAAAAACCTATATCCAGTATTGGCAGGATGTAGTTTTTCCATAAGGCCTGAGTAACCTCATTGTTTCATTTATTACTTCCTTGATTTCATTGATTTATTTGATCCTTTATTCCTTCTACATATAGTTCAACATATAGCAAAACCAAATGTAGTCCTTAACTCACAGAGCTTACCGTCTAGAGGGGTAAGCCAAAACTAATCAAGCCATCAGTAAACAAATCTAGAAATGCAGCCATGGTAATCTGAGACACAACTGAGTCCCCAGAAGGTTTTCATGTTTCCTAATCCAAATGACTGTGTGAAGTTATTTTAACTGCGCAAGAACCCTTTTATCTTACAATTAGAAGTGGTCTTTTACATTCACATGTTCCAAATGAAGTACCCTTGGGCTTAATTCACACTGAAGTGTGTGTAAATGAAAGAATGAATGAACAAAGGAATTCTCTCTTCTAACATCCTTGAAAGAAGATAGGTCATATGGGTGGGGATGACCATACAGGCCTACAGGGGGCTAAAGGACAATTTCCTTTACTTCCTGATTTTGAATAGGTGAATCTTGGAAGCTGACTCTAAAGGCTCCTGTCTAGAGAAGAAATAGGTTGGGGAAGGCTTGGAGCCTTTTCTGACTGTCACCCTGCCTCCTAATAACTGTATAGGCTTAATGTGCAAAACTTCTTTCCATATCAAAACCATCTCCATGAGAATGGGCTATAGTGGCAGAAAAAAGGATCCATCCAGGCCTCAGCTCACATGGCTGTGGAGATAACACCCCACACAGTGAGTTCACAATGAACCTGCCCATTCCTGAATGTCACATATATGTTACTGCTTTGAAACTTACCATCAGCACCTGGGGCCTCCTGACCTGAGGCCTGGGTGTTTTTGATTCGAGGGCCAGAAACATTCCAATTCAAAATGATTTGGCCAGTGCTGGGGCACCTGGGTGGCTCAGTGGGTTAAGCCTCTGCTTTCAGCTCGGGTAGTGATCTCAGGGTCCTGAAATCAAGCCCCGCATAGGGCTCTCTGCTCAGCGGGGAGCCTGCTTCCCCCCCTCTCTCTGCCTGCTTCTCTGACTACTTGTGATCTCGCTCTCTGTCAAATAAATAAATAAAATCTTAAAAAAAAAAACCAAAAACCCCCAAATGATTTGGCCAGTGTTCAGGACTTTCAACTCACCCTGCAAGACTCAGGACCCCCTCAAGCCTTCCTCGGATCCATACCCTGCGCCGGGCCTGGCTACTTCCTGTACTTTCAGGATTTCAGAGAGTGTGTTCTTGCCTCTCTCAAGGCCCAGGAAGCCTGGCCCCCGTGCCCTCCAGCACCAGTCTGAGCTTTCAGAGGTAGGATTCATGGCTCAGTGCTCAATGCTGAGCTCAGTGCCTGACTGATGGTGAATCCAGTCACGAACGTTCTGTGACTGAGTGTGCTTCCAGTGTTTTTCTCCACCAGCCTTTTTTGCCTGTGACCTGTTTCCCAGCTTGTTATCCCGGCTGGGGACAATGACCTCCGGGGTTCTTCCCCTGCGGTTCCAGCCCTGACCTGGGTCGCTTTTAGCTGCACAGAATGGGTTGCTCTTCTCTTCACCTCATTGAATTCCCTCTTCCACTCACCCTATGGCCAGTCTTGAAGGGGATTCTTTTTTTTTTTTCCTTCCTTTTTTTTTTTTTAATTAATTTTATTTTTTATAAACATATAATATATTTTTATCCCCAAGGGTACAGGTCTGTGAATCACCAGGTTTACACACTTCACAGCACTCACCATAGCACATACCCTCCCCAGTGTCCATAGCCCCACCCCCCTCCCAACGCCCCTCCCCCCATCAACCCTCAGTTTGTTTTGTGAGATTAAGAGTCACTTATGGTTTGTCTCCCTCCCAATTCCATCTTGTTTCATTTACTCTTCTCCTACCCCCTTAACCCCTCATGTTGCATCTCCTATCCCTCATATCAGGGAGATCATATGATAGTTGTCTTTCTCCGATTGACTTATTTCGCTAAGCATGATACCCTCTAGTTCCATCCACGTCGTCGCAAATGGCAAGATTTCATTTCTTTTGATGGCTGCATAGTATTCCATTGTGTATATATACCACATTTGAAGGGGATTCTACAGCAAAGCTGCAGGTAGCTTTTTCCCCCCTTGCATATGGAATAATGTAAGTGTTAGTCTCTGGTGTGTCTGAAGGAGAATGAATGGTTAAACTTTGCCCCAGCCCACAATAAACAGGTGTCCCAGGAAGCAAGAAATGTGTAGCACATATTTGTCCTATGATTTTTTCCCCCCTTTTGTAGGTAATTCCCCACTGGGAGAACTTTGGTGGGAGACAGGGCTCTCCTCCATGCAGAAGGGTGGAGGCAGGTGACTGTGGTCCATCCAATCAGATGTTTTCACCCATGACTCTTCCTCTCCCTGGAGTGATATGGAGACCCAAGCGTAGATAGGAAATCAGGAGGGGTCACTGTGCTGAGTCAAGTGGCACTGAATGGTGTGACCTTGGCTGGGGTTTTGGCTCCCCAGCCCCCTTCCTTCCTGCCAGCTCTTTACCCCAGTACCCTTCCAACAAATCCAGTTTCTGTTATGTTAGGCGAAGTCAGCTTCCAGTGCTTGCAATCCAGACTGATGTAAACTGAATTTATGTCTGGAGGAGGTGGTTTAAGTAAGCTGGGGAGCATCTATAAGGTGGAATACTACACAGCAGTTCAAAAGGGTGATGGCAGAGCATTACATGGCAAACATAGCAGTTCAAAAGTGTAACTGACATAGATCTCTGAGATGCTCCTACAGAGATAATATGTACAATTGGGGCGCCTGGGTGGCTCAGTGGGCTAAAGCCTCTGCCTTCGGCTCGGGTCATGATCTCAGGGCCCTGGGATCAAGCCCCTCATCGGGCTCTCTGCTCAGCGGGGAGCCTGCTTCCTCCTCTCTCTCTCTGCCTGCCTCTCTGCCTACTTGTGATCTCTGTCTGTCAAATAAATAAATAAAATAAAATAAAAAAGATAATATGTACAATATATCACCATGTATCTAAAAATTAAAGGGTGCCTGACTGGTTCAGTTGGTAGAGCATGTGTCTCTTAATCTTGGGGTCATGAATTCAAGCCCCATGTTGGGTGTTGAGATTTCTAAAAAAAAAAAAAAAAAAAAAAGATTAACGGGAAAATAAGAAAAGGAAAGAAATGCCTCAATTCTTTGCTTGAACAAATGCATTGTTCACATCTCTATTTCCAGACCTAGAACAGTGCCTAACACATAGTAGCATTCAGTAAATATTTTTTGAAGGAATGTACTATAATAGAGAAAGATCTGGAAGGACACATATTTTTTTTTCAAAGATTTTATTTATTTATTTGACAGACAGAGATCACTAGTAGGCAGAGAGGCAGGCAGAGAGAGAGAGGAGGAAGCAGGCTTCCCACAGAGCAGAGAGCCTGACGTGGGGCTGGAACCCAGGACCCTGGGATCACTACCCAAGCTGAAGGCAGAGACTTTAACACACTGAGCCACCCAGGTGCCCTTGAAAGGACACATATTAAACTGAAAATGGTATTTTCTTAGAGGAAGGACTAGAATGTAGGGATATTTGACAAGGGAGCTTTTATCTGTATTATTTATTTATTTATTTGCAAGGGAAGCATTTTCATATGTTATTTGTGTAATTAAACAATGCAAAAGGTGTTTGAAGTTCATTGGGGGTAGATAGATTGATATGCAATGACATTTGGGGGTAGATTCGAATCCATGCCCGGGATCATAAACCATCCTTTGGAGCCTTGGCCTTCTTCCCTTCTCCGTACTTCTGAATTACTAGGAGTCTTTTCTCTGTTTTACTATTTCGTTCTTGGTAATTCTAATCTGCCTTCCATTGTATGTGACTTATGTGTATTCATTTTATCTCCGAGTCTGTAACTCCTTGAGGGCTGGGGCCACTATCCTGTGACCTTTTGTTCAGCCAGACTGTTGGAAACAAGATGACTTTCTGAACTTTTCATGACTACCTGCTGGACAGCCATGCTTATCACGAGGCTGGCCAGCAGTAGTACCTCGATGGAGTGAGATTTCAGGGGGACCAGGACATCCTTGCAGAAACAGGGCAGTCTTGCTGGCTGGGGAGTACTTTTACAGTACTCAGCAACAATACTTGCTTTTCATCAGAAGTCACAGAGGAATAGTTGGTTTTCAGAAGAAACATTCTCCTTTCCAGCGTAACTGATTAAACTGTAACTATAAGTGTAAAGTATGGTCCTTATCATGCAGCAATGGAGATAGAAATGTTATCTGAGAAGGGAGTTTAGCATTCTTTTTTTTTTTTTTAAAGATTTTATTTATTTATTTGACAGAGAGAAATCACAAGTAGGCAGAGAGGCAGGCAGAGAGAGAGGAGGAAGCAGGCTCCCTGCTGAGCAGAAAGCCCGATGTGGGGCTCGAACCCAGGACCTGGGATCATGACCTGAGCCGAAGGCAGCGGCTTAACCCACTGAGCCACCCAGGCGCCCCGGAGTTTAGCATTCTTAATATTTATCACATTACCTTGACTATATATCTAGTTTCAATACATGCCAGACACTGTGCAGGTAAGCAGCGTTTCAGAGATTATCTCGTTTCAATCTTCACAATACTGCTCTGAGAATTATTATCATCCTCATTTTACAGAGGAGGAAAAGGAATCAAAGTTAAGTTGTTGGTCACACAGTTAGAAGTAATGGAGCTAGGATTTGAAAGTAGGCTTACTGCTCTTAATTACTGGACACCATTTCTCCAGACATTAAGGACTTTGTATAAAAATGTCATCCAAACAGGTAAACCAGAAATAGCATTGTGTGGTATTCTACTTGGTTGTAGCAGTAATACTTTAAGATTATTTATTTATTTATTTGACAGATAGAGATCACAGGTAGGCAGAGAGGCAGGCAGAGAGAGAGGGGAAAGCAGGCTCCCCGCAGAGCAGAGAGCCCGATGTGGGGCTTGATCCAAGAACCCTGGGACCATGACCTGAGCCGAAGGCAGAGGCTTTAACTCACTGAGCCATCTAGGCGCCCCGTAACAGTAACACTTTAAAGTTTTGAACATTTCTTCTGTGTAAAAGCATCAGTTTAATCCAGTCAGTCAGTCAGTCAGTTGATGTGGGGTATCAGGAGGCTGGGACAAAAACTTGTTCATACTTTGGAGAAATACTTTGCAGAATTTGAGCCTTGTGTTCCTTGCTTTATATATACACACCAAATATGCAGCCTGGATTTTCCAAGACTGTCTTGGGTTCAATGAATAATCTCACTGATACATGTTTGTTGAATTTTGTGTTACTTTTCATGTATTTATTTGCTCAAAGAAAATCTGTTAAACATAAAACACAGAATAAATATAAAGCAATTTTATTTTGACACCTTCATCAAACTTTTACTATGAATTCATCGACTGAAATAACCTATTAGAGCATGTGAATCAACTTTTATTTTGGATCCTATAATCTGAGGACTTGTTTACTCGTTTGTTCAAAAACTATTTATTGAAAAGGTTGCTATGAGCCACAAGCCATGGGGAGCAAAATAGAGGTCGTCTCCGCCCAAGTGTGGTAGGAAGTCTAGCTGGGAAACCTCACATGAAATAAAATAGTCACATAAACAACTACATAATTTTTTTTAAAAAAGATTTTATTTATTTATTTGACAGAGAGAAACACAGCAAGAGAGGGAACAGAAGTGGGGGAGTAGGAGAGGGGGAGGAGGAGGCTCCTGGCTGAGCAGGGAGCCTGATACTGGGCTTGATCCCAGGACAAGCATAATTACGATTATTTCTACCATTGAGCATTAAAGCTCATTCAGGGACAAGGTTATGGTGCTATTCGTTCCTTGTTTCAGATCAGAGAGGCAAAGCTTATGGGTTCTCTGAGTAGCCGGAAGGGCGCGTGTAGAAAGAAGCCTTAAGTGACCCACCGCTAAGCTGTGCGGCTGTATGTGAGCTAAACGTGATAGTCAAGTACTTCTTTTTTTTTTTTTTTTTTAAAGATTTTATTTATTTATTTGACAGAGAGAGATCACAAGTAGACGGAGAGGAAGGCAGAGAGAGAGAGAGGGAAGCAGGCTTCTTGCTGAGCAGAGAGCCCGATGTGGGACTCGATCCCAGGACCCTGAGATCATGACCTGAGCCGAAGGCAGCGGCTCAACCCACCGAGCCACCCAGGCGCCCCTCAAGTACTTCTTGATTGCCGCGCCGTACCTACTCTTCTAGGTATACTCTGTGTCGAGACAGAAAATGAATCTTACATTTTAGAGCTTTGTTCTTAAAGTCAATTTCAAATTCGACAGTTCTGTGATTCTGAGATTTCACATCCAGACTTAATTTGAGCGTAGGCTGGGGATTTCTGACCAGAAAGTTAAAAAGTGGGTGGATTCGGAAAGTCTCATCGAAACATGAAACTACAACTCCCAGGAGCCTCGGGGCTGGGTCTCGTCCCCAACCCTTTTCCGCCCGGGCTGGGGGTGACCAATGACCGTTAGCTATTTGAATAGACCAATAATATCATGAAACTGTTTAGTCATCCAATCGCACGGATGAGGGGGAACACTTTAGCCAATCCAAATGCGTGGGGGCGGGGCCGGAGATAGGGGCGGTGAGAGAAGTTTGCTGACCAAGATGGCGACTGAGGCGCAGGGTGAAGGGGAGGTGCCAGCCAGTGATTCCCGCCCGAGGTGAGCCGAGTTCTTGGTCCAGCTACCTAGGAAACGAGGCCGTGGGCTGGTCGTACTGACGCTTTTCCTTTGGGTCATAGTGACCCAGCGGGGCGAGGCTTTGTTCTTTTCTCCTACAACGTTTCGCCCCTTTATGCCTGCGGTCTGGCTCGGGATCTGAGATCCAGCTTGACCTCCTCTTGGTCCCGCGGATGCTCGTGCGAGGTCGGCCGGTGGCCAAGACTGCAGACCGACCTTTTGTCTTTGCTCTGAGACTTATTTTGGTGGTGAGGAAACTCAAGTTCAGAGCTGTTAAGCGAATTCCCTAACGTCACACAGTGCTGGGAGAGAGTCCTCTTAGTACATTCTAATCTGCTTCGAGGCAGTTTATTTGTGTTAAAGTAGGAGCAAGGGAGTGTCCGTTATTAGTGGGTTTGAGTTCTTGGACCAATTAAAAAATATTTTTTTTTACCGTGCTTTAGAATACTTAACATGAGGGGCGCCTGGGTGGCTCAGTGGGTTAAGCCTTTGCCTTCGGCTCAGGTCATGATCTCAGGGTCCTGGGATCGAGCCCCGCATCGGGCTCTCTGCTCAGCAGGGAGCCTGCTTCCGCATTTCTCTGCCTGCTTCTCTACTTGTGATCCCTGTCTGTCAAATTAAAAAAAATATATATGGAATACTTAACATGAGGTCTACCCTCTTAGCACATTTTTTAAGTGTGCAAGATAGTACTGTTGACTATAGGTACAATGTACATCGTATCTCAAGAGCTTATTCATCTTGCTTAACTAGAACTTTATGCCTATTAATTATAACTCCCCATTCCCTCTATTCTGGCCCCTGGCAACCAGCATTCCACTCTTTCATTCTATGAATTTGGCTATTTTAGATAATCTCATGTCAGTGGATACCTCATATATGTAAGTGAAATCATTTGTCTTCCTGTAACTGGCTTATGTCACTTAGCATAATGTCTGTAAGGTTCACCCATGTTGTCACCTATTGCAGAATTTTCTTTTAAAAGCTGAGTAATATTCCATTCTATGTATATATCACATTTTGCTATTGCATTTTTCTGCCCATGGACATTAATAATCTTGGTGATTATTAATTGTGCCTCAGTGAACATGAGAGTGCTAGTAATTCTTCGAGATCCTGATTGCAGTACTTCTGGTTAAATACACAGAAGCAGGATTGCTAGATCATACAGTAATTCTATTTTGATATTTTTGAGGAACCTCCTTACTATTTATCCTAGCAGTTGCATCATTTTGCGTTCCTATCAACAGTATAGAGGTTCCATTTTCTCTACATCCTCACCAACACTTGTCTTTTGTTTTTGTTCTTGTTTTGGTAATAGCCATCCTGACAGGTGTGAGGTAATAACCCACTGTGATAAGGAATGAGGCAGATAGTCCTAGCCAGAGCACCTAGGCAAGAAAAGGGATTAAAAAGGCTTCAAAATTGGAAAGGAAGAACTAAAATTGTTCCTGTTTGCAGACAACATGATCTTATATCTAGTAAACCCTAAAGACTAACAGACTGTTAGAACTAATAAACACATTTTGTAAAGTTGCAAGATACAAAATCAACATGCAAAAATCCGTTGCATTTCTGTATACTAACAATGAGCTGTCTGAAAAGGAAATTAGGAAAACAATTCCATTTACAATAGCACCAAAAAGAATAAAATACTCAGACCAATTTTTAAACCTCTCTGTGCTTCAATTTCTTTACCTATAAATGGACATAAGATGTCTACTCTGGAGAATGTCAGGATTAAATTAGTCGTCTTTTGGGGCGCCTGGGTGGCTCAGTGGGTTAAGCCGCTGCCTTCGGCTCAGGTCATGATCCCAGGTCCTGGGTTCGAGCCCCACATCGGGCTTTCTGCTTGGCAGGGAGCCTGCTTCCTCCTCTCTCTCTGCCTGCCTCTCTGCTTACTTGTGATTTCTCTCTGTCAAATAAATAAATAAAATCTTTTAAAAAAAATAAATTAGTCGTCTTTTTTTTTTTTTTTTTTAAAGATTTTATTTATTTATTTGACAGAGATCACAAGTAGGCAGAGGGTAGGCAGAGAGGCAGGCAGAGAGAGAGGAGGAAGCAGGCTCTCTGCTCAGCAGATGTGGGGCTCCATCCCAGGACCCTGGGATCATGACCTGAGCCGAAGGCAGAGGCTTTAACCTACACTGAGCCACCCAGGCGCCCCTAGACAGTCTTTTTAAAGTGCGTAGCGCTGAGCCTAGCAGGTAATAACCATTCAGTACATGATAGATTTTCTTTTTCCTGGTAGAACTAAAGAACAGAATAGATCTGTAGTTTACAAAATCATAATTTTACAGGCACAGCAAAATGTAGCTTTTCCTAGAAAGAATTTCCAGGTGATCTGGCCACACTGTTGAAACCTTACATGTCTTAACTGGTTACATATAATAGAATTGAGTAGAGTGAGCTTATTTACATTGTCTCAGTGTAAGGTGCAGACCCTTTGGTTTGGTGTCCCTTGGTACCCTTTTTATTGAATGGGAGATTCCAAGTCTTGGGAAGCTGGGTTTATGAGGGGCCACTGGATTCCTTCCCTCGCCGGGATAGACATGTTTGAATGTGTTGATACCTTAAACGGAAGAGTTTTTCACTCTCAGAGGTGCCTATAAGTGATTGATCATTTTTGCCTGGAAACTGTAGAGGTGATTGTTAAATTCGATCAGCTCATCTCTCATCCTGCTCTAAAATCCTGAATTGTGATAAGAAGATAGAACATAAAACATTATTGTATAGCAGGAGTATTTTGAATTTCTTTCAACGATGTTGCCAAGTGAATTTAAATTTTATTTTGTTTATTTTCTTAAAAAGATTTTATTTATTTATTTGACAGATCACAAGTAGGCAGAGAGGCAGGCAGAGAGAGAAAGAGGAGGAAGCAGGCTCCCTGCTGAGCAGAGAGCCAGATGCGGGGCTCGATCCTAGGACTCTGGGATCATGACCTGAGCCGAAAGCAGAGGCTTTAACCCACTGAGCCACCCAGGTGCCCCAGAATTTAAATTTTTTTTTTTTTTTTTTTTTTTTAAAGAAAGGTGTTTTATACACTATCGCTGCTAGTGAATCTATTGATGGTACCAGCCACCCTCTTTCTTTCTTTTTTTTTTTTTTTTTTTAAAGATTTTATTTATTTATGACAGAGAGAGAGATCACAAGTAGGCAGAGAGGCAGGCAGAGAGAGAGGAGGAAGCAGACTCCCCGCTGAGCAGAGAGCCCAACGTGGGGCTCGATCCCAGGACCCTGAGATCATGACCTGAGCCGAAGGCAGCGGCTCAATCCACTGAGCCACCCAGGTGCCCCCAGAATTTAAATTTTAATTGCTAGTATTAGTTATGTGATCAACAGGTATTCACAGAATCTTATCTGAATTTGAAACTCTTTTATTAATTTCATGTTGTAAAAGAGAATTTGGATTTCTGTAAGGCTTTTTGAGGGCAGGACACAAGTATATTTTTATTACATATTCCCAATGCTTAGCTTTGTGTAGATGGTCAATACTGAATGAATAATAGTCCTATCTAAGACATAAAATACTCCTTGTGATGATAAATACCATACATATTATTTTTTTCCCTGAAGATCTTTCTAATGTTCTATTGATGGTGTGGCACCTTGTATTCATTCCATAAAGAAGAATTAGCTTTCTATTTCTTCATCATTATTTTAAGCCTGTTCCTAGTAATTAGCAATGCTTTAAATTGTTTTAATCAAATTAAATAAGAAAAAGTTGCTCTGGGGGCGCTTGGGTGGCATAGTTGGTTATGTGTCTCGGTTTCCGCTGAGGTTATGATTTCAGGGTCATGAGCCTGAGTATGGCTCCATACTCAATGTGGGGTCTGTCTGAGATTTTCTCTCCCTTTCCCTGACCTTCCTGCTTGTGTGTTCTTTCTCTCTCAAATAAGTAAATAAGTTGTGTAAAAAAAAAATAATTGCTCTGCCTGTAAAGAATTTTCTCTTTTGACCTGTTGATGGTAAACACCTTTTCCCCTCTGTTTCTGGTCTTTATCAGGTAGAATAATGCTTTAAAATTTTACTAACTTTAATTATACCTTCAAGTTACTCTTAAGTGGACAGTTCTAAGGGGGAATCCACAAATAGAAGCTATCCACTTTACCAACAGCAATATAAAAATAGTTAAAACTTTCAAAGGCCAAAGAGAGAAAAAGCCAAAGTGGAAGGAGCCAAGATGCCCTTCAACAGATGAATGGATAAGGAAGATGTGGTCCGTACACACAATGGAATATTACTCAGCCATCACAAAGAATGCATGTGACTGGAGGAGATTATGCTAAGTGGGATAAGTCAAACAGAGAAAGTAAATTATTGTATGGTTTCACTTATTTGTGAAATATAAATATCCCTTATCACATAAGGGATAGCATGGAGGACTTTAGAAGGAAGGGAAAAATGAAGGGGGAGAAATTGGGGTAGGAGATGAATCATGAGAAGCTATGGACTCTGGGAAACAAACTGAAGGTTTTGGAGGGGAGGGCGGTGGGGGGATGGGTGAGCCTGGTGATGAGTATAAAGGAGCACAGATTGCATGGAGCACTGGGTGTTATATGCAAGCAATGAATCATGGAACAGTACATCAAAAACTAATGATGAAAGGGGCGCCTGGGTGGCTCAGTGGGTTAAGCCTCTGCCTTCGGCTTGGGTCATGATCTCAGGGTCCTGGGATTGAGCCCCGCATTGGGCTCTCTGCTCAGCCGGGAGCCTGCTTCCCCCTCTCTCTCTCTGCCTGCCTCTCTGCCTACTTGTGATCTCTCTCTCTGTCAAATAAATAAATAAAATCTTAAAAAAAAAAACAAAACTAATGATGTACTGTATGGTGACTAACATAATAAAAAAAATTTAAAATTAAATTAAATTAAAAATCATAAAAAAAATAAAGCAGGAAGGAATTAAAGCCACCTCTCCACATAATTGGCAGTAGGGTACTTTTTGAATTGAAAAGATATATAAAGAAAGTGCTAACTATTATTAGATGAAGTGGGAAAATTGATGACAAAGAGTCACAGGCCTTTTTTTTTTTTTTAAGATTATTTAATTATTGGGGCGCCTGGGTGGCTCAGGGGGTTAAAGCCTCTGCCTTCGGCTCAGGTCATGATCCCAGGGTCCTGGGATCGAGCCCCACATCAGGCTCTCTGCTCAGCAGGGAGCCTGCTTCCCCCTCTCTCTCTGCCTGCTTCTCTGCCTACTTGTGATCTCTGTCAAATAAATAAATAAAATCTTAAAAAAGAAAAAAAGATTATTTAATTATTTATTTGACAGAGAGAGAGAAATCACAAGTAAGCAGAGAGGGGGGGAAGCAGCCTCCCGCTGAGCAGAGAGCCTGATTTGGGTCTCCATCCCAGGACCCTGAGATCATGACCTGAGCTGAAGGCAGAGGCCCAACCCACTGAGCCACCAAGGCGCCCTGAGTCACAGGCTTTTTAACCTCAATATTCAGGGAAAAAAGAAACCTGCTGTGAACCAGGAAAAGCAAACGGGAATGTACAGGGTTGTAGGGAAGCAAAGCAAGCTGTGGTAGTGATAACATTTGTCATAAGTTGTCATTTGTTGTAAGTTGTCATTCCTATGTCAGCAGTGTCAAAGTTTTGGGGCCCAAGCCTGCTTCTGGAACTTAGGAACAGCAGGAAATTTAGGAACAGACTTTTGGATGCTTGCATCCCATTTTGCAAGTGGTTTTGGAGGATTAGGGAGGTGCCCATAGATGGGGAAAGGATCTTATATTCTGCTAATTTACATACACCTTAGATATGGAATATTGGTTACTAAACATGTAATTTCCTGAAGCTTTTTTAATTAAAGTGTTCTTTCTCTAATAAGACAACAGTGTGGCCCTTCAAGAAAAGTGATAGATGGAATCTTTACTGATCTTAGGAAGACTTGCCTGTTCTCACATGCACAAGTGGGTAAACATGATTTAAAATATATGAATCCAGGGGCGCCTGGGTGGCTCAGTGGGTTAAGCCACTGCCTTCGGCTCAGGTCATGATCCCAGGTCCTGGGTTCGAGCCCCGCATCGGGCTTTCTGCTCAGCAGGGAGCCTGCTTCCTCCTCTCTCTCTCTGCCTGCCTCTCTGCCTACTTGTGATTTCTCTCTGTCAAATAAATAAATAAAATCTTTAAAAAAATAATAAAAATAAAATATATGAATCCAGTTTTGTATTTGTGCTGTCAAATCCTATCTGGGTAATCTTGAATAGATTCTTCAGTGGTCTTTCTTGAACCGGAGTAATTTTATTTGATATTTTTATCAGTTACCTGGATTAGAGAATTTGATCATTATACTTATAGATAGGGCCAGTGTTGGCAGAAAGAGGGGAAGAAGAATAGAATTTTAAAATTCAGGTGCCTGAGTGGCTCAGTTGGTTGTGTCTGCTTTTGGCTCAGGTCATGATCCTGGGGTCTGGGATTGAGTCCCAGGTCCAGCTCCCTGCTCAGGGGAAGTCTGCTTCTCTCTCTGCCCACCCCCTCCTGCTCATGCTAGATCTCTCTCTCTCTCTCTCAATCTCTCGCAAAAATAAATATAAAAATCTTTGAAATTAATCCTCATAAATCAGTAAGTGGCTTACTTTTCTTTGCTTCTAACCTTTGGTAGCATTTGTGAAATTAACAAATGTTAAAGATGGAGGTTGCTGGTTGGTTGTGGGGAAGGTCATCAGAGAATGGCAGTCTTTTTGTTGTTATTTCAAGTCGAGACACTATTTTGTTCATTAGATGGGTTTGAGGAGACTAACTCCATTTGGGTTCACAAGAAGCCAACTGATAAATGCAAACTTGGTAATTTGCATGAAGAATATACAAGGTAGGTATATGAGCTTGTTTCATTTTTTTTAAGCTTTTATTTATTTGAGAGAGAGAGGGGTTGGAGGGAGGGGTAGAGGGGCAGGGCGGGGGGGGGTTCGAGGGAGGGGCAGAGGGACAGGGAGAAGCAGACTCCCCACTGAGTGGTGGAGCCCATTTGGGGCTCAATTGGCTGATTCCAGGACCCTGAGATCACGACCTTAGCTGAAGGCAGATGCTTAACAAACTGAGCCACCCAGGTGCCCCTTAGCTTGTCCCATTTTATCTTTGGGAGGGACATATTACAGTTGATTAGATTATTGCTCTTTCTTTTCTTTTCTTTTTTAAAATCAGCATTTTCTTCCCCTTTTTTTTTTTAAGATTTTATTTATTTATTTATTTATTTGACAGACAGAGATCACAAGTAGTTAGAGAGGCAGGCAGAGAGAGAGGAAGGGAAGCAGGCTCCCTGCCGAGCAGAGAGCCCAATGCGGGACTGGATCCTAGGATCCTGGGATCGTGACCTGAGCCGAAGGCAGAGGCTTTAACCCACTGAGCCACCCAGGGGCCCCAATCAGCATTTTCTTCTTGAAGATACTCTCTGGTTACCTTGCTTGAGCCCCCCTTAACTATACTTTTATTAACCATCTTTTAGGATAGGTTGTTTCTAGAAATGCCAGAGTCCATCTCTTTTGTGCTGTTGGTTTGCTAGTTTTACTTGGTGTATCAGTCAGGGTTCAACTAGGACACAGAAATTATACAGTAATTTGAACAAAGAAAAGAGATCTCTAAAGATTATATAAACAGTAGATAATCACAATTAGCATATATATATATATCAAACTCATTATGCTGTATATCTTAAATATCTTGCAATTTTATTTGCTAATTATACCTTGATTAAAAATCTTTAAATATTTTAAAGATAAAATCTTTAAATATTTTAAAGATAAAATCTTTAAAAAAAAAAAAAAAAAGAAGAAGTGATCTCAGAGAACAGAGATTTCCCAAGAAGGAGGTAGGGAGGCAGAAGAACCAAAACGACCAAAGAGGGGCTCGGCTTTATCCTAGCAGCTGACATTTTATTTTATTTTTAAAGATTTTTATTTATTTATTTGACAGACAGAGATCACAAGTAGGCAGAGAGACAGGCAGAGAGAGAGGAGGAAGCAGGCTCCCTGCCGAGGAGAGCCCCCGATGCAGGACTCGATCCCAGGACTCTGGGATCATGACCTGAGCAGAAGGCAGAGGCATAACCCACTGAGCCACCCAGGCACCCTAGCAGCTGACATTTTAAACATGGTTTTGTTAGGATTCTTTCAGTTATATGTGACAGCAACTTAAACTAGCTTAAGTAAAGAGATGCTATTGATTGGCTCAAGAAACTGGAAAGTCCAGGGGCTAGATTAAGCATGGTTAATCCGTATCGAAATTCTCAACTCAATGTCACTAGGCATCTGCCTCTTACTTTTTTAGATCTGATTTTCTGTGTATTTGCTTTTTGAAAAGCCAAGTTCTTCACCAAAGATAGCAGTAATGGACCACAAGCAGCTTCAGTCTGGCATTCCACAGGTTTAACAATCTTAGCATCCAGCAAGAATCTTGGAGTTGAGACTTTTTTTTCTAGTTTGACTTTGTGGGCCTTTGCTCAATCAATGAGGAGGATAGACTGTTTCGGTTAGTTAAGCCTGGGTCTTGTGCTCACACTTGTTGCCCAGGGAGTAGGGTCAACCCACCAAACCACATCCACTGAAAGAGGGGGAGAGGTTATTGCCCAAAAGAAAATTGGTATGATGTTATCAGAGGAAGGAGAAGATAGATGTTGGGGATGAAAAAATAACAGATGTCCACTGCATTAATCTTAGTGAACCCTCTGTACACCCCCATTTATTGAAGGTTATGTTTTGAAAAGGGCTTGCCATTAATATATGGAGAACACATTTTATGTTTTTTAAAAAAGCAGTCAAACAAAAAGGCCCCTTATTGGAATACTGGGGTGGCTCCGTCGGTTAAACTTCTGCCTTGAGCTCAAGTAATGATCCCAGGGTCCCAAGATCTAGTTCCACATTGGGCTCCCTGCCTAGCAGGGAGCCTGCTTTCCCCCTGCCTGCTGTTCCCCCTGCTTGTGCGTTCTCTCTGACAAATAAATAAATACAAAATCTTTTTTTTTAAAAAGGGCCCCTTATTTAAGTACTTCTTATTTATTTTTTCCACTGTCCAAACCCTACTCATCTTTAAGACCTACCTCAAATCTCAACTCCTGTATAAGGGTGAAAGTTTCTCTTCTCTTTCTGAATTTGTACATCTTTTATTGTGTGTAGCATGGATTTGGCAGTTAATGATCTTTTATTATCTTTTGTGTTGTGGTCTTTAGTTATTACTTAAAATCTTGTAGGAAAACTGTCATTCTTTTCTGTAAGTAAGTATAAAACTATGGTGATATAGTGGGGGGAAAACAATTTTTTCAGATGCTCACAATTTTTGTGTTCTACCCTATAAATAATTATTCAAGTATAAAGTGGGTTGATGATAATATGTTTTTTTTTAAGATTTTTTATTTATTTATTTGACAGAGAGAGAGCACAAGCAGG
Source organism: Lutra lutra (assembly GCF_902655055.1). Lineage (NCBI taxonomy): Eukaryota > Metazoa > Chordata > Mammalia > Carnivora > Mustelidae > Lutra > Lutra lutra. Next base: position 57,958,815 of record NC_062291.1, on the reverse strand, counting down.
CAGAGAGGCAGGCAGAGAGAGAGGAGGAAGCAGGCTCCCCGCTGAGCAGAGAGCCCGATGCGGGGCTTGATCCCAGGACCCCGAGATCATGACCTGAGCCGAAGGCAGCGGCTTAACCCACTGAGCCACCCAGGCACCCCTAAAGCCATAGTTTTTAAGATAATCAGATGAAAACATAATAAATAACAGTATCATTTGCCAGATTAAATATATGTGATTTGTCAAGCTGAATTATTACCTGAAGCTAGACACCAGTGTTTTATTACTGCAAGAATGAAATAGAACCACAGAAAAATCAGTCACCTGGCTGCTGAATTTAGCTGTGCTGAAGTATTAACCCTTTGGTTTTTTAACTAAAATATTGCTTATATACACAAGTATGGAAAAGAGATGTTTCCTTTAAAGGCATATAGATCAGTTTCAAATAAATTTCTTGCTTACTGACTAGAGTGTATTATATAGCATAAAACTAATTTCTTGGGACTCAGATTACAGAAACACAGTAATAAGGGCACCTGGTGGTTCAGTTGGTTGAGGGTCCAACTCTTGATTTTGGCTTAGGTCATGAACTTGGGGTTGGGAGATGGAGCCCCACATTGGACTCCCCAGTTGGTGGAGAGTCTGTTTGAGATTCCCTCTGCCCCTCCCCTTGCTCCTACTCAGTTACTCTCTCTCTCTCTCTCTCTCTCACTCTCTCTCAAAAATAAACTTACATTTAAAAAAACCTACAATAATAATCTGAGCCAATCCATAACAAATAAACCTCTCCCAACTTAACAGTAAATGTCCAAGATATCACATAAAGCTATATCCACTTTAGAAATGTTCCTGATTATATGATTCCAATTTTCTTTTTTTGTTCTTATTTTTTCCCATATAAAATTAGAATAGTTTGGTTGATCTTTGTCCAAGTTTCTGAGACGTGTTATAATAAAGAAGTAAAACATGATTTGATTTGACAGCTTTAAGATAATATGTCATCCGAACAGAGATAAAATGTCTTAGCTGGGTTCTATCAGTAACAATAAAAAGAAAAATTCATGAATGAAATATAGAAATCACATAGTTATTAATATTAAATTTATAATTGCATGCAATAATGAGAGCTACATTTGCTAGATATATTTTAACTATACCTTTTGGGAGGGGAGAAACTCATTAATTTAGAAATTAACCTAAAGATACTGGGATAATATAACTAAAAAGTTCTTCACTTGTTTTATTTTCATGCTGAATACAGTTACAGGATTAAACATATACTTACATCATTGTGTTAATGTTTTTATTGACAATTTAAATACAGCGTATGTGTATTAAGATTGTACAGAGGATAAAGCCTAAATTTTATTAAAGTGTAAAGTTTTTTGTTTTTAAAGATTTTATTTATTTATTTGACAGACAGAGATCACAAGTAGGCAGAAAAGTGGGGTGGGCACTGGGAAGCAGGCTCCATGATGAGCAGAGAGCCTGATGCGGGACTCGATCCCAGGACCCTGAGACCATGACCTGAGTCGAAGGCAGCGGCAGCGTAAAGATTTTAACCAGCACAATACATTCTTTTTAGGTGTTGAGAAATAGAAGTGTTAAAAAGGTGTTAGAATGTTTAAATTTTTAAAAATATTTTTTGAGGGACGCCTGGGTGGCTCAGTTGGTTAAGCAACTGCCTTCGGCTCAGGTCATGATCCCAGCGTCCTGGGATCGAGTCCCACATCGGGCTCCTTGCTTGGCAGGGAGCCTGCTTCTCCCTCTGCCTCTGCCTGCCACTCTGTCTGCCTGTGCTCACTCTCACTTCTCTCTCTATGACAAATAAATAAATAAAATCTTTAAAAAAAAATTTTTTTTTGAAATACTTCAAAAAATTTCAAAAGTATTACATACTTGATAAAGGATTGAGACCTGCACCATAAAATCTCATATATTAGGGTGCCTGGATGGCTCAGTTGGTTGAGAGTCTGCCTTTGGCTCAGGTCATGATCCTGGGGTCCTGGGATCCAGCCCCACATCAGGCTCTCTGCTCAGCAGGGAGCCTGCTTCCTCCCCTCTGCCTTCCTCTCTGCCTACTTGTGATCTCTGTCAAATAAATAGATAAAATCTTTAAAAAAAAATAGTGATGCTTCAAAGGCTAACATCTGTGTGTGTGTGTGTGTATGCAAATGCAATAAAACAAAAATTGTTTCCTAATTTTCAAAGTTATCTCATTGGGCTTCCTAGGTGCTCATGTGCTAATTGTACCTGCAGCTGGCTGTTTGTATCTTGGAAAATAGAGATAGTGGGGGAAAAAAAAGAATAAAAGCTTGGTGAATTTTAAGCTTCCGGAGACCAGCAACTTAGCTTAGATTCTTGTACCTATACCTTAGAATTTCATGAAAGTACAAAGCACTCAGTAGGTCGTGGTTAGTTTGATTTTAAATGACTGAGTAACTGTGTATTTCACCTGAGTAACTGTGATTTCACCTTATTATGTTAGTTGATGAAGAGACTTATGACTACTGACTTAGGTAATAAAAGCTCTTTTTAAGAAGTTGTGTGAGAGATGAATGTCACATGCCAGAGCAAAAGCACTTGCTGTCTCTCTTGGATAGGATGACTCTGGACTTTGGAACAAACGGATTTAGACGTAGTCTTTTGTAACCTAATCTGATCATACATAGAAGTACTTTGTGTATTAGCTGCCTGAGGCTCGTGTCATTTAAAGTCTGTTGGAAAAGAGTCTTCTGAAGTTTGGACTATACTTTTCTGAGTGGTAAACAACTTTTAGGTAAAAGTTGTTTTAGGTAATAAGAGAGATAATGTATTGTCAACAAAGCATTTTATAGAAATTTCTCCAAATAAATAGGGAATTTTGATGTTATTTTTTCTTTCTTTCTTTCTCTCTCTCTCTCTCTTTTTTTTTTTTTTAAAGATTTTATTTGTTTATTTGACAGAGAGAGATAGTGAGGAAGGGAACACAAGCAGGGGAAGTGGGAGAGAGAGAAGCAGGTTTTTCTTTGAGCAGGGAGCCTGATGTGGGGCTTGATCCCAGGACTCTAGGATCATGACCTGAGCCAAAGGCAGAAGCTTAAGGACTGAGCCACCCAGGTTCAAGATGTTATTTTTCTAATACAAATAAATACAAATAAACTTTCTTCTTATTGTACGCTTGCCTGAAGGAGAAAAATTAAGAGAGGTAATGGCAACAGAATTAACACCAATTCGGGACACCTGGGTGGCTTAGTCGGTTAAGCGTCTGCCTTCTGTTCAGGTCATGACCCTAGGGTCCTGGGATTGAGCCCCACATCGGGCTCCCTCTCCTTCTGCCTGCCTCTCTGCCTACTTGTGCTCTCTCTCTGTGTCTCTGTCAAATAAATAAATACAATTTTAAAAAGAAAAAAGAACTAATACCAATTCTCTTGACACCCAAAAGGATAAAAATTGACAAGTAAATAGATATCAATAACTTTGTGTTATTGATACTTGGAGGAAGCATAATTCGCCTTCTTGACTGAGGACATTGCATTGTCATTCCATAGGACAAAATCTCAGGTCAGGTTTCCAAAAAAGGTTCAGGTTGAGAAGATAAGCAATCAATAATACATTTTATGTTAATAAAATAATTTAAAAAAAGATAAGCAATCAGGAATTCTTTAATTTCTAACTAGTTTAATTTAATTCAGATTGAGTTGCCTTGAAATTAAGTACTTTGAAATGAGTTTGAGATCAAATATAGGGGTCAGATATGCTTTTGCAGACTTTTGGAGTCTAAATTAGAGATGAGATCCTAATTACAAAACCATGGACAACTACTCAAAGGGCAGCCCTTAGAATATAAATGTTTCAAAACTTTTGTCTAAGAAATTGGATATAATTTTCAGAAATCTTGTGATACTAATCAACCTTGAACTGTTTCTGTTACTTAAAAATTCTGCCAGCTTGTGCACATGGGACCTGTTTTATCCTTTCTCTCTATATACAACTTTCATGATACCAGTTTAAATTTTATATATATATATATATATGATATATATTTAGAAAAAGGAAGAAAAATAATTTCTTTAATATTTATATGTATTCTTATTAACAGCTCTCCCAGAAAGCAACACAATGAAAGCCATGTTTCAGAGCCAGAGGGTTGAAAAAGTAGTAAGAGAGTGCATACTTCTCTTAGGGTGGTAAGTCAGATTTAGACAGCTTTAAATATAGCTCCTGTTTTGATAGATGTTGCCAAGGTTGTGGTTCTTGGAGAACAAATCGAGTTAAGCAATTCACTAGGGAGGAAACATTTAGTTTTGTGGGTATGCAGTAGCATTTTGGTAGCAGTCAGCCAAAAGATACATCTGCAGGATAAGTTGTTTTTTTTCCCCACTGCCTTCAATTTTGCAGATTCATGGGTTCAACATGCCTGAAAAGCACTTGCATTATGTATTCTGTAATTGATTTTTCAGCTGTGGATTCTCTTTCTGGTCCTTTCACTAAGCAGATCGCCTTACATGTAGAGTTCCATCTAGTGGTAAGAGTAATCATAGCAGTCAGGTAGGTAATAAAAATTACTCTTTCCTTTTCTTTTCCAGTGTAAGCTCTATACCCAGCGTGGGGCTTGAACTCATGATCCTGCGATCAAGGGTTGCATGCTCTACTGACTGAGCCAGCCAGGTGCCCCCAAATTATCCTGCACCCAAATTATCCTTTTTGATCAGCTTTGCCTCTTATCCTTCTTTGGGATGGTTACCTAATACATGCATTTAAATACTAGAGTCCTGGGGCGCCTGGGTGGCTCAGTGGGTTAAGCCTCTCTCTGCCTTCGGCTCAGGTCATGATCCTAGGGTCCTGGGATCAAGCCCTGCATCAGGTTCTCTGCTCAGCAGGGAGCCTGCTTCCCTCTCTGTCTCTCTCTGCCTGCCTCTCTCTACCTACTTGTGATCTCTGTCTGTCAAATACATAAATAAAATCTTAAAAAAAAAAAAAATACTAGAGTCCTTGCTATCTCTGTATGCCTACATACCTGACTACTAATTCTCCTGGTTCTGGTCATCTATGCAAAAACTTCTTTGACGAGGAAATTAACCTTTACTTTTTTTTTTTTTTAAGATTTTATTTATTTATTTGACAGACAGAGATTACAAGTAGGCAGAGAGGCAGGCAGAGAGAGAGAGAGAGAGAGGAGGAAGCAGGCTGCCTGCCGAGCAGAGAGCCCGATGCTGGGCTCCATCCCAGGACACTGGGATCATGACCTGAGCCGAAGGCAGAGGCTTTAACCCACTGAGCCACCCAGGCTCCCCAACCTTTACTTTTAACTTTGATTTTCTATGATATTTACATCAAGTAGTAGCAAGATTTAGGTCAAAGCTACTTGTTCGTTTTTTAAAAAAATTTGTCTAGAAAGATGTGATTCTACATACAAGTATGTAGGATAATATAGTCAATATTTTCCTATTGCCCAGCTTCAACATACCTTAACATTTGCCATATTTACTTCCAATGAATCTCCCTTTTTCCATAGCTCAGTGATTTATCACAAGAATATTGCTAGCACTGTGGAAATTCCCCTCATGCCCTCTTGCCTACTCTTAATCACTGTCCCCCAAAGGTAGCCATCATCCTGAATTTTATGGTAAATATATCTTTGCTTCTCTTTACAATTTTAACACTTAAACAAGTATTGCTAAACGATATGCTTTTGTCTGTTCTTAAGATTTGATATAAATGTCAGCGCATACTTAGTAAGTAGTGTGTGGGCGGGTGGGTGTGTGTGAGACTTCTTTTCCCATCATTTTATGTGATTCATCCATGATGGCGCATCTTACTAGAGTATGTCCATTTTCATTGCTGTAAAATATACCATTATATATGCCACAATTTAATAAAAGCATTCTGCTGGATGTTTTGCTGTTTACAAATTAATGTTTCAGTGAACTTTTTTTTTTTTTAAAGATTTCATTTATTTTAGAATGAGAGAGAATGAGAGCATGTGAGTGAGCATGAGCTGGGTGAGGGGCAGAGGGAGAGGGAGAAGCAGACTTCTCCACTGAGCCTGGAGCTGGATTCGGGGCTCGATCCCAGGACCCTGAGATGATGACCTGAGCTGAAGGCAGATGCCTAACCCACTGAGCATCCGGGCACCTCAGTGAACATTCTTGTTTGTGATTTTTGGTACACCTGTGGCTACACACATTAAGCATGTTTTAGAACTGATGGGGTCATAGGACACACTTTTGTTCAGCTTTAGTAGATAAGACCAAACAGTTTTCCAAAGTGGTTGTACCAGTTTTATAGCTTTGCTATCAGTATAAAAGAGTTAACTGTTAGTTTCTCTAAACTTTGGTCATTCTCTTTAATTTTAGTCATTCTGTTGGGTAGTAGTATGTCATTGTTTTAAAATTTACATTTCCTTGATACCTAATGATATTGGGCATTTTTTTTTTTTTTTTTTTTTTTGCATTTGGCTACCTTTTTTTAAAAGATTTTGTTTATTTTTTTGAGAGGGAGTGAGAGAGCGTGTGTGCATGTTTGCTAGCCTGTGGAGGGGCAGAGGGAGAGAGAGTTCTCAATCAGACTCCATGCTGACCCTGAGATCATGATCTGAGCCTAAACCAAGAGTCAGGTGCTTAACCTACTAAGTTACCCAGGTGCCCCTTGGCAACTCTTTTTTATGAGATTTTTTTGAAATTTCATGCCTGTTTTTCTAGTGGATTGTGTTTTTTCTTACTGATAGTAGGAATGCTTAGTATATCAGGTGAGCCCTTTTTTGGGCTATATTCCTACTCTGTGGCCTTCTTAAGGATGTCTTTTGATAAGCACAAGTTCTTATTTTAATGAACTCAAATGTATTAATCTTTTTTGTGGTTAATATTTTTAATGTGTTATTTTAAAGTTATTTTTTTTTAAGATTTTATTTATTTATTTGACAGAGAGAGATCACAAGTAGATGGAGAGGCAGGCAGAGAGAGAGAGAGGGAAGCAGGATCTCTGCCGAGCAGAGAACCCGATGCGGGACTCGATCCCAGGACCCTGAGATCATGACCTGAGCCGAAGGCAGCGGCTTAACCCACTGAGCCACCCAGGCGCCCTATTTTAAAGTTATTTAAAAAATCTCCCCAGCCTCAGTTCAAGAGTGTATTTTTCTGTATTACCTTCTAGTAGGTTTATTGTTCTGTTCATCTCTAGATCTGCCATTTACCTGGAATTGATGATCTTTGTGTATAGTGTGAGATAGATAATCAAATTTCACTTTTCCCCTCTGTAGGTATCACAAGTGTTCCAGCACCACTTAGTGAAAAGGTCATCCATTCCACAGAGTGGTAGCACCACCTTTACCCTGAATCCAGTAAAGAAAGGGAGTAATAAAGATAAGAGCAGAAATTAATAAAATAAACAGCAAACATGTAATAGAGGGATTCAGCAAAATCAAAAGCTGGAAACTTGACAAAGCTAATAAAATTGATAAACCTCTAATAAGATTCGTAAATTAATAAAAAGAAAAATTGTCAACATCATGAACAAAGAGGAGGAGATAACTTTTTAAAAAAAGATTATTTATTTATTTACTTGACAGAGAGAGAGAGACTGAGAGAGAGAGAGCACAAACAGGAGTGGCAGACAGAGGGAGAGGGAAAAGTAGGGGAGGCTCCTTCCCAGGACCCTGAACCTAAGACAGACTCAGATCATGACCTGAGCTGAAGGCAGAAGCTTAACTAAGTGAGCCACTCAGGCACCCCTCTTAGGAACTTTTTAATGGTTCCTCTTAAGAACTACAAAGTTACATAGGGAGGGGCACCTCGGTGGCTCAGTGGGTTAAGCATCTGTCCTCAGCTCAGGTCATGATCAAGCCCTGTGTCAGGTTCCCTGCTCAGCTCTCCCTCTGCCCCTCTACCTTCTTGTGATCTCATGGGAACGTACTCTCTCTCTCATGAATAAATAAAATTGGGGCCCCTGGGTGGCTCAGTGGGTTAAACCTCTGCCTTCGGCTCAGGTCATGATCTCAGCGTTCTGGGATTGAGCCCCACATCTGGCTCTCTGCTCAGCGGGGAGCCTGCTTCCTTCTCCCTCTCTGCCTGCCTCTCTACCTACTTGTGATCTCTGTCTGTCAAATAAATAAATAAAATCTTAATAATATAATGAAAGTTAGGTAAACGTGGTCTTTCTCTCAAAATACCTTTTGCACTATAGTCAACCTTCTTGTGATCATGTGAAATGATAAAATGCCTATATTATCAGATGAAGTGAGGTGAATGATGTAGGGATCTTTGGTAGTTGTCAGGCTACTGTTGACCTTCTGATGGTAGGTCAAGAGGGAGATTATCTGCTTGTGGACCACAGAAAGTGAAACGGTGGAAGAGGGGGTTGCGCTCTGTACAGGTATCCCCTGTTTTTTGAACATTTGTGTTAGGCCTCTTTGTTTTTAGGAGGGACCTATGTTAGAGCCTGTTTTCACTAACTGAAAGACACCCAAAGAGGATTTCCACTTTTATAAAGCAAGATAAAAAGTGAGACTAGCATTTAGCGTTTGTTTTCCAGCGAGCCATTATAGAGGCAGCTCAGACCCTGAGAGCGGCCCCCCCAAGCTCCTTCCCCAAGAACTATACTCAGCATCTCAGCAGCAAGCTGTCCTGAGTTTGAACTGTGTCTGTGGGTATCTTTGCTTTATCTTGATTTATTTTGTGCATCCACCAGGAATGTAGGATCAAAAAATGCTAAGAGGGGCTATTTTTGGGGTCTGGAGATGCAAAAAATTTTTTCCATATAAGTTAATGGTAATGGCTTCTTCACTTAATGCCATTTTGGCTCATGAAAGATTTCACAGGAACTCTCTACTTTGAGAAAGCAGTTCCATGACAGTCTCACTTATGAATCTATATGGAAACCCAGACTATTAGCAAACTAAATTCAGCAATATATAAAGATGATAATATAACAGCATTCTAGAAATGCAAGATTGGGGCACCTGGGTTGCTCAGTTGTTAAGCGTCTGTCTTCGGCTTAGGTCATGATCTCAGGATCCTGGGATGTAGCCCTGCGTTGGGCTCTCTGCTCAGTGGGGAGCCTGCTTTTCCCTCTGCTACTCTTCCTGCTTGTGTTCCTTCTCCTACTGTCTTTCTCTCTGTGTCAAATAAATAAGTCAAATCTTAAGAAAAAAAAAAGGAAGTGCAAGATTGGTTTCACATTAATCAAGGTCATTCACCACATTAACAAAATAAGGAGCAAAATCATATCAACTGCTGCATAACAAATAGATAAAATTAAACACTGACTCATGATAGTAAATAACCCTCAGCAAACTAGGAGTAAAAAGATATTGCCTGAATCTGATAGTTTTTGCCAAACTGACGGATGGGGAAAGACACCATTCTTCAATTTGCTTACACTTGTAAGTTTTTTCCCCCTTTTTAGAAAGAGAGAGAGAGAAAGAGAGTGTGCATGCTTGCATGACTGGGGGAGAGGCAAAGGGAGAGGGAGAGAGAGAATCTTAACTAGTTTCCATGCTCAGTATGCCCCGACCTTGTAACTTTTAATTATTTTTATTTTTGTTTGACAGAGAGACACATCGAGAGAGGGAGCACAAGCAGGGAGAGTGGGACAGGGAGAAGCAGGCTTCCCACTAAGCAGGGAGCCTGATCTAGGGCTCAGTCCCAGAACCCTGGGATAATGACCAGAGCTGAAAGCAGCCGCCCAACAGCTGAGCCACCCAAGCACCCCAACCCTTGTAATTTTTAAGGTTGAGATTATTTTCATGTTTGTTAGTCACGTAGGGCTCCTCCTTTATGAATTACTTGATCATTTGTCTAATTTTCTTTGAGTATGTTTTTCTTCTAAATTTTAGATATAAATTTTTAGATTGATAAATTCTGAATACTAATCCTTTTATATGCATGACAAGTTTTTTTCCCCAGTTTATAGCTTTCTAGTTTAAAATTTTAAATCTATTTATGTATTTATTGTGAATGGGTAGTATGTTCACATGAATCAAAAATCCAGAAAAAACGAAAGAACATACAGTGAAAAGTTTTTCTCCCACTCCTGTTCTTTCATCCAGCTCCTCTCTCCAGAGGCATTTTGACTTCATTTTTAAAGAACTTTGTTCAAAATGTCATTTGTTGTACAAACATTTAAAATTTTAATATAGTTAAATGTGTCAGTCTTTTCTTTGTGGACTGTACTTTTTATGCCTTGTTTAAGACATTTCTTCTGCCTCATTTATTATTCATTCTTCTTTTCTAAACTGTTTAAAGTTTAGCTTTTCATATTTTGATCTTTTTTCTATTTTTTGTGTATGATGTGAGGTAGGGATCATTCTTCCCTCCATACTATAAAAGTACTTGTCCTTATACTCTTACATTATATGATTGTTTTGTCTAATACAACTTTTAGTGTGATGGGAGGCTACTGTTGAGCTTTATCTACACGTTGGCAAATACAATGAACTGGTCCAATTTTTTATTTCTGTTTTGTTCCTGCTTGCAAATGAGTGCTTAGAGTCCTGATAAGTACTGCCTTTCAGGCCCCATAATGTGTCCTTGTGTCCTCTAACATGTCTGGAATTTGTGTAGGCTGTAATGGGGCAGGGAAAGGAGGGTTCCTTTGTCACAACAAACAAGGAGAAAATTTTTTTTCCAGTCTCTTCGCTTTACCAATGCCTCATCAGAAGCTTTCAGCACTTATGTAAGAAATTAAATTTTTTTTCTTGAACTTGAGCAAACAGACTTTGTTTTAAAATAAGATACTGTAGAGTATGAAGTTGTTTTTACTTAAATGTAGTATTTTCTTTAGTCCTAGAAATCTCTTAAGTTCTTAATCATGTTCCTAGATATTCTCAACTTTATATTGTGATACTGTGTATTCTGTGGAAAGGGATTAGCAGGCTATGTGGTATGGGGGTAATTAAAAAAAATGTAACCCACTGTGTATCTGTCTTTTCCATCTCCCATCTTCCATTTTACTTCCTTTTTAATCATTTTTCTCTCTTACATCCTGTCTTACCAGATAGGTGCTCCACTCAGAAAAAGTGAAAAAGGAGAAATAAAAAACTAGGTTAAAGATGTTCAAGTGGGGCAAAACGAGGATGAATGGTCATGGGAAGGAAGGGGAGAAAAAGCAGAAGGTGAAAAGAAACAGATTGCTTATTACCTATGGGTTAGGACTTCCAAGGGAACTTTTTCTGGTATTCTTTGTGAATGGGTAGAGGGAGCCTTGAACTTACTTATTCTTCTATCTGTTCTACCTATTTAGGAGGGGACAGACTTGAAGATGATGGTCAGGTAGGGAGGACTCTATTGAGAAACTATGTAGCTAGGGCTTTGTGCTTCTAGCTCCTTTCTCATTTTTGTATTTGATCCAGTTTAGTGCTGGAGTGTCATCTGTGATGGAAGTTTAATTTTTTAATTTTTTTTAAAAGATTTTATTTGTTTATTTGACACAGAGAGAGAGAGAGAGAGAGATCGCAAGTAGGCAGAGAGGCAGGCAGAGAGAGAGGGGGAAGCAGGCTCCCTGCCCAGCAGAGAGCCTGATGCAGGGCTCGATCCTGGGACCCTGAGACCATGACCTGAGCCAAAGGCAGAGGCTTAACCCATGAGCCACCCAGGCACCCCTGTGATGGAAGTTTTAGGATCTTAACTGAATATTGCTCTGGGATATTAATAAAATTAAAGTCTGAAGGTTATATGTCTCTGTATGTTTCTGCTTCAGGAATGTAGTGGATGCTATTTTTTTTTTTTTTTGTAAGATTTATTTATTTGACAGGGAGATAGAGAGCAGAAGTAGCAGAGCGGCAGGTAGAGGGAGAGGGAGAGGGAGAGGAAGGCTCTCTGCTGAGTAGGGAGCCTGATGCACAGCTCCATCCCAGGACCCTGGGATCGTGACCTGAGCAGAAGGCAGCCACTTAACTGACTGAGCCATCCAGGCGCCCCTAATGGATGCTATTTATGCATATTTATGTGTGAGAACTAATTTGATCTGAAATCAGTTTTTCAGAATTAAAAGGGATCTGAAGTCCATAAATGATAGTTTAGACTCAGTAAATTATAAGACTCTTTTCAGTGCTAATACATTTCATGATTTTTCTGGCTCTCTCAGAGTAGTGATTTCTCATTGTCAGTGATTATAAACAGTAGTTTTATATTGACTCATGTTTCTTCACTGAAATAAGCTGACACTAAAAGAAAAAGAGGTTTTGTCAATGGTTTAGGATACACGTGGTTTTGATTTTAATTGCCTTATAATCATTTGCACCCTTAAACAAGAAAAATAACCTTTCCTTGTATATAAAAATGTTAAGTCGGTAAGCAGTTTTAGATATCTTTCTTAATGACTTTTTGGCTTGAGAATACATGTTTATAATTTTAAATTTTTACGTGAATTCTTTTATTATCATTTCAGAGAAAAGAAAGAATTTAGTAGCTATCAATTGAAAACTTGGACTGTATGTAGTAGTTTTTCTTTCCTTTTTTTTTTCTTCAAAGATTTTATTTATCATTTGACAGAGATCACAAGTAGGCAGAGAGGCAGGCAGAGAGAGAGAGGATGGGAAGCAGGCTCCCTGCTGAGCAGAGAGCCCGATACGGGACTCGATCCCAGGACCCTGAGATTGTGACCTGAGCCAAAGGCAGAGGCTTTAACCCACTGAGCCACCCAGGTGCCCCTATTTAGTAATTTTTCAAGGAAGAAGTGATGAACTTTGAAGTTTTCCCATGCCTTGTTTTCATTATATCATTATTAGAAATTATCTGTGTAGTGTTGACAAAGTAGATTATAGATTACTAATATTTAATATTTAGAGTGTCATTTTTCCTGGAACAGTTTTTCGGTACCTAGGATGTTGTGGAAGACTTTTAAGTTGTAATTATTTTTTTTTTGTTTTTATCATGGGAATATTTATATGTGTCAGGTGAATTTCAGCTTTGCCTGACAGATGTGATGACTTGTTCTTTCTGGTTTGTGTTTTGTCTACTCATTGGTTATATAATAGATGACTATTTATATAATAAGGATTAGAATAAGCCATTAGAGATGATTGATAATGGGTACAAACAAGTAGTGTTGTGTACTTTAACATAACATGTTAAAAGTACAAAGCAGTATAGTAGTTAGGCATTGGAAAACAGTGAATGGGGAAGAAAATATTTCTTGAGAGTCAAAGGAGCTTTGCCAGGAATATAGTCCAGGTAGTGTAGGAGTGGAAAACCAGCTAAGATCAGAGGCCAATAGAACGTATCTGCTTAGAATTATTCAGTGACAGAGAAGTGAAATTAGGAGCAAGATACAGAATTTTTTCAAGTGCCCTAGAGAGAAGAACCTGCCTGAACAAAGGTTGGACTTAGATGAGGGGCAGAGGCATCCAGAGTTGAAGGATTTTAAAATAAAATCTATTTCTGGACCCGGGTAAGGTGGAATTAATATCTGTTTTATATACTTGTAAATGCCTTCCATTCTGGTGAAGGCTTTTTGATTATGAGGGACAGAATCCAAGGGCAGCTGTTTCAATTAAAGTGGGGTGATTAGGGGCTGCCTGGGTGGCTCAGTGGATTAAGCCTCTGCCTTCAGCTCAGGTCATGATCTCAGGGTCCTGGGATCGAGTCCCGCATTGGGCTCTCTGCTAGGCAGGGAGCCTGCTTCCTCCTCCCTCTCTCTCTCTCCTTTTCTGCCTACTTGTGATCTCTCTCTGTCAAATAAATAAAATCTTAAAAAAAAAAAAAAGTGGGCTGATTAGGAAACGCCTGTGTAGGCTCCCTAATTGGTGGGGGTGAGGGGTGGGGAGATGTCTGCTTCTTTTTCTCCCTCTCTTTCCCTCTCAAATAAATAAATAAAATTTTTAAAAAAAAGAAAGAAAGAAAAAGAAAGGAAGGAAGAAAGAAAAAAAGAAAAAAAGAAAAAGGAAGGAAGGAAGGAAGGAAGGAAGAGAAAACAAACACCTGTGTAGGGACCCAGGAACCAAATAACTGTATGGGTAGAGTAAATGTCTCCAAAATGCCTACTACACTATTTAGATGTAGTTTTAGCTCTTAAATAGTTTCATGCTTTCTGTCATGTGGTTTCCGTGGCATTTGAGACTGGCCTAAATGTGGTACTGTCAACAGTTGGGACACTGCATGGGAAATATTGTACGGTACTGGCTATAGTCCCAAGAAGGCCTTAACTATTACCCATGCTGTGTTAGGAAGAACAGCGGCAGGTCTGGCATCTTAATAGTATTTAACAGTAAAAATTCAGGGTTTTGCTGTTTTAATAAGGAAATGTGCTCTGTGTGACTACCAAATTTAATATACCATTGGGCTAGGGAGGCTCTAAGGAACTATGTCTTACGGTGTACACCTGAAATTAAGGGGCAAAATCGGCTTTTATTTATTTATTTATTTTTAAAGATTTTATTTATCAGAGCACGAATGAGCAGGAGGAGGGGAAGGGGCAGAGGGAGATGGAGATGCAGACTCCCCACTGAGCAGGGAGTCAAGTTGTATTTAGAGGTTATTTAGTATCTTTTCATTAGATGAAATTCCTAAGTATCTAGGTGGGTATAACCTAAATAGCGACAAGCTCAAATTGTCTTCTTTTGTACATTGAACAGACTAAGGATTAGGTTTTTTAAACCAATATGTAGGTTAACCCACAGAAACAGTGAATAATTGTATGGCTTACAGAGCACGAGAAGCATGCACAAATGATCCCCCTAAAGTGTCTTGTTTCATTTTTTTCAGTGATGCCATCTGCAATTTTGTTATCTGCAATGACTCTTCCCTTCGAGGGCAGCCCATTATCTTCAATCCTGACTTTTTTGTGGAGAAACTCCGACATGAGAAACCTGAGGTGTTCACCGAGTTGGTGGTCAGCAATATCACAAGGCTCATTGACTTACCTGGAACTGAGCTGGCTCAGCTGATGGGGGAAGTGGACCTTAAATTGCCTGGTGGGGCTGGCCCAGCGACAGGATTCTTCCGGTCTCTAATGTCTCTCAAGAGAAAGGGTAGGGCATGTGTCTGTGAAGGGTGGGCAGGTCGCAGCTGCTCCCTGGGCTTCACCTCCTCACATCTGTACTTTCACTGAGTTGCTATTATGTAAAGGTTTTTTGGTTTTGTTTTTTTGGGGGGGGCATTTTTCTCATTTTCTTAAGTAGTAAAATCTCAGATTAGCAATAAAAATTTATAAAGTAGCTAAACTAAAGCAAGTATATCAGTCCCTGAGAAAGGTGACATGATTCAGTTTAGGTAGTCACCTTGATTTTCATGCCCTATGACATAGCTGGAGAGTACAGTAAAGAAAGTTTGAACTTTCTTTATCGCAGTTCTCGAATGTGTTCATTCTATGGACTGCTTTGATAAGGCAGATATCTTTGAGTCACCCAAAATAAAAGCCTTCCTAGAAAATAAATTGTGGACTACTTTTGATAAGATTTTAAAGAGGTACTATTTTATTAAGTATAAGAAAATCATTTATGGTAGAAAAAAAGTTTGAACATTATAACAGATCAGGCTTATACCAATGCCAGTAAATAATCTGTCATACTTTGACAGTCGTGGTTCTAAATTCTGTTTATTTATTTATTTATTTTAAAGGTTTTATTTATTTAGAGTGCATGGGCTGGAGTGGGGGAGGTGGCAAAGGGAGAGGGAAAGAGAGAATCTCATGCACTCTGTGAGAGCTTGAAACCCAATGCAGGGCTCCATCTCAGGACCCTGAGATCATGCCCTGAGCTGAAACCAAGAATGGAATGCTCAACTGACTGAGCCACCCAGGCGCCTCACTGTTTTTCTTTTGAGTTAAATATCAACACACTAGGTATTGTTACTTAACTAAGAAGATGGTCTTTGCCTTCAAGGAAGCTATGACTAATATTAAACTTGTGGAGAGTTGATTGAGAGTTGTTGAATTTTTGGGTGTACTTCTAGCTTTAAGGTTCTGTTTATTGAATCTGTGAAAGCATTTGCTGAACTGTAATATAGGATGCATGAGTGGCTTTAAGAATGATGATTTTGTACTAGATATGGAAAATATAGCTCTGTCCTGTTGTATGGTTTTTTAGAAAAAGGAGTAGTATTTGGATCCCCATTGACGGAGGAAGGCATTGCCCAGATATACCAGCTAATTGAGTATCTACACAAAAGTAAGAGTTCTCAAGATTTTATTATTCTTTGATAATGAAGAATTGTCAGTTTTCTGTTGAAAGCTAACTTCCTTTAGTAAGTAGGTGCCAGTGAACAAAAGATACTAACCAATGATAATTTTAGGTGGCATGTTTCTAAATATATTCCCCCCCTTTTTTGAAGGTTATTATTTATTTATTTGGCAGAGAGAGAGAGATCACAAGTAGGCAGAGAGGCAGGCAGAGAGAGAGGGGAAGCAGGCTCCCTGCTGAGCAGAGACCCCCCCCCCTCCCCCCAATGTGGGCCTCGATCCCAGGACCCTGAGATCATGACCTGAGCCAAAGGCAGAGGCTTTAACCCACTGAGCCACCCAGGCTCCCCTAAATATATTCTCTTTTAAGTTTCATCTCATATATTGGTTTGTTTTATACTCTCAAAGATGTAGATAAATTAGCATCTATAAAATCACATTTTCTTCTAGACTCAGGCTTTTTTTTTTTCTGGAAAAATACATTATAAAGAATCATGATCTTTACTCAAGGGAACATGATTTATCACTAAAGATAGTTTTCATCTCTGGAATTCTATAATTAAAATATATTCTTTGGGGGCACCTGGGTGGCTCAGTGGGTTAAAGCCTCTGCCTTCGGCTCAGGTCATGATCCCGGGGTCCTAGGATTGAGTCCCGCATCAGGCTTTCTGCTTAGCAGGGAGCCTGCTTCCTTTTCTCTCTCTGCCTGCCTCTCTGCCTACTTGTGATCTCTGTCAAATAAATAAACAAAATCTTTAAAAATATATATATATTCTTTGCTTAATGCTTATTTATTTTGTGGTCATGCTGGTTATGTCTTACTGTAAGTGCTTGGTACAGTTGAGTGTTGTGAAATGTGTGGTGTATGTGATACTTTGATAAATTCAATGCAAATGCTTATTTTTGACTTTTTTATGTGGGGCATTCTGGTAGGAGCTAGAGAAGAGGTTGCAAACTGATGGCGTAAGGACTTGAGTCCTTTACGTTCACATTTTGTTTGGTTGGGAAAGGATTAAAGTAAAAATAAAATCAGTTATCAGTGGGGAATGGGGAAAGTCCAGGTTTTTGAATTCTCTGGGTGATAGGAAGATCTAGTATCTTGGGACCCTCCCTTGGGCACAATCAGCTGGAGCACAAGTATGTACTCTCTAGTTTGTTCTGGTTCCCATTCATTCATTTATTAATATCTGTCTGGCCCTCTAAGGCATTTGAACTTGAACCCCTGAATTAGGGGGCTATCCAAAAATAAATATGTACCTAAGTTGAAAACATGAACTCTCATGGTTCTTCCAGATTGAACCAAAACTCTAATTCTCATTTTTCTTTATCCTCTTAGATTAGCTTAGAACCTAGTTGGAAGGGAAAAACAGTTCAGTTGGGGTGATCCTAAGCTTCTGGGAGTCTCAGTCCGAAAGGTGATCTGACAGGTTAGAATTCTGATTTCTGGGGCAGTGCAGAGACTCTAGATTCATTTTGGACTGAGGAACTGTTTATAGGAGCAACAGACTACCACAGATGAATTCATTCCCTCCAGACAAAGTCTGAGATAACCAAAGGGAAGGAGCCTTCTTGGGAGATTTGGCTTTCTCCCAACTTATTTTTCAAGCTCATTCCAGTCATTGTTTAGGTAAAATTCAGTCTCTGAATGTGCATGGTTCTGGGCAGACTATCTCCAGGTGCTCAGGGATGTTCAGACAAGTCTCCTTAGGGGCCAGTAGATTTAAAACTTTTCTGGGAAATGAGGAGAAAACCTCCTTCAAGGTCTTTATAAAAGGTCTTACAAGCATAGCCTTTTAGATGACTTATTTTAATTGTGACTTCTTTTTGCATGTCCTCTGTTTTTTCCATGCTAAACAGACTTGAGAGTAGAGGGTTTGTTTAGAGTTCCAGGGAATAGTGTCCGACAGCAGATTTTAAGAGATGCTCTCAATAATGGAACTGATATTGACTTGGAATCAGGGGAGTTTCATTCAAATGACGTTGCTACCTTGCTGAAGATGTTTCTGGGAGAGTTACCTGAGCCCCTGCTGACTCATAAACATTTCCATGCACACCTCAAAATTGCTGGTGAGTATAGGGGGTGAGAAGGAGGTGTAAATGAATACATTTCTTTGGATTGAGTAAAGTTGTTTGGCATTTTCTGTTGTTTGTAACCCATAGCAGTACTTCTGCCAAAATTGGTTAAGACTTATGATATTTTAAGCTCTCTGGGTAGTGTTGGCTAATTAGGTTTTCAGGTGTTTTTCTTGTTAAATCAGATTCTTTGATGATAAATTCTGGGTTTTATTTATTCTCGTATCCCTGATGAGTCAGGGATACAAGATGGATCACAAAGCATTGTGCTTTGAATATTTTAGTTGCTTAATAAATGAATGCTTTTCTGTGGATTGATTCACGTACCTGAGATGGTTGCAGGTTTGTTATATTTGTGGTGGTTTGGGGCTTTAGCTAAGTCTTACCATGGCTCAGTTGAGATCATCTGTAATCTTGGAAACTTGTTTCTTGAAAATAATTTTATTTGTTTTCTAAATAAGCAGTACACTCACACGGTTCAAAATTCAAAAGATTCATAAAAGTATACAGCAAAAAGCCCCTCTCCCACCTCTGTTTCCCAATACCCAGTTTTTCTTCCTGAAGGCAACCAAGGCAATTGATTTTTAGTGTATCCTTTCAGAGGTATTTTACACATTTACAAACAAATACATATATTCTTTTTCTCTCGTGGCTGTTCCATTTTCAGCTCATATTTCCCTCATTCTCTTTTATGTCTGTGCAGTGGGGAATTCATTCTTAGACTGCACAGCTCTTAGGTTGCTATAGACACTCAGAGCATGGGGCATCAAAATCCGTACTGCATTCACTTGGTTTCTGCCCTTGGCCATTTTCCTCTTTCTTTTTAATTTTAAGGAAAATACAAGTTTTTCTGTTGAGTAATGTTTACTACTTTTTTTTTTTTAAGATTTTATTTATTTATTTGTCAGAGAGAGAGAGAGGGAGGGAGGGAGAGTGCACAAGCCAGGGGAGCTGCAGACAGAGGGAGAAGCAGACTTCCTGCTGAGCAAGGAGCCTGGGATCCTAGGACTCTGGGATCACTACCCGAACTGAAGGCAAACTTTCAGGTGACTGAGCCACCCAGGTGTCCCTAATTTTTACTACTTAAAAAACTAGCTTTGAATTTGTAAAATCTCAGAAGGGTAGATTTGTTTTTTAGCACTCTCAGTGGCAATCTGAATTATACAAATGAATAAATACTATTAGAATGTTATATAACTTTATAATTATTTTGGAGAGAAATAAAGTTGGATCTCGAAAAAGATATAGAAAATACTGATACTTTTTTTTATAAGTGTTAACATGAAGAATGCTTATCCTGTTCACTTTTCTGTTGAGTTAGTTTAGTGCAATATTTGAAATCCTCAGATCCCCCACCCCATGACTCACTGTTCCTTGTGATCATATTGAGGTGTGGCACAATTGTAGCATTTGGTATGCCTTGCTGATAACTGGAAGGGATTTCTGTTTTCAGTTTCATGTTAACAGAGAACAGTTTTTAGAAATATTATCTGCCATTTCTAAACTTGGAGTTATTATTGAAGTTAAATAGTTTAAACAACACAGCATAATCATTTTCAGGATTTGGAATTATATCCAAATGGTTATTTGTGTCCTTTGAAGTTCTGATTATCAAGGGGACTGTTTTTATCTATAACGTGTGTAGCTTCTTTGGGGAGAAACAGTGATTCTGATTCCATGGGGGAGCTGTGTGGATCATCCTCCTATCCCCGCATAATTCATTGTCATATTTCTTCTAACAGTAAAATATCTGGGTAAGGAAAAGTGAGGGGGTGGCATTGTCAAAGATCTGTGTGGACATGTTTTCGTTTCTCTATATCCCTAAGAATATTTTTCTAGGAATGGAATTGCTGGGTCATATGGTAACACTATGTTTAGCTTTCTGAGGAACTGCCAAACTGTTTTCCAAAGTGCACCATTTTACGTTCCTACCAGCAATGTAGGAGGGTTTAATTTTCTCATCATTCTTGCCAACACTTGTTATTTTCAGTTTGTTGGTTATGCCATACTAGTGGGTATAAAGTAGTATCTCATTGTGGTTTTAATTTACTTTTCCCTGATAGCTAGTGATATAGAATATACAAATGCTTATTGGCCATTTGTATATCTTCTTTGGAGGAATGTTTATTCAAGTCTTTTGCCTATTAAAAAAATTTTTTTTAATTTAAAAATTTTTTAATTTATTTTTTTATTATGGAATACTGACACTATTATATTTTGCTATAATCTGTGTTTATGCCTGATTCTTTTTTTCATCCTTTTTTGGATTGGAGTTGAGGGGAGGATAATAGTAGGCATGTTGATTTTTCTTCCTTGTATTTTCTCCCTCCTTTGCAATCATTTCTTTTGTCCTCAAGATTTGATGCAGTTTGATGATAAAGGAAACAAGACCAATGTTCCAGATAAGGAGCGGCAAATTGAGGCTCTCCAGTTGCTCTTCCTCATTCTCCCTCCACCCAATCGTAACTTGCTGAAGTTATTGCTTGATCTCCTGTACCAGACAGCAAAGAAACAAGACAAGAATAAGATGTCTGCCTATAACCTTGCCCTTATGTTTGCACCCCATGTCCTGTGGCCGAAAAATGTGAGTGTTGAGGGGAAGAGCAAAGATTGCTTGGTTTTCTTGGGCTTGGCCTCATCCTGGGGCTGTACCTTGGTGAGGTTATCAAGGGTCCAAGGTCTACTCTTCAGCTTTACAATGTTAGGGACATACTTTGTTAGTTCATTTGGGAGTCATTAAACTTGAAGGGGCCAATTCTAGTAACCTCATGTATAAATCAATCTCTGATAAATTTGAAAGATCATTTATTAATGGAAGCTCTTAGTAGAAAATTATAGCTACTAACTAAACTAGAATACTCATTTTGGCTGGTCACTGTATATTCCTTCTTAACAGGAAAGGCTTTTGAAAAATGAGATTGATTTCTGAAGATTGTGTAGTATAAATTTAGACTAGAACCATACAGTTTTACAGGATAATGTCACTAAGCTTTTAGGTAAGATGATATAGAACAATCCTGCCTTATCCTGACTTTTCTATTTCTTGTAGATATGCTTTCCTTGGAAAAAGCTGAATGTGTTTTTTATTACTGAGACCATGGCTTTCTCAGTGACTTAAGTGAGAAATAAATTATAAAAGTCTTTTGAACTAATTTTTGACCTGGAGCTTTATGTTCCTGCCTGTATATATATATCATATATATGTTCCTGCCCATATATATGATATATATATGAGATATATTTTTTATATATTATATATTTTAAGATTTTATTTGTTTATTTGACAGAGAGGGAAGCAGGGAGGGAACATGAGCAGGGTGAGGGGTGAGGGACAAGCAGACTTGCAGCTGAGGAGGGAACCTGATGCAGAGCTCAATCCTGAGACTCCGGGGTCATGACCTGAGCCAAGGCAGATGCCCAACTGACTGAGCCACCCACCTGCCCCTGTTCCTGCCCATTCATAATGTGGGTTTTATTGCATGATGGAATTGGAAGCCAGAATATTTGGGTTGGAAGTTGCAAACCAGCTATATTATCTGTGTCTTTGCCCCCCCCCCTTTTTTTTAAGATTTTATTTATTTGACACACACACAGAGAAATCACAAGTAGGCAGAGAGGCAGGCAGAGAGAGAGGGGGAAGCAGGCTCTCCGCTGAGCAGAGAGCCTGATGCGGGACTTGATCCCAGGACCCTGAGATCATGACTGGAGCCGAAGGCGGAGGCTTAACCCACTGAGCCACCCAGGTGTCCATCCTTTGCCCTTTTTATACTTAGGCTCTTCCTCTGTAAATTAGGCATAAATTAGTACTTTATCACTTATCTCATAAGGTTGTTGGACTAGAAATAGTTAAGATATGGTGACTTATAAAAGATTTTTGGGATTATAAAAAATGAGAAAAGGAAGATTAAGGAGAGCAGTTGTGGAATGCCTGGTTGGCTCAGTCAGTAGAGCTTGCTGAAACTTGATCTTGGGGTCCTGAGTTCCAGCCACACAATGGGCTCATGGAGTTTACTTTACAAAAAAAAAAAAAAAAAAGGGAAAGGAGTAGTATGGAATATTTTACATAACAAGTAACGAGTGAAAAAAATGTGATCTTCCAGGCCAGGAAGAACCTCTACCCAGACAAAGGTTTTGGGGAAGGTGGGTAGAATAAAAGGACACACCAACATTTGTCTGTATTAAGGAGGTCAAGCCTCCTACTGAAAGAATTTTAGAACCAGCCAACTGAAATTATGAAAAAAGTGAGTAATCTCTGCCTATAGAAAAATATTAAGAGATCTTGGTAAGAGCAAACAGATTAAGTAACAGAGATATGAGGGCTTTGGGATAGTAGAGATGCTCAAGTGCTCTTTTTTAGAGGCAGGAGAAACAAGAAGAAAATCAATGACCGTATGTGTTTTTAAGAAACAGATGTCACCTTTGGTATCAAC
This sequence comes from Lutra lutra, assembly GCF_902655055.1. NCBI lineage: Eukaryota > Metazoa > Chordata > Mammalia > Carnivora > Mustelidae > Lutra > Lutra lutra. The sequence goes on along the minus strand of NC_062291.1, from coordinate 57,936,238 downwards.
TAGTAGTGACAGTTCTCTCACCTCTTGGAGAAACTCCAGTTTCTCTGAAGAGGCAGTGTCCTTGATGATTGGTATAGATTCTGTTCTTCCTGCCCATTTTGAATCCCAGACTAGATTCTCTTTAGCAGCTCTGCTTGCATGTATAATTCTCGAGCAGAATCAGGAAACAAAGAATGTTTTTCAAGGATTTTTTGGTAACTTCAGGGACACCTGGTTTCTCCTAGGTTATGTCATTTTCAGTAGAAACCTGCTGAACCAAAAGGCCTTTCCAGAATTAAACATTATATTAGAAGCACTGTTGTTAGGGAAAAAAAGCCACTGTGTCTTTGAAAAAATAAGCTTATTGGTAAGTAAATGGAGTATCTCTTCCATTTCCTAGCTCTTTTTTTTTTTTTTAAAGATTTTATTTATTATTTATTTGACAGATAGAGATCACAAGTAGGCAGAGAGGCAGGCAGAAAGAGAGAAAGGAGGAAGCAGGCTCTCCCCTGAGCGGAGATCCTGATGTGGGGCATGATCCCAGGACCCTGGGATCATGACCGGAGCTGAAGGCAGAGGCTTTAACCCACTGAGCCACCCAGGCGCCCCCATTTCCCAGCTCTTAATCCCCCTCTTTTGATTTTTTTCTCTCTGAATAGGTCACTGCAAATGACCTTCAAGAAAATATCACAAAGTTAAACAATGGGATGGCTTTTATGATTAAACACTCCCAGAAACTTTTTAAGGTAAGTAAGGGATGGGATTTGGGTGGTAACAAGATAAGGAGGTTGAAGCATGGTGGGATTCTCATCAGGGATATAAGGATGACAACCAAAAAGGTCCTCATTGGGACTTGAAACCAGGTTGGACAGTGGCAAAACCCAGAGAAAACGGCCAAGGTGGGGAGGAATAGGAAGGTATCTGGAGGCTGAGTAGGTTAATTGGCTCCACTGAGTCATTTTTCCTTTTTCATGAAAGCCAGTGTGTATTGGCAGTTGGGTAAGTTTATCCTGCCTGCTTCCTGCCAGTAGGGTTTTGAGGGTCTGACAATCTCTTTTCATTTTGTACTTTGTCCCTTTTAGTCCAAACTGTCAATATTTCTGGCCACATAATTTTCTCAACTTTGTGGTTCTATGGATTTCAGAGGGAGTCACTCCATTAGACAAAACCCACATATACAGATCTTTTGAAGACAAACCCTTTTCTACCATGGTCTCCTGCTGAGAAGACTGAGGAATACCTTTTCTGCTTTAGAGGCCCTCTGATTTGATTGAGACAATCTTTATTCTCTTGAAAGGGCCCTTTGTATGACTGGAAATTTTGACCTTTTGATGTTTCTAAGATTCAAACAAAAAGTTGCACAGTCATATTCTTGTTTTTTTCTGTAGAGCAAACTTTCCTAATAGTGAGTTTCTCAATTTTAGTGTCTTGCCAACTGGAAAAGCTGAGAATTGAGAGAGAATTGACTAAGTTCTTCATATAAGTAGAATCACACTTCTTGTGATTAGCTTATTTCTCTTGGCATGTTTTCAAGGTTCATCCACGTTGTAGTATTTGTCAGAATTTCCTTCCTTTTTTAAGGATCAGTAATATCCCTTTCATTGTGTATATCACATTTGCTTATCATTTATCTGTTGAGGACACTTGGGTTGCTCCCATGTTTTAGCTCCTGTGGATAATGCTGCTATGAACATGGGTATACAAATATCTTTTTTGAGACACTCCTTTTTTTTTTTTTTAAGATTTTATTTATTTATTTGACAGACAGAGATCACAAGTAGGCAGAGAGGCAGGCAGAGAGAGAGGAGGAAGCAGGCTCCCGCCGAGCAGAGAGCCTCATGTGGGGCTGGATCCCAGAACCCTGGGATCGTGACCTGAGCCGAAGGCAGAGGCTTAACCCACTGAGCCACCCAGGTGCCCCGAGACACTGCTTTTACTTTTAATTCTTTTGGGTATCTAGATGTGGAATTGCTAGATTACATGGTAATTCTCACTGAACTGCCATACAGTTTTCTATAGCGACATTTTACATTCCTGCCAGTGATGTACAAGATTTCCCATTTCTTCACATCCTTACCAACAGTTATTTTGTTATTTTGGTTTTTTTTTTTGGTGATAGTTATGAGGTGGTATCTCATTGTAGTTTTTTTTTTTTTTTAAGATTTTATTTATTTATTTGCCAGAGAGAGAGAGAGTGAGCACAGGCAGGCTGAGTGGCAGCAGAGGCAGAGGGAGAAGCAGGCTCCCCGCCGAGCAAGGAGCCCAATGTGGGACTTGATCCCAGGACGCTGGGATCATGACCTGAGCCAAAGGCAGCTGCTAAACCAACTGAGCCACCCAGGCGTCCCTCATTGTAGTTTTGATTTGCATTTCCTTAATGATTCGTGAGTCGATGAGCATCTTCTCACATGCTTATTGCTTGTTTGCTTGTCTTCTTTGGAGAAATGTCTGTTCAAGGCCTTTGCCCATTTTTAAATTGGGTTGCTCTTTTATTGTTGAGTTGTAGGAGTTCTTTATATATATCTGGATAGATGTATGATGTGCAAATATTGCCTCCCATTCTGTGGGTTGCCTTTTTACTCAGTTAATAGAGTCTTGGTACACAAAATTGAAAATTTTTTGTGAAGTCTCCCATTTGTTTATATTTTTCCTTTTGTTGACTGTGCCTTTTGTGTCACATCTAAGAAATCACTGCCAAATCCAGTGCTGCAAAGCTTTTGTTGTATGCTTTTTAAAACTTTTTTTTTACAGTTTTAGGCCTTATATTTAGGTTATGATCTATTTTGAGGTAATTTTCCTATATGGTATTAAGTAAGTGTCCAGCCTTATTCTTTTGCTGTGGATATCTAGTTTTCCCAGCATCATTTGTTGAAAACCTGTCCTTTTTCCATTGAATAGTCTTGGCATTCTTATTGAAACTCATTTGGCCATATATGTGAGGGTTTATTTCTGGACTCTCTGTTTTATACAGTTAGTCTATATGTTTGTCTTTATACCGGTAACATACTATTATGATGACTATAGTTTTGTAGTAAATGCAGGGTGTGAACATAGAGGCCATCCTAGGATTTATTGACTGTAGGATGGTGAGTGATCCAGAGTCCAGAGTTTAGAAATGAAAAATCAGAATCTTAGTAGGCTGGCACACAGAGGGCTGCATCACAGGCTTGGGTGCTCAGGTCAAAGATTTTCATCCATTAGAGGTCAAGATCTAGATAAGTGGATTAGAACAGTAGACAAAGGGGGCGCCCGGGTGGCTCAGTGGGTTAAGCCTCTGCCTTCGGCTCAGGTCATGATCTCAGGGTCCTGGGATCGAGCCCCGCATCGGGCTCTCTGTTCAGCAGGGAGCCTGCTTCCCCCCTCTCTCTGCCTGCCTCTCTGCCTACTTGTGATCTCTGTCAAATAAATAAAATCTAAAAAAAAAAAAAAAAAAAAAGAACAGTAGACAAAGGACAACAGGACAAAGAATGTTTTTTGTTTTATTTTGTTTTTATTATTATATTTTATTTTTTTAAAGGTTTTGAGAGAGAGCATGAGTGGGGGGAGGGGCAGAGGGAGAGAGAGAAGAAGATTCCTGGCTAAGCAAGGAACCCAATGTGGGGCTCAATCCCAGGACCCCGGGATCCTAACCTGAGCTGAAGGTGGATGCTTAACCAACTGAGCCACCAGGCACCCCATGTTTTGCTTTGTTTTTAGAGAGAGTGTCTTTTGGGGGCAGAGCTGTTTTTCTTTTTTCTTTTTTTTTTAATTTAACTTTTTTTTTTTTTTAAAGATTTTATTTATTTATTTGAGAGAGAGACAGTGAGAGAGAGCATGAGTGAGAAGGTCAGAGGGAGAAGCAGACTCCCCAGGGAGCTGGGAGCCCGATGCGGGACTCGATCCCGGAACTCCAGGATCATGACCTGAGCTGAAGGCAGTCGTCCAACCAACTGAGCCACCCAGGCGTCCCTAAATTTAACTTTTTAAAAAGTAATCTCTACACCCAACATGGGGCCTGAACTCAACCCCAAAATCAAAAGTCACATGCTCCACTGACTGAGCCACCAGACACCTGTTTTTTTTTTTTTAAAGTGAATTTCGTAGAATAAGTGGGTATGGACTCTGTCATAGTCTTGTTTGGAGGAACTTTCATTTGGTTTTGAGCTCTGCCTTTATAGTTTACCAAGGTAAAAATTAAATTAGTCTTTAAGTGTCTGCCTTCAGCTCAGGTTAAGCCCTGTGTCGGGCTCCCTGCTTGGCAGGAAGCCTCCTTCTCCCTCTCCCACTCCCCCCGCTTGTGTTCCCTCTCTTGCTGTCTCTGTCAAAAAATAAATAAAATCTTAAAAAGAAAATTGAACTGTAGGTGTCTTAAGGTTTTTGTCTCAAGACTCTTTTTTTAAAACTTTGTTCTGAAGTTTTTCAAATACAGATAAGTTGTAAAACAATGAACACTCACTGTTCTGAGGTTCAACAAATGTTACCATTTGCCATATCTGCTTTATCTTATTCCATATATTCATTTTTGTTTTGTTTTGTTTTTGGCTGAACCCCTGATAGTAAATTGCAGACATCGTAATACTTCATATATAAATACTGAAGCATGCATCTCCTGCAAACATTCTCCTAATAGTCACAGTACCATTATCCTAAGAAGAGTAATAAGAATTGCATATTAGCTAATATTCAGCACAGATTCAAATTCCCCCAGTAAATCCTAAGAGTGTATTTCATAACTGCTGTTTTTAATAACATAAGGTAATGGAGGTTTATGTATTGCTTTTGATTATCACACTTTTCTTTTTTTTTTTTTAAAGATTTTATTTATTTATTTGACAGAGAGATCACAAGTAGGCAGAGAGGCAGGCAGAGAGAGAGGAGGAAGCAGGCTCCCTGCTGAGCAGAGAGCCCAATGTGGGGCTCCATCCCAGGACTCTGGGATCATGACCCGAGCTGAAGGCAGAGGCTTTAACCCACTGACCACCCAGGTGCCCCTGATTATCACACTTTTAATCTGGAACAGTCCTGATGCTTTTCCTTCATGTCATTGATTTGTTGATGCATTCAGGCCAGTTGAGTTATAGAATATTCCATATCCTAAATTTGTCTTATTGTTTTCTCAAGGTTATTTGACATGTTCTCTGTCCCCTTTTTTTGTAGTTCCTGTAAACTGTAAGTTAGGTCTAGAGGCTTGATTAGATTCACGTTAAACGTATTTGGCAAAGCTTCACAGGTGGTGTTTGTGTACATCGTATTGCGTCAGATTGCATCACATTAGGAGGCGCGGGATGTCAGATTGTCTCCCTCTCAGGGACGCTAATTTTGCTAACTGCCACATCTCTCAGTTATAAAGGTATACTTTTCTCTTCGCAATTAGTAAGTAACCTGCAGGGTGATTACCTAATGTAATGATTTTAGCATCCATTGATAATCCTGTTGGAATCTGTGATTATATTGGGTATTACAAAACAGTGGTTTTCTAATTCTACTGTTTAATTTTTATTAGTTGACTTTTTTCTTTGGAAGAGAGCTTTCCTTTCCTCAGTTTCAACGAACATCTCTATAGACTCATAGGCTTGTAGTTACTCCAAGTCTTAGTCAATTTCAGTTAATTTTAATTTTCAACTTGTCTCAGATTTGGCCAGTGAGAGCCCTGGCAAGCTCTTCCTGCTGTGTCTTTTTGACAGGATTCCATTAATCTGTTTCCTTCCTGGTATAAAAATGTCCCCAGCTCACTTTGCATTTGCTCTGCCCTGGGCCTGGAATCACTTATTTTCTTCAAGGAGCCCTGGTTTCTTTGAGTGACACTAGTTACACTCATTGTTTCTGGAGTATCATTGCTTTTAGGCTCTGTGAGGGCAAGAAGTAGATTAAAATTCTTAAAATTCTTTTTAAAAAGAAATGATTAGTTAATTTTTTTTTTTTAAAGATTTTTTATTTTATTTATTTTGACAGAGAGAGATCACAAGTAGACGGAGAGGCAGGCAGAGAGAGAGAGAGGGAAGCAGGCTTCTTGCTGAGCAGAGAGCCCGATGTGGGACTCGATCCCAGGACCCTGAGATCATGACCTGAGCCGAAGGCAGCGGCTTAACCCACTGAGCCACCCAGGCGCCCCAGTTAATTTTTTTTTTAAAGATTTTTTAAATTTATTTGACAGACAGAGATCACAAGTAGGCAGAGAGGCAGGCAGAGAGAGAGAGAGATGGGGGGAAGCAGGCTCACTGCTGAGCAGAGAGCCCGATGCGGGGCTTCATCCCAGAACCCTGGGATCGTGACCTGAGCCAAAGGCGGAGGCTTAACCCACTGAGCCACCCAAGCGCCCCTTGTGTTTCTTTTTGTAAAAATAAATAAGTGTGTATGTGTATGTATGTTCCTATTTCCTCTTCTTTCTTACACAGGTACTTTATATACTGTTTCGAACTTGTCTCACTCAACAGTAGATACTGGAAATTTCTCCTATTAGTTCATAAAGTATTTCTTCTGTCCCTTACTCCCTCTCTTCTTTCTTATTTCCCATAGTAATTCTAAATGGTATTTTCTGTACAGTGATTTTAAAATGTGACTTAGGGACCACTTTTAATTTGTAAGGTTTTTTTTTTTTTAAAGATTTCTTTCTTTAGAAAGAGCATATGTGTGAATGTGGAGGGGCAGAGGGAGAGAAACTCAAGCAGACTCCCCACTGAACTCGGAGCCCCACATGGGCTTAGTCCCAGGTCTCTGAGATCGTGACCTGAGCTGGAATCAAGAGCTGCCTGTTAACCGACTGTGCCACCAAAGTGCCCCTTTTGGGGTAGTTTTTGTCAAAGATAAACATTACTACAAATGTCTGTATTTTTGTTTCTGGCTCATTTGAGTATATTCATGCCATATTTGATTTTTTAAACTATAGTAGTATCTTTTCAAAAACAGTTTTCCTATCAGAAAACTGTTGAGATGCCATTTGGTGGCAAGAGAAAGGAAGCTATGGAATAGGGCATTTTAAGGATCTTTTGATTTTCTGAAATAATCTGCCAGTCAGATTATTTCAAGAATCACTATTCTTGTGCTCTGAAAGAATTTTAGATACTGCTAACTACTCGTTCTTGGTTTTCTTTTTATATCCTGCCCAGGCTCCTGTTTATATTCGGGAATGTGCCAGATTGCACTATTTGGGCTCCAGAACTCAAGCATCAAAGGTAAGAATAGGAAATTGATCTTAGCCCAAACAATGAGAGAGTTAATTACGATTAGTGGAGTTTTTAAAACAAAGTGTGAAATCAGAGTAAAGGCAAATGGGAAATAAAAATGGAAAATAAATGTTTTTTGGAACATGGAAAATAAAATGTTGTTACTGTTTTTTGTTTTTCTTAAAGATTTTCTTTATTTATTTCATTGACACAGAGAGAGAGAGACAGCAAGAGAAGGAACACAAGCAGGGGGAGTGGGAGAGGGAGAAGCAGGCTTCCTGCTGAGCAGGGAGCCCGATGTGGGGCTCGATCCTAGAACCATGGGATTATGACCTGAGCCGAAGGCAGATGCTTAACCGACTGAGCCACTCAGGCGCTCCAAAATATTGTTACTGTTATAGTTCAAAGTTATCTAGTCAGTTTGAGATAAGGAGAAAGACTGAGATGAAAGTTACATGTTGAAATAAGAGTGCCCCCACATAGTCATCTTGTTTCCTCTCAGAGATGCACCACTGCTGGATGGTATCCTATACATATAAGTGATGGTGTAGACTGCATGCTTAAAGGGTTCCATAAAGCACCTGTGCATTTTTTTTTTTTTTAAAGATTTTATTTGTGACAGAGAGAGATAGTGAGAGAGGGAATACAAGCACAGGGGGAGCTGGAGAGGGAGAAGCAGGCTCCATGCCAATCAGGGAGCCAGATATGGGGCTCGATCCCAGGACGCCAGGATCATGACCTGAGCTGAAGGCAGATGCCCAACGACTGAGCCACCCAGGTGCCCCTCACCCCCTGTGCATTCTTATAGCATACGATATAAACAGGCTGTAAATAGCAAATGTATTAAATATTTTACAGCAATAAATCACGGTTTTCTATAATACATTCTCGTTTCAGGTTCAGTGGTAACACTGTCAAATGTCTCAAAGACTTGAGACCACAGGGGTTTAGAAAGCAAATGTGTGGTATTTATTAATAAGACTATAGGGGTGCTTGGGTGGCTCAGATGGTTAAGCCTCTGCTTTTGCCTTGGGTCTTGATCCCAGGGTCCTGGGATCCCGCATCGGGCTCCCTGCTCAGCGGGAAGCCTGCTTCTCCCTCTCCCTCTGCTGCTCTCCCTGCTTGTACTCTCTCTCTGTCAAATAAATAAATAAAATCTTTTTTAAAAAAATAAGACTATATAATTATTAAGCTTCAAAACTGAGCAGTTTAAAAAACTTGACAAGTACTTTTTGATGATCTCTATTTAGCCTTTCTTGGTTAGGAACTTACGCTGATATCTTATGCTCTTGTGTCTGCTCCTCTTTCTTTCCGCTTTTCATTCAGTAAATATTTGGTGTGACCAGGAAAACAGTATAATTGCAACTAGTCAACTAGTTTAACTGCAATGTAGCTTTTCTTAGAGTTGTTTCTTTCCCTCCAACCAGTCTTATGTAGTTATCCCATCATATTCTGGAGGGAGGAAAGAGCACCAGCCAAGAGCCTTTGCACTTGGTCTCCAGATGGCTCCATCGTGTTAGTATCTAAATGACTTTAAACATAGGGCTTAACTTCAATTTTTTCTTCTATCAAATGGAAATAATACTTTCCCTGCTACCTTATAGGAAAGCAGTGAGAGTTACGTGTAATTAAAAGATGCTTTGAAAATTGAGATCCTTTTTTTTTTTTTTTTTAAGATTTTTATTTATTTATTTGACAGAGATCACAAGTAGGCAAAGAGGCAGGCAGAGAGAGAGGAAGGGAAGCAGGCTCCCTGCTGAGCAGAGAGCCCGACACAGGGCTCAATCCCAGGACCCTGGGACCATGACTTGAACTGAAGGCAGAGGCCTTAACCCACTGAGCCACCCGGGCATCCTTGAAAATTGTACTCTTACATAAATATAATTTTTGGTAGCAATATTCTTTTTTTCTTTAAAGACTTTATTTATCAGGGAAAGAAAGAGAGGAGAGAGAGCGAGTGAGTGAGCGAGCATAAGCAGGGGAAGAGGCAGGCAGAGGGAGAACCAGGCTCCCCACTGAGCAAGGAGGCCGATGTGGGACTCTATCCCAGGACCCTGGGATCATGACTTGAGCTGAAGGCAGGCGCTTAACCAACTGAGCCACCCAGGCGTCCTGCAGTAGCAATATTCTAAATAAATTTAGGTTCTCTAGGCAGATTTTGGGAGTGGGCTATTAATATAGCCTGTAATTAATAGGTTTCTTTTCATGTGATAATTCTATTTAAATTTTTTCTTATTCCTAGGTATGAGCATACCATGCTCCCCACTTCTTCCTCCTTTTTTGTTTCAGGGTTGTAGAAACCTGAAAACAAAGCTGGCAGGATATATTAATTTGCTTTTCTTTTTAAATTTTCTCTAGGATGATCTTGATCTGATAGCTTCATGTCCTACAAAGTCCTTCCAATTGACAAAATCTCAGAAACGGAATTGGGTAGATTCCTGCTCTCACCAGGAGGAGACCCAGCAGCGTACGGAAGAGGCATTGAGAGAGTTGTTCCAACATGTTCACAATATGCCAGAGTCAGCAAAGAAGAAACAGCTTATTAGACAGGTACCCGAAGGCAGGGAAACAGTGGTGGGGCTTTGGAATGTGATCAAGGTTGTGGAATCACTAACGAATACTGCTAAGAATCTCATTTAATTTTTGGCTCTTATTGGCCCAAGCTTGGCTTGGCCAGGAAAGCAGACTTGTCAGTGGAGCCTCAATGGCAGTCTCTGAACTACTGTCCCATTAAAGAAAGGAGTGGAGGCTCTTGGATTTTTAGAGTTAAACAGAAGGATCCAAATATGGTTAGAGTTTCTCTAATTTTGGTCATGTACCAAGCATGCTGAGAGAGAACCGGCAGCTGCAATATATTGTTCCAAAGTTTAAATCCTTCAGATTTTCTTGGCAAATAATTTAATCTTTCTGATTTCAATTTCCTTGTTTTTTAAATAGTAATTGAAATATCCATGTTTCATGACTATATAAGGATTAGAGTCTATATAAAGTGGCTGGCACAGTAGAGCAAAAGTGATAGTTCTTACTAATGAGTCAGAAAACACTGTGTAAATTCAGGGACCTAGTTCGATATTAGAAAGTAGAAATTCTGGTAGCTAAGTTTGTTTATTTTGGAGTTAATGGAAGCAAAATTAGGTCTCTCATTTGCCATTTTGAGACTAAAGTAGTTTGAGTAAATCCCCGTGACTTCGTTAGTTTCTTTCTTGGGAAATTTGTTTTGTCTCAGTCCCTCTTGGATTTTAGCTGAACAGGCATAGTCAGCCTCTTGACTTCTTATTCAACTGGACCTTCTTGAGGGAAGTCTGTGTTTTTATTTTTTTATGCCTAATCTGAAGCATAGGACCAGACATAACCATGTGCTCAGAAAAATGTTGAACTGAGCTGTTCTTAACAATTGATAGAGTCCTTTAAGAGAAGTTTTCTGTTATGCTCTTTGAAATTTGAGATTTAGCAAATCGTGTTATGACTGAAATTTTCAAGGGTGTTGGCTGAGTATTATTGCAGTTTCAGAGTGGTGTAGTGATTTAATTCTTGTTGGGAACTAAGACAACAGTTCAGGGCCAAGTGTCATGACTTCTGTCATCAAGAAAGCAGAGGGTTAGAGATAATACAAAGGAAAAACTGACATCATTTTTGCTCTTTTTAGAAAAATAGGAAATCATGAGGAAGGTTAAGAAGAGAATAAATCATTCATCCCACCAGGGCTTACATTTTCAGTATTTCAGACTTTTTCCTGTCAATAAATTTCGACATAGTTTGGGTCATACCACATACTTTCTTTTCTCTCTCTTTTTCACTAAACATTATAGCATAAACATTTTCTCATGCTTCCTTGTGAACTCCTTGCCTACATTTAAAATACTGCCACTTTGTTTTGGTGAAACTATAATTTTACTATTTCCTGATTTTTCTCTCTGTGATTATAAGAATAGTAAATATTCACTATAGAAGCAGTGCAACCTCCAGAAGAGTGTAAAGAAGAAAAATCACCTGTAATCATCCTGAGATAACCACTGATAAAAGTTTTGGAGTATTTTCTTCTATGAGTGTTTTCTTTCCATGAATATATGTATTTAACATTTTTTTCTTTTGTTTGAGGTCATAATATATATTCAGTTTTTAAAATTCCCATCCTTTTAACATTATATCATGATCATTTCCCATGTCTTTAAAAGGCTGTGAACATATAACCTAATGTATATACAGTTTGCCTGCTATTGGACATATTTGGGAATTAGATTTTTTTTAGTTTATAAATTTTCATTGCAGAGTTTTCCTAGAAGTGGCATGACCAAAGGGTATGCATTTTTTTTTTTTTTTTTTGCTGGATATAGCTATTGGGTCCCTATTAATGTATAGGTTCTTCTTTCTCTCCCCTCTTTTTGTTTTCCCCCTAAAAAATTGCCAAAGTTTGTTTGAATAATCTTAAGTTTGACATAATTTAGATGTCAAAAATTGCAAAAATAGTACAGAGAATTCTCACGTACCCTTTACCAAGGGAACCCTTTACTCCTAATGTTAACATTGTTAATACTAAGAAATTAACATTGGTCTATTACTATTAAGGTTAGAGATTTTATTCAGGTTTTAGAAGTTTTTTTGCTAATGCCCTTTTTCTGTGCCAGGATCTAATCCAGGTTACTATATCACATTTAAATACACATATTCACACATTCTCTCTCCCTCTCTCTCTCTGCCCTTTATTTGTGAAAGAAACCATATAGTTTGTTTTCCACAGTCTAGATTTTGCTGGTTGCACCCTTGTGGTGTTATTGAACATGTTCCTCAGTTCACTGTATTTATGATAAATTTGTAGTTAGATCCAATTCTAGAAACTTGATATGAATACCAATTAGTTTTATTTATTTATTTAGTTTTTGAGTAAGGACTTCATAGGTGGTGTGTATTTTTTAATACAGTCGTTCCTGCCCCTTATCTGTGGGGGGTGCATTCTAAGACCCCCCAGTATATGCCTGAAAATCATGGATGTATGATTTTTTTCATACATACTTATAATAAAGTTTAATTTATAAATTAGACACAGTGCGAGATTAACAATGGTAACTAATAAATAGAACAAGTATAATAGTATACTATAATAAAAGTTATGTGAATGTGTTCTTTCTTTCAGAATATTTTACTATACTATACTCACCCTTCCTGTGATGATGTAAGATGATAAAATGCTTGGGGCGCCTGGGTGGCTCAGTGGGTTGAAGCCTCTGCCTTTGGCTTGGGTCATGATCCCATTGTCCTGGGATCGAGCCCCGCATCGGGCTCTCTGCTCAGCGGGGAGCCTGCCTCCCCCCCTCTCTCTGACTGCCTCTCTGCCTACTTGAGATTTCTGTCTGTCAAATAAATAAATAAAATCTTAAAAAAAAAAGATGGTAAAATGCTTATGTGATTAGCTGAAGTGAGCTGAATGATATATAGGCATTGTGACATAGCATTAAGCTACTACTGACCTTCTGAAAATACATCAGAAGGGGGACCATCTGCTTCTGGACTGTGGTTGATTATGGTAGCAAACCTCAGAAAGCAAAATCATGAATAAAGGGGGACTACAGTATGTGTTTTGAAAAGACCCCGGACACACATTGCTAAACAGCTTCCTAGGAAACTATCGATGCTCCAGCCAGCTGGATACAAGAGAGCCCCTCTTATTGTACCTGGCCAACATTATCAGAAATGATGGTTTGTCAGTTGTCTCGATATATCCAGGAGGGATGCTTGCTTTCTAAGCTCTTTAGAAGTGACTAAATTTTCTGATAATTAACTTTGAGAACTTTTTGGTACCCGTATAATATGTATAAAAATTGTCATTTTTTTAAACCTCCAGAACTGAATCTGAATGGATAAAAATTTGCAAAATTATAATTTGCATATTTAAAAACTATAGTTAGAAAAAGCAGATCTATAGAAGAATTAAGTACTAGGTCATTATTTTTTTAACTGGGGAGATGAATGGCTAATCAAAGCATTAAATAAGACAATACCGTGGTTTTTTAAAAATTGTGTTGTGAGTCACCATACAGTACATCATTAGTTTTTGATGTAGTGTTCCATGATTCATTGTTTATGTATAATACCCAGTGCTCCATGCAATCCATGTCCTCCTTAATACCCATCACCAGGCTCACCTATCCCTCCCATTTCCCTCCCTTCTAAAACCCTCAGTTTATTTCCCAGAGTCCATAGTCTCTCATGGTTTGTCTCCCATTCCGATTTCTCTCCCTATATTTTTCCCTTCTCCTAGTGTCCTCCATGCTCTTCCTTATGTTCCACAAATAAGTGAAACCATATGATAATTGATTTTCTCTGTTTGACTTATTTCACTTAGCATAATCTTCTCCAGTCCCATCCATGTTGATGCAAAAGTTGGGTATTCATCCTTTCTGATGGCTAAGTAATATTCCATTGTGTATATGGACCACATCTTCTTTATCCATTCATCTTTCGAAGGGCATCTTAGCTCTTTCCAGATTTTGGGTATTGTGGACATTGCTACTATGAACATTGGGGTGTCTATGGCCCTTCTTTTCACTATGTCTGTATATTTGGGCTAAATACCCAGTAGTGCAATTGCTGGGTCATAGGGTAGCTCTATTTTTAATTTTTTTTTTAAAGATTTTATTTATTTATTTGACAGACAGAGATCACAAGTAGGCAGAGAGGCAGGCAGAGAGAGAGAGAGGAAGGGAAGCAGGCTCCCTGCTGAGCAGAGAGCCCGATGTGGGGCTCTGAGATCCCAGGACCCTGAGACCATGACCTGAGCCGAAGGCAGAGGCTTAACCCACCCAGGCGCCCCTATTTTTAATTTTTTGATGAATCTCCACACTGTTTTCCAAAGTGGCTACACCAATTTGCATTCCCACCAATAGTGTAAGAGGGTTCCCCTTTCTCCACAACTTCTCTAGCATTTGTTGTTTCTTGCCTTGTCGATTTTTGCCATTCTAACTGGTGTAAGGTGGTATCTCAGTGTGGTTTTGATTTGTATTTCCCTGATGGCTAATGATGAGAACACTTTCTGATGTGTCTGATAGCCATTTGTATGTCTTCTTTGGAGAAGTGTCTGCTCATATCTTCTGCCCATTTTTTGACTTGTCTGTTTTTTGGGTGTTAAGTTTGAGAAGTTCTTTATAGATCTTTGTAGTGTCATTCGCAAATATCTTCTCCCATTCTGTGGGTTGCTTATTTGTTTTGTTGACTGTTTCCTTTGCCATGCAGAAGCCTTTTATCTTGATGAAGCCCCAGAAGTTCATTTTCGCTTTTGTCTCCCTTGCGTTTGGACATGTGTCTTGAAAGAAGTTGCTGTGGCCGATGTCACAGAGGTTACTGCATATATTCTCCTCTAAGATTCTGATGGATCCCTGTCTCACATTGAGGTCTTTCATCCATTTAGAGTTTATCTTTGTGTATGGTGTAAGGGAATGGTCCAGTTTCATTCTTTTGTATATAGCTGTTCAATTTTCCCAGCACCATTTATTGAAGGGACTGTTTTTCTTCCACTGAATATTTTTTCCTGCTTTGTTGAAGATTAGTTGACCATGGAGTTGAAGGTCCATATCTGGGCTCTCAATTCTATTCCATTGGTCTATGTGTCTGTTTTTGTGCCAATACCATGCTGTCTTGGTGATCACAGGTTTGTAATAGAGCTTGAAATTAGGCAGCATGATGCCCCAGCTTTGTTTTTCTTTGTCAGCATTTCCTTGGCGATTTGGGGTCTTCTTTGGTTCCATACAATTTTTAGGATTGTTTGTTCCATCACTTTGAAAAATGCCATTGGTATTTTGATCAGAATGGCGTTGAAAGTATAGATTGCTCTGGGCAGCATAGACATTTTAACAATGTTTTTTCTTCCGATCCACAAGCATGGAATGTTTTCCCACTGTTTTGTGTCTTCTTAAATTTCTTTCATAAGTTCCTAGAGTAGAGATCCTTCACCTCTTTGGTTAGGTTTATTCCAAGGTGTCTTATGGTTTTTTGATGCTATTGTAAATGGAATCAATTCTCTAATTTCTCTTTCTATGGTTTCATTGTTAGTGTGTAAGAAAGCAGCTGATTTCTATGCATTGATACTGTATCTTGCCACATTACTGAATTGCTATATGAATTCTAGTAATTTGGGGGTGGAGACTTCTGGGTTTTCCACATAGAGACAATACAGTGTTTTATATCTTGCATTTCTCCATGTTAGATACTATCAAACAGCTGATATTGATAAAATTAATCACTTTTTATTTTGATGTATTTCCTCTGATAATACTGGCAAGCAATCATGATAGATGTCCATTTAAAGAGCTTTAGTAACTTCTTTATTCTGCATGCAATTTATTTTAAATTAAGAACTGTTTTGGGGCGCCTGGGTGGCTCAGTGGGTTAAGCCGCTGCCTTCGGCTCAGGTCATGATCTCAGGGTCCTGGGATCGAGCCCCGCATCGGGCTCTCTGCTCAGCAGGGAGCCTGCTTCCTCCTCTCTCTCTGCCTGCCTCTCTGCCTGCTTGTGATCTCTCTCTGTCAAATAAATAAATAAAATCTTTTAAAAAAAAAAAGAACTGTTTTAGTTGTGCTAGTCACTCTCTATGTCCAAGATACTTTCTGCCAAAAAATCTTGATTACCAGCTGAGATCGTGGGCAAATTACATAACTCTCTGGGTTTTGGTTTCCTTATCTGTAAAATAGGGCTAATACTTCCAACTTTATAGTACATAAGAAAAAGGAAAATAAAGTGCGATCTCCTTAGAGTAATTTAATAAATTTTGACTTTTTTGGCAACATGGTTTCTGCCTTTGAGATTTGCTTTCTAACCTACTAATCCATATGTGTACAGACTTACTTATTCCTGGACTTGTCTGGATATTTACACTTAGCTATTGATTCTTGTAGAATCCTAGCTCTTGATGGGGGGAAATAATAATAAAATGTTTGTTTTCTCTTAGTTTAATAAACAGTCTGTGATCCAAACGCCAGGGCGAGAATCTCCTACTCCTCGGGTACAGAAAAGAGCCCGTTCACGTTCCTTCAGTGGCCTTATTAAGGTTGGTAAGCTATGCTGTCATTTTTAGCATTGACTTTGAGAAAGCTTAACAGTCTGACTTTTTTTTAGGCATAAACAGTTTTCTTCTATTCTTTGGGATCCTGTAAAGGGTTCATTTGTAAGAAGATAAAGATAGAATTTAGAAAAACATTTTTAATTTTTACAGCATTTTGCTGTGTTTCAAATTGGAGAAGGGGCTGTATGATTAGAGAGTAAAAGAAAGGTCCTTCCTTCTCTTTAGGACTGAGGACAGAGTCCCCATTCCTGAGCAGTGTGGAGAGTTCTTTGCTTTGTGCCACAAGGTTCACTGCACAATTTGCAGAAGCTATGGAGAAGTGAGGGAGTTGACAGACTTTCAGAAATGGTTAGGAAATGGATTTTCCGATAGGCTAGTGAGTTTTAGGTAGCTGAAATTTTTGTAAGCTTAACATTTTAATTCAGTTGTATATTCTCTTCCTTTGTATCAAATTACTTAAAAAAAAATATATATATATATATAGTTTTAAAGATTTTATTTATTTATTTGACAGAGAGAGATCACAAGTAGACAGAGAGGCAGGCAGAGAGAGAGAGGGAAGCAGCCTTCTTGCTGAGCAGAGAGCCTGATGCGGGACTCGATCCCAGGACCCTGAGATCATGACCTGAGCCGAAGGCAGTGGCTTAACCCACTGAGCCACCCAAGCGCCCCTTAAAAATATATTTTTTAAAACAAGTACAATATCTGCTTCTGTGCTATTGATGCCGTCGTTATGCTTGTTCAATTTACACATCCTTGTGGACGATCTGAACTTGTAGCTACTGCATATTGCCATCAGATGGCAGTAGATAACATGATAATGGGGTTCGAATTTTCAGGCATAAACTAAGGCAAGGTTCTGGTTAACTTGGAGAGAGATTAAGCCCCGTTCTGTGTCCTGCTGTTTTTCTTTTTAAAATTGTTTTAACATTATTAAAATCTATAAATCCAGCAAGAGTAAGGAGCTCTGATTAAAATGAAAAATAAGGGGCGCCTGGGTGGCTCAGTGGGTTAAGCCGCTGCCTTCGGCTCAGGTCATGATCTCAGGGTCCTGGGATCGAGTCCCGCATCGGGCTTTCTGCTCGGCGGGGAGCCTGCTTCCCTCTCTCTCTCTCTCTCTCTCTGCCTGCCTCTCTGTCTACTTGTGATCTCTCTCTGTCAAATAAACAAATAAAATCTTAAAAAAAAATAAAATGAAAAATAAAATTAATATGTATATTTTTTCTTTAAGCTGCAGTTATTAACCATTGCTACATTATCTAAATCTCATTTTGGTCTTAGCTATTATCATTAATAGAAGTTTAGAATTCACTCTCAATTCTGTGGGGGCTAGTAGCCTCTGAGGCATTAGTCTTGCTTACCGTCAAAATTTCCTTTGTGATCAACAGAATGAAAAGACAACTCACAGAATGGAACAAAACATTTGTAAGACATGTCTGAGAAGGAGTTAAGGTCCAGAATATATAATGAACTCTTACAAAAACAAGAAAAAAAAATTAAAAAATAGGCAAAGAACTTAGACATTTCTCCCAAGAAGATGTACAAATGAAAAGATGCTCAGTATCACTTAATCTTTAGGAAAATGCAAATGAAAACCACAGTGAGATAGCAAGTCACAGCAGGATGACTATTATGGAAAAAGCCAGAAAATAACACGTGTTGGTGGGGATGTGGAGACATTGAAACCCTCATGTGCTGTTGGTGGGAATGTAAAACAGTATACCTGTCATGGATAACAGGATGGCAGTTCCTCAAAAAATTAAATATTCAGCAGTTCCACTTCTCGGTATGCACCCAAAAGAATTGAAAGCAAGGACATAAACAGATGTTTGCACACCTTATGTTTGTAGCAGTATTATTCACAGTAAGTGAAAAGTGGAAGCCACTCCAAGTATCTATTGACAGGTGAATGGATAAACAAAATATTGTATATACATGCAATTGAATATCATTTGGCCTTAAAAAGAAAGGAAATTCTAACATATACTACAACATCGATGAGCCTTGAGGACATTATGTTAAATGAAATAAATCAGTCACAAAGAACAAGTACTATATGATTCCACTTATATGAGATAACTAGAATGGTCAAATTCATAGAGAAAGAAAGTAGAATGGTGGTTATCAGGGGCTAAGAGTATGGGGGGAATTGGGAATTATTGTCTAGTGGGTACCCAGGTTCTATTGGGGAGATGAAAAAGTTCTGGAGATGGCTGGTGGTGATGGTTGCACAACAGTGTGAATGGAATTAATGCTGCTCAACTATACACTTAATATGGCTAAAATGGTAAGTTTTGTATTATATATATTTTACTATAATTAAAAAGTCATTTATTTTTCTAGAACCCTAGCAGTATATTCACCTGCGACATGTAGTTCATAAAATGAATATCCTTGTTGGTTCATTTTACTTGGAAGTCTGTCATTTCTTCTGATTTCCTGTCATTGAGCTGATTGATAACAAAAAAGTTATTAGTCAAATAAACTAAAAAGTTATTAGTCAAATATTTCTTTAACTGAAGCTAGAGGGGTGTAGTTTTTTCATCCTAGTGAAAGAAAGTTCTGCAGTGGCTCTAGATGTATTGCCTAGTGTGGCTTGAAATGTGAATATGGAGTATCCTCTTGGCAGCTGCCCGTTTCTTTATGGAGAGAGAATTTAGGACTTTAGAATTATAAAAGAGCTTATAATTCTATCAGTATAGGACATTTTAGAACAGTAATTTTAAATATAAATGTTAATGGATTTTATGAAACAGGATATTTTCATTATGAATGAAGAAACTTTTGAGCTATTAATAGATAATTGTTTTTGCTCAATAGTGATAGTGTAATGAAATGTCTTTTTTTTTTTTAAGGAGATACTTTCCTTTTTTTTCCTCCTTTTTTAAAAGATTTTATTTATTTCAGAGAGAGAGTACGAGAGCTGGGGGAGGGGAAGAGGGAGAGGATCTCCAGCAGATTCTGCACTGAACAGATTCTGCAGAGCGCAGAGCCCTACTTGGGGCTCGATTTCACCACCTTGAGATCAAGACCTGAGTCGAAACCAAGAGTCAGATGCTTAACCATTTAAGCCATCCAGGTGCCCTTGAAATGTCTTTTTAAAAGTTTGTTGGAAATAATGAATCATGGAACATTACATCAAAAACTAATGATGTACTGTGTGGTGACTAACATCACATAAATAAAAAAAAAAAAAAGGAAAAAAAATGAAAAAAGTGAAAGTTCATTGGAGGCGCTCCTGGGTGTCTCAGTTGGTTGGGTGGCTGCCTTGACTCAGGTCATGATCTCAGGGTGGAGCCCCACATGGGGTTCCTTGCTCAGGTGGGGAACCCACTTCTCCCTCTTCTCCTTTATTCTCCTTCCTCCCTGTTTGTGTTCTCTCTTGCTCTTTCTCTCTCTCAAATAAATAAATAAAATCTTTTTAAAAAATGTTCATTAGAAGCTTTATAGCCAGTCCTGTGGCTCCTGCCATCCCCATTTGAGCTTACTCTGAGGTGATAGCTGATTTCTGAAAGGAAGATGTAGTGGTCTCATTTTTCCAGCATTTCTGTGTTTTAGCTATTTGATTTATATTCTTCTTTGATCCCTTTTTTGGGCTAGACTTTTTCCTCCAGAATTTCTCTCATGTAAATAATTTATTATATTGGAATATTCTTTTTTAGATTTTATTTATTTATTTGACAGAGAGAGATTACAAGTAGGCAGAGAGGCAGGCAGAGAGAGAGAGAGGAGGAAGCAGGCTCCCTGCAGAGCAGAGAGCCCAATTCGGGGCTCGATCCCAGGACCCTGGGATCATGACCTGAGCCGAAGGCAGAGGCTTTAACCCACTGGGCCACCCAGGTGCCCCTATATTGGAATATTCTTAATATTGCTGCTAAGAGAGGTGCCTGGGTGGCTCAGTCATTCAGCGTCTGGGATCGAGGCCTGCATTGGGCTCCCCACTCCTTGGGAAGCCTGCTTCTCCCTCTCCCACTCCCACTGCTTGTGTTCCTCTCTCTCTGTCTCTCTTTGTCAAATAAATAAGTAAATAATTTTTTAAAAAATTGCTGCTAAGATTTATATTGTAGAGTTTCATGTTCTAGTTTTGTTAAGTTCTTTTCTGGGGATTTAAACTTATTCTCTAAGAAGAAAAAAGGGAAGATTTCCCCAAAGATGGTAGAATTGTCACTATCAGCCATTACAGTAAGTTATGTCAGCTTCTAAGCTGTTCAGAGATGAAAGTGATTTTAGTCGTACTCTGAATGACAGTATGGTCATGTGACCCCCTTAAGATGGCCTGTACGCTCTTGTGCTATATTAGAAACTCTTAAGGACTTTCTCCAAGTTTTCTAATCCTGTGCAAAGACATGACAGGGAAGCCGACTTAGAGTGGACCTAGCAGAAGTATCCCTGAGTGGGGAGGGGGCTCTTAACAGCTGCCAGGGATGACACATCTTTGGGGGAAAAATTATGCTGCTAGGAACGCCTCAGTGACTCAGTGGGTTAAGCCTCTGCCTTTGGCTCTGGTCATGATCTCAGGGTACTGGGGTCAAGTTCTGCATCGGGCTCCCTACTCAGCGGGGAGGCTGCTGCTCCCTCTCCTGCTACCACTGCTTGTACTCTTTCTCTCTGTCAAATAAATAAAACTTTAAAAAAAATTATACTGCTAAATAACTGTTTTTATATAGATATATATTTATTTTTCTGTTCTTTTTTTTTTTTTTTTTAAGATTTTATTTATTTGACAGACAGAGATCAGAAGTAGGCAGAGAGGCAGGCAGAGAGAGAGGAGGAAGCAGGCTCCCTGCCGAGCAGAGAGCTCGATTCGGGGCTTGATCCCAGGACCCTGAGATCATGACCTGAGCCGAAGGCAGAGGCTTTAACCCACTGAGCCATCCAGGCGCCCCTGTTTTTTTATTTTTTAATGGTCTTAGAAGCACACTGTAACTTGTCTGCATTAGCTAGTTTAAATCAACTGTAAAACTTTCTTATATTTCAGGTATTTCAAATGTAGAGGAAAAGGGATCACCTAAAGGAAGGCAGTGATTTCAGGATTTTTTGTAACATGCTTTGGCCTCCCTTGCATAAGACGGCCTGGGAGAATTTATCAGAAATCTGAAATTTATTTGAATTCTGAAATTTTTTTAAACTAAGAAACTATAGATTTAAAGACCAGCCAGTTTAGCTACAATATGGATATAATAGATCTTTATAAATCACATATTTTCTCTTCCTAAATCAGCGGAAGGTCCTGGGAAATCAGATGATGTCAGAAAAGAAAAACAAGTATCCTACTCCGGAATCTGTAGCCATTGGTGAATTGAAGAGAGCCAGCAAAGAAAATGTGAACTTAGTAAGATACTGTTCTTTGGCCTTCCTCTTTGTGTACCTTTGTAGAAAGGAGAAATTGATATACTGTCGCCTGTTTTACTGTGTTTCTCTGGTGCCTTTTTCTAAATCCTTTCATTTATGCTGATGGTCAAAACAAACACGTGGAGTTCCAGAAGGATATAGCCAGTCATATGTGGCGATGCCAAATACAGTGAAGGACCTCCACAAACAGTGCTGAAGGGAATAGTTCCTGCTGGGAGACTCTGTGGGGCTGGTACCATTGAGCTGGGCCTGGCTGGCACTGCGGTATCTGTTGGGTAGTCCTTCTAGGGGCCCCACACATGCGGCTTCATTAAGCCAGCAGTAAAGTCAGTTAAACTAATGATATATAAATATAATCAGCCTCAGTAAAACTCTTCACATGGAAATTGAACAAGCAAATAATTCTGTTAGTAAAGTCTGTCTGTAGGAATGACATTAGCAGATTTAAGCCACTATAAAATGTTCTTGTTACAGTTATTTTCTGGCTCTCCAGCTGTCACGATGACACCAACAAGATTGAAATGGCCTGAGGGGAAGAAAGAAGGGAAAAAAGGTACTGATTGTACTTATTCTGTGTTCTTACTGAGCGTAAGTCCTTTCTGCGTCTAGTCTGTCAGTCGTAGTGTTTGAATTCCCAGTGTCGGAAGCAATGTCAGGTTGCCAGGCTAGGTCTTTTTCAGCAGATGGTTATTGATCATCTGCTCAGCACTATCCCAGGTGCCGAGAGGTAGAGAGCTCTGAAGACAGACCCACACAGTCCCTGCATTCTTGGACAGATGGGACACAAATGAAAGAAATCTTAAGAACACTTGTTAAGCAAATTAAAAGCAAGTGTAAACTAATTTGTGAAACCAAGTACAGAAGTGCTAGAATCTGCTCCAAAAACATGGAATAGCTATGTTCTTTTTCTGTGTAGACTTCAGTGAGGCTTTCTAGCTAATAAACAGCTGACGGACCCTGGAAATCATACCGTACAACATATTTTTTTTCATACAACATATTTTTTTTTTAATTTTTATTTATTTATTTGTCAGAGAGAGAGAGGGAGAGAGAGCAAGCACAGGCAGACAGAATGGCAGGCAGAGGCAGAGGGAGAAGCAGGCTCCCTGATGAGCAAGGAGCCCGATGTGGGACTTGATCCCAGGACGCTGGGATCATGACCTGAGCCGAAGGCAGCTGCTTAACCAACTGAGCCACCCAGGCGTCCCCATACAACATATTTTTGAGGACAAAAAAGAATATTTGGCGTGGAGAGTGCCAGTTGCCCCAGGCTCTTCTGGTAAAAGGCAGCAGCTGCTCTACTTTCCTCTGAAGAAGCCGTGTGGTCCATGGGGAGGACCAGGGGATTTGCTGTTAGACCTGATTTGAGTCATCATTCCTCTGGCCCAGGAAAACCATTCATTCTTTCTGAGCCCGTCTCCTCCTCTGAAAATAAGGATAATAGTTATATTGAGTTCACAGATTTCTTATGAGTCTTAATTGGAATAATGTTTTAGAAGCATTAACAAGTAGCAATAGTTACGACTGGAGAGAACATGGCAGGTGAAGTGATCCCTGGTTTGACATGTGCTTTTTACTGCTGAGACAGGAACGTAATTATGATTTGAGACATCAGCAGTAGGAAGAGAACTAAAGTCCAGTCCTTATGGAGAAATCTTTATTCTTCTCTAGAAGATTAGATTTTGGTATTTTCTCAGACCTTATCCTTGAATGAATTATCTTAGCACTTTTTTCTTTCCATCTTGCTTCTGACTTGTAGGCAGGGCTGTCTGATTGAGGGGAGTTGGGTGTTTGAGTTATGTGTGTCTAAGTATTTCTACATGGGTTTTGGTGAATCAAACCTAAGCGTAAGTTATTTTTAAAGGATACATTGTTTTGTATCAGACATATATACCTTTCCTTTTTGAAAATAATAAGAAGGGAGCCTGAGTGGCTCCGCTCAGTTAGTTAAGCATCTGCCTTCGATTCAGGTCATGATGCAAGGGTCCTGGGATCGAGCCCTGCATTGGGCTCCCTGCTTAGCAGGGAATCCTCTCCCTCTCCCTCTGTGATCTCTCTCATTCATACTCTCTCTCAAATAAATAAATAAAATCTTAAAAAAAAAAGAATCAAGAAATGTAAGTCTTTTTATATTGAGTTATACTTTGAGGAGAGAGAAATGCATTAAGGAAATAAGCCAAGTTCATTTTAGCAAGAAGATTTAGAGCAGGGACACCTGGGTGGCTCAGTCGGTTAAACATCTGCCTTTGGCTCAGGTTATGATCCCAGGGTCCTGGGATCGAGTCCCACATTGGGCTCCCTGCTCAGCGGGGAGCCTGCTTCTCCCTCTGCCCCTCCCCCTGCTTGTGCTCTCTCTCTCTCTCTCTCTGACAAATAAATAAATAAAATCTTAAAAAAAAAAAAGATTTAGAGCCGGGATTCTTGAGCTGTTATGTGTGGACCTCCTAAGGGCTCTGATCAAGTTCCTGATATTGTTTTTTTTTTCTTAATATTTTATTTATTTATTTGACAGAGAGATAGATCACAAGTAGACAGAGAAGCAGACAGAGAAGGAGCAGGCTCCCTGCTGAGCAGAGAGGCCGATGCGGGGCTCGATTCCAGGACCTTGAGATTATGACCCGAGCTGAAGGCAGTGGCTTAACCCACTGAGCCACCCAGGCACCCCTCAAGTTCCTGATATTGTTGATGTCGTTTTATGTGTAGGTGCCTTTTTGGAGGACAGAATGTATAGTTTTATTAGATTCTCAAAAATGTTAGTGAATCAGGTGCACCCAGCTGGGATTGGTCAACAGAGCATGCGACTCTTGATCTCAGGGTTGAGTTCAGTCCTCCTGCCCTGAACATTGGGCATGGAGCCTACTTTAAAATTAGAAAAAAAAAATGTTAGTGATTCAGAAAAGTGGGGGTCTACAGATAACGAACACTTGGAATTAGATTAGGCAGTGACATTTCCATTTTGTTTTCTCCTTGGTCACCTCCTATAGCCCGAAAGGCTTGCCTTGGTTGTCATGATGCTACCTTATTCTTGTTCTTCCTTGTGACTTTTCCATCTCTGTGGTAGCTTACTACTGCTGGCCTACCCCTCTGCTCTTCATTTTATTAATTTTTTTAGATTTTATTTATTTGAGAGAGAGAGTATGTGAGTGGGGTTGAGGAGGAGCAGAAGGGGACAGACAAGAAGACCTCGTGCTGAGCCCAGAGCCCAATGAAGGGTTCACTCTCCCCAGCCCAGGATTACAACCTGAGTGAAACCAAGAGTTGGACGCTCCACTGACTGAGCCACCCAGGCGCCCCTCCTCTTTGTGTTTTTAAGTGTTCTATCTTTAATTCTCTGCTTACCTCTGCTCTTGTTTTTACCTCTCAGCAACTTGGGCTAACCCACAGCTCTCTTTTCTCTGTAGGATAACTGCTCTCAGACCTGCATCTCCAGATCTGAACTCTCTTCCAGTTTCCAAGGCCACAGATCCACTTACCTGCCATCTAATTCTTTTATGCAATGACTATAACTGGAGGTTTTTGATGGTGATCTTGTAAAAGCAATACTATTTGAAAGCGATAATGTCATTTTACTATCATCATCAAGAGCGCACTCCATAAAGGCATTTCTTTAGCACAGGGCTTCTCGAGGTGGCACTGTGGACCTTTTGGGTCAGATCTTTGTCATGAGGAGCTGCCTTGTACATTGTACCATGGTTAGCAGCTTCCCCTGGTCTCTACCCATTAGATGCCAGGGCACCCTTCTTCCCTCAGTTCGGACAACCAGAATGCCTCCAAACATTGCCAGGTATCTGCTGGGGAGGAGAGGGCAAACTTACTTCCAGATGAGAACTCCCAATTTAGCACCTTCTTATTAATGGGCATTATTTTCATTATTTTCTTATTAATGGGCATTATTTCAGTACGCCAGTAGTGAGAACCTTACCCATTCTTCAAAGCCCAACCTAAAGCATATCTCCTCTTTGAAACCTTCTTTGGCTAATCCAGCCAGATGTACCTTTTCCGTTGCTTATTGATGGTACTAAAACGTTGACGTTTAGTATGATTTATTGTAGTTACTGACTTCACATGTATTGTCTGGTATCTGTAGCTAGTTTCTCTTCTGGAAGACAAGGGCCAGACTTAAGAATAGGTTTGTGACTTCCTGTTTTCTGTTCTTATCTTCCTCCTGGTGCTGACAGTACCTTGCATCTACTAGGCATTTAGTAAACATTTGCTAGCAAGAGGCATAGTGGTGGGAAGGCCAGGAGCTCTGCATTCACTTAGGCTTTGGTTCAACTACCAGCTTTTCTGCTTGTATCTATTTATCTTGGGGAAAGTTAATTTCTGTAGGCTTCAGATTCTTCACTTGTAACATGGCAAGAGCTTTATCTCATGCACAGATTGTTGTGAAGATAAATGAGATCATGTACACAAGGAACTGAGAGCAGGTCTGGTGCAAAATGTGCGCTTAGTACAGCGGTAGCTGTTATTGCCATTAAGTTGTTTTAATGCATTGAGATTAAGGCACTAGACAAAGTAATGTTTACTTGGTAGAAGTCATAAATTCTCAATTAAGCTCTTTAATCCTCAGTTTGTAGAAAATATTAAGTACAGCCTCTCTAGCTTTCAGGTGGGATGATTGCAAAAAGAAATATTTATGAATGTGCTTAATATTCTTGTTTTTTCTTCAACCTAGGATTCCTCTGAAGGATCCAGAGTGCTCCTGTTGTCCACCCGGAATTTCCTCTTTAGTGGGCCATACGTCATTACTGCTCACAGAGAAGCTTGGACTTGCAGCTCGCTGCGTTTAGCACTGTGAAAGTCAACTAATCCTGTGACCTGACTGACGCCGCTAACCGCACTCACTGGATAATGTCTGCAGACTCTGTCTACTGAACGGGCGCTGGCATCTCTCTTTCTCTTGTCTTTGAAGCATTGTGGGGAAACCAACCACTAAGCAGCCAGCCTGCTCACACAGCACAGTAAATGGGCAGAACCAGCTGGGCTCCAGTGCTCATTCCATGAATTTGTTTTAGCAGATATTATTTTTAAAAATCTGAAAGTTCTTTCAACTACCAGTTTTTGTTTTTTTTTAAAAGTGCTGTCAGTCCTGGTGGATTGATATTATTTTTAACTGATACTTGGGGCTTTTCTCTGTTTTGATAGTATGGGTGTTATTTTGGTTGTTTCTTGTTAATTTGCTGTTTGTTTTTTTAAAGCCATTTTTTAGATAGGTCATCTAAATTATGCCTAAGACAGATATCTTTCCCTTGTTTTTTCACCATAAGCTTTGGGAAAGCTCTTGATCTCATGAGGCCGTATCTCATGAGGCCGTATTCCTCAATACCATTTGTCCAAAGAACTTCCAGCTTTCCTGGAATTACAAAAATAATTTCTTGGACCTGAGGGTGTAGGATATTTGACCTGCGTTATTGAAAAAGGAGAATTCAGAATGGTACCATATTTTAACAAATGTCAGTTATTAAACTTTGTCCCTCCTCCCTCCCTTCCCTCTCTCCCACTTTTCTCCGTGGTGCCAAAGTAATTGTGTGGTTGTCAAACTCGTCGCCTTCATTCAGTCTCCCCTCGCTTAAAACATCTCTGGTGCCAATATTCTGTGCCAGATCCCTGTGACTCAAGGGAAGTCACCGACAGCTCGATAGAGATTTACTGAAATATCTGAATGTACTGGAAACTCTGGAGTGTGACTAGGATGGGACTGGCTGGTTTTGTGTCCAGGGTGACTGCTGGTGGGTGGGATTATATTGCATTTTTCTAAGGGATCAGGTGTGCAGGTCAAACTGTCCGCTGAGGGCAAGCTGGAGTCCCGGGGAGGAAGGGCGCGTCACTCTGCAGGGCTGAGAGGATTTGAAAGAGCACGTCCTCCTTTACAAGCGGTTGTTGGCTGATCACCAGTGTTGGAGGAGGGTTGCCGCACCACCCCTCTCCTTGTCAGGGTGGGCAAAGGAGTAGTTTGGAGGTGGGGCTGGGGCTTTGACGGGGTTGAGGATGTTCATGTGTGTTAGAGGTAAGCAGCAGCGTGGCTTTGATCTGGTGTAAATACTCACTGCCTGGGGGCGTGTGGCCAGTGGCGGGAGCGTTTGAGTGGGCCTGCTCTGTGGAGCCGTTGAGCTGCCCTCACCCTGTGCCAGATCCCAGTCAGGCTCCTGGGGAGCAGCTGCCCAGCAAAGTGGGACTTGTTATCTTTAAACTCTTGAAAAAGCTGCATTTCTGCTGAAACGGAGGATGATGCTGGCGGAGCACGGTTTGGTTTTGTGTCCAGCTGTTCGTCTTCTCTTCCGTACTTCTTGTCGCATTGGCTACTCCAACAATAGTGAAGAGAAGCGTAAGATTTGGCCTTCCAGCTCGATGGATTGTGAGCAATAGATGGTGAGGATTATAAGCCTCTTAGAAGGCCCTTTCTCAGAACATTTATATGTCTTTCTTAAAAATACTTGTTAGCAAATTTATTTGTGTAGGTTTCCAGTTAGCTTTTCCTTATTGAGAAAATAAGCACCAGCTACGAGTGAATGCAGACAGAGACTGCTTTTGATAGGACCAGACTGAAATAGTGTTCTCCCTAACCTGAAGCTTCCTTTCTTTACTAAGTGGTTCCTCCCAGAATGGCGTGGCATCAGGTGGAGAGCGCAGAGCAGTGACCTGATACCTTCCTGTCACCAGCTTTGTCCTGGGCTTCTATTTGAGGAGGCAGCTAAGACTTAGGAGACTTTCTCTGGTTGAATGGGTTGGTACCCCAGGGAAGTGTGCCAGGCCTAGAGTGGTGGGAGAGGTGCTTACCACGCACACATGCTTTTGTATAGCTTGCCCCCTTGGGCACTTTGTGTGTGAATTTGGGCATGTGTATTTCATTTAAGTTATTTATTAAATATACTTTCCCTTGCTTAAAGGGTGTGATAGGTCATTTTTAAGTTGAAGCTGTGATCCAGTTGGAATCAAATTTGAGAAATAAACAGCATAACTTTCTGTCTTGGAATATGTAAGTATTCCTATCCTGTGGAATCTTGCGGAGAACTAACTACAAGACAAAAGCCCTTTATCATTTGCCACAGCAGGGTACTGTCTCCCTTTTGACTTGGTGGGTGGGTATTTTTGAGCCAGTATTTAACAGTTTTTTTAATCTATAAGTTTTTTTTTTTTTTAAATCTGATATGTTTATTTTTCATGTTGGAACAGTCTCTTTGGAAATGTCTCCTTTTATGGCTTTTAACATTTCATTTCTTTCTGCGGTCGGTTGTGATGGTTCTGATGGGGTGTCAGCACAGGGCAGTGTTTTCGTGCCAGCGAGCATTAACGTGAAGACAAGAGCACCTCCTCGATTCAGATCACCGGGAAAACCATAGACACTGGAGTTTCTAACCTTTTAGTGTGATAGACTTTTGCCCTGGGACCAGGGAATCTGGTTTGAAAAACTCCAGTGCCACAGTGAAACGTTAGAAGATACTGATTGTACCTTTTTGTATCTGAGTGCCAGCACATGTTCAAGGAGCTGGTACTTAACGAATTGTAACAAACAAACTGCAGCCGCTCCTTCCCCAACTCTTCACCCTAAATGTCCTTCTCGGGAGCACTCTTGGGAAATGGAGTAGTACAGGGCAGTTGACTCTGGTGACTGCTGGGTGATCCAGAGGTGGCCGTTTTCTTGGGTTGTGAGGAAGCCAGCAAATCCCTTCTCTCCGCCTGGACAGTGGTGGTTTTGTGCAGCTTCCCTCCCAGGAGCCTCTGTTTGGATACAGAGAACCCGTGGTCCTTGCACCTGTGCCCTGCAGTGACCAGCCATGTGGCCCATGCACAGCCAGGGAAGCCATCTTTGGCAACAGACTTCTCTAAACTCTTGCTGCTTCCTTACATCGTACAGGGCCTCACACAAATGCTGGAAGATCTTTTCTAAATAGAACTCCTTTTCCCAGGGAGATCCTCATCCCTGTCCCTTCCACCCTGAAGCTTTTGTACTGAAGACAGGACCTTGATCTAAACCTGGGTATTGGCATTTGGCAAGACTGCTGTAGAATTTGGGGAAATTTTGGGTCCCTAAAATGGACAAGCTTTTCATACCAGTGGTAATTAGCCCAATCTAAAACTCACCACGGAAAAGCTAGTTTTCCCAGGCAGCCAGTGCCAACCGACATCTTTCCACTCATGGAGAGTCAGTGGAGGGGCTAGTGAGGAGGTGAGTACATAATAGCCTGAGTGCTTGGGTTGCCATGGAAACTAGAGTATGCGAGGCCACAGCCAGGGGTGCTGAAGAGCCATTGAGCACTCCCCCAGACACTTGGAGACTGGCAGAGCCTGTTGGGAAAAACACTCCCGCCCCAGGGCCTTTCGTAGCAGGGGTCGCCCTTGGCTCTCCCTGAGCTTGCTCAGCAAGTGAAACAAGGTTTCTTAACTGTTTCACCATTTTTTGTCTTTCATTCTTATTTGACTATATATCATATATATATGTAACTGTAAAGAAACAATCCTATGCATTGTCTTTGTTATTCATGTAATATTCTGAAATTAAATTTCTTTTGTTTTATATCCATAGGCTTTGACTGGTCTCTCAATTCCCATTTTTTTTTTTTAAAGATTTTATTTTATTTATTTGAGAGAGAGACAGTGAGAGAGAGCATGAGCGAGTAGAAGGTCAGAGAGAGAAGCAGACTCCCCGCAGAGCCGGGAGCCCGATGCGGGACTCGATCCCGGGACTCCAGGATCATGACCTGAGCCGAAGGCAGTCGTCCAACCAACTGAGCCACCCAGGCGTCCCTCTCAATTCCCATTTTGACTGATAGATTATCTTAAAGAGAGGTTGCCTCTTTAAAAAATTTCCCCCTAGTTTTATTGAGATATTGACAGGTTGCTTTTTGTTCTGAGGCTTATGAAACCTGGCTAAGAAAAGCACCTCTTTGGCTTGTTTCCTTTCTGGGCAGGTGAGTTCAGGAG
The DNA here is from genome assembly GCF_902655055.1 of Lutra lutra. Lineage (NCBI taxonomy): Eukaryota > Metazoa > Chordata > Mammalia > Carnivora > Mustelidae > Lutra > Lutra lutra. Next base: position 57,905,791 of record NC_062291.1, on the reverse strand, counting down.
GAATGGGGCTTTTGGCTGATAGGAAATGGGATTGGAACCCCTGGGAATTCTGAGCTTTCTGATGTCCTGTGGCTGAGTCTAGAATATTTTGCACAGATTTCAGTTTCTCACATAATCTTACTTCTTTGTTTAAAAATAAGGAGTGACAGTTATAATAACAGTAAAAATCAAATGACATTTTTATCTAGGACAGCAAGTAGTGTTCAGACAACTCTGTCTGAAATGTTTCTGCCACTTTAGTATGTGACCTTAGGGATGGCCCCTCATCTGTAAGGTGGGGATAATGGTATCTTGTCTCAATAATGACATGCTCTGGGATCTTAAGGGCTTAACACAAAGGGTTTTAATCTGGAGTCTGATTATGCTTTGGAACATTGTTTGCCCTTGTGATTCTTTGTAAAATTTTGTGTTCATTTGAGTTTTTCTAAGGGAGAGATTTTATAGTTTCCACAAGAATCCCAGAGGAGTCCTTGACCACTAAAATACTGAGAATCACTAGCCTTGCACAGTGCCTGGCAGATGGCAAGTGTTCATTAGATGTTAATTCCCCCTCTCTGCCAAGAATACATTTTATAATCAGCAGGTTATTGATGCTGACATAGTTATTTTTGATAACAAAAGAGTTACTTAAATCTGGAGCACAGATAAAAACCCTGCAGTTGTCTTTGCTCCATTATCTACCCACGTGCTCCTTTTTTTTTTTCTTCTCCATGTTGGCTCTCTAGGTGCTGCTCAGACTGACTGTCCCTCTTCTAATCCCCCAGGAACAACTCGTTTATTGTAAAGAAAGGAGCCATGTCTTTTTCTTGAGAGTGAAGCATGGAGACTTAAAAAAAAAAAACCCACAGGAAACTGAGTAATGCAAAAGAAAAGAAAAAGTGGTAGAGGGGACAAGAGTTATTTTGAAAAATAGGAGGATCAAAATGCCTAGGCCAGTGCTGAGCACATAGTCAATATGTGAATTGTAGAAAGGAAAGAAGAAGCAAATTTGCATTAAACAGCAGAAAGGGAAGATGGGAACACAGTTTGCCTGGGAAGAGTTTTCCTTAGTCTCCCTCATGGGCCAGTTCTGTGGCCTCTGTTCCCTGTGGCTGGCTGTCCATGTTTTGCTCCTACCTACATTTCTGAATTTAAAGCATATGGCGGTGGAGATGGTCAGGAAGGCTGAACCCCAGGCTAGAGGGTCATGGTATAGAGTTTATCATGACTGGTTTAGATGTTTTTTTATTTCTAAAAAAATTTTTTTAGTGGTTTAGATGTTTTAAAGTCCCTGACTCTTAATTTCCCCCATAAAAAGCAAAAACAAAAAACAAAAATGGGGGTCGAACAATTACTAATTCTTGGTCCAAGTTGGTCGTTAATATCTTTCACCAGCAGCATTCAGTGCCAATTCCAAGAGTTTTCCACCTTGGAAGCAGGATGAAGGTTAGCAGGAGGGGCTGCTGGTGTCATTGCTAGCTTTCCCCTTACCTTCCCAGAAATAAGCCTTTTAAAATTTGTAGTGCCTTAGTAGTGAAGATTGCTTAATTCAGTTGAACCATACCTATGGGCAACAGAGAAAGGAAACAAACTAAAAATTGTGAGTGCGGAACCGTTGGCCAACATCTGTGTGTATAAGTGGGGGTTGTTTTTGAGAACTCCTGCTGTTCACACACTTCCCAATTTTCCCATACTGAGATAGGACCGTGGTAGGGGCTCTAAGGAGTTCAAGCCTCCTGTGAGTGAAAACTAATACCATCATTTATTGAGTACTTACTATGTACCCAGCTTTGTGCTAGCCAATTAATTCCTCATCTCACCAAAGTCAAACATCTGTGAAGTATCGTGATCTCCAGTTTTATAGTAGGAGACACATGAAGAGTTCAACGTATCCAATGTCAGCTAAACAGTGGGAGAGTCAAGATTAACATCCAGGACTGTCTGTCTTCAAGAACTGTGGTCTTACAGCAGAGTTACACACTCAATGTTTGCAAGAGCCAAGAAGGAAATACAAGGTTATAAACACAACAACTACTTCAAGAGATCGAAAAACACTGCGGGGAGCCAAATGCAGCTTCTCCATGGCCTGGATTGGGCCCACAAGCTGCACTCAGCATGGTCTATAGGACACTGTGCTACACATCTTCTGGCTGGGCTCCAGGTCTGCGCAGGCCTGGCTCCTGAGCTGCTCAGTGCTGGCTCTGGGACACAGTAGGTGTGCCTGTCGGGAGTGGTGGTGAGCTACAGGAGGGTGGCGTCCACCACAACCATTGCCTGCCCTCCACCCACGCCCGCCAGTGCTGGGAACTGCTGAGGGTGAGTCTATCCTCATTTCCCTGCTTTCTCATACACACTCACCAATAGGGTAGCCTCTAGTCATGTGGATATTGAGTCCTTGAAATGTGGCAGTCTGAACTGAGATGTGCTCTCCATGTGAAATACACCCCTGAATTCAAAGCCTTAGGAAAAACAAAAAAGTTAAAATGTCTTAATTTTTATAAGTATTACACATCAAAACAATATTTTGGACATACTGGGCAAATTATATTATTAAAACTAATTTTACTTCTTTTTACCTTTTTTTTTTCTTTTTCTTTCTTTTTACCTTTTTAACACGGATGTTAGAAAATGTTAAATACATAAATGGCTCATGTTATATTGGTATGTTCTAGAATCTCTGGGACTCTAATCCTAGGCTATCCTTTCTTTCCCCACCGCCAACCTACTCCTCAATTCCATTGGCACTTGTGGCCACGTCTTCTCTTTTCCTTTAGTCATGAGACCACCCTGGAGAGGGGACGAAGGTCGCAAGGAAAGTGGTGAAAGGTTTATCCACTGGCTTTTGGGGGATTGGCTCCTGCCCGTCATGGCTGATTATGGGAGTGTGCCTCCTCGAGATCCAGCTGGTGGGTGTGCATGGCCCCGGGGGCTGATGGCTACCTGGGGACTTCAAGTCAAGGTGTGTCCTGAACACTGCCTGCCTCTTCCAGAGGTGACTCTGTCCTTCAGTGTTTATCCATGTTGTGATCCACCAAGATATTTTTTAAGTTAATGAACTAATAATAGGGGTGTGTGTGTGTGTCCTCAAGTTTCAATATGGATCAAAATGCAGCTGTAAAAGTGTAGAAACTGAGCTTTGTGGATGTTAAGAAGGGTCTTCGTATTCCCAAATGCAGGAAACTAGTGATAAATTCTCTAAAACCAAAATGAGCAGAAGTTGGGCTGGTCAGAGCAGGAGAGAAACATTAAAAATGTGACCTCCCTCCCCATGACCAACTATCTTGGGCATAAAGACCCATTAATTTTTCTGTTCAGCTTAGAGGCCTAGGGCCAGGCCTTCTGCCTCTCCCTGCTGAAAGGCCACTGGGATTTACGAGAAACCTAATGACCCAGTAATCCAGGCTTTATTAAGTACTTTAATGTAACTGGAATTGACCATTAATGAGAGGTCTCGTGTTGCAGCCACTTCTTGAACACTTGCTGTGGGTATTGTGTGGAATGAACCAGGAAGAGGAGGGGAAGGGAGAGGAGAGGCATGGCCCTTCTCCTTGTCCCTGCTTCCCTCTTCTACAGGAGCACAAAAGCCTACTCTTTCCAGAGGAATCTAGAAATCTCCATGGTATGGAGAAAGAAGGGATATATTTAGCCTGAGGCAAATCCTCAGCAGAGGCAGAAGCAGTACCTGTCAGAGCTAGGTGGGACTTGAAGACAATGATGCCCTCTCATTGTGAGGAGGGAAAGGGGTTGGAAGGACACCATCAGATCGCCCCTGCCCACTTCAGCCAGGGAGCTAGCTCCTTTGTCTCTGGTTCACAGCAAGAATTTATTTAAACAAGGGACCTGAAAGTCATCGAACTAGCTCACAAACCATGTTTTACAGATAGAAATGGAGATTTACAAATAGAAATGAGGTGATACACCCAATGAGTGGCTGCGAGTCCCTGTGTGTGGACTTGAACCCATGTTTCCTTTTAAAGCAACTCTAAGCATACAGTTTGATAAGATGTATACATCCTTGTAACCACCACCCCAATTAAGATGAGCATTTCCATCCTTCCAGAAAGTTCTCTTTTGCCACTTTACAGTCAATACCCCATGTGCCTGTCCCAGGCTACCATCTCATTTCTATCACTGGAGATTACTTTTGCCTCTAATCCCATTGCCTGATTTGCATTCGGAGTGTTGACCATGCTTCCTTTTACTGCCTGGGTGACTTTATCTGAGTGTTCCCATGTGGAGGAAGAAGGGGGCCCTTGTTACCTGTTTCTGTTTCTGAGGCCAATGGCAGGAAAGAGGGAATCTAGTTTGTGAAAGCCTGAGTTCCCTGAAGACAGGAGCTATTCCTTATTTTCTGTTTCTGCAATGCCTAGGACAGCACCTGGCACGTAGGAGGCTCCTAGTAAATGTACTGTGAACTCAGATTTGTCCAAGAAGGGGATGATTACCTGTTGGAGAAGCTGTTTAATTCCTTCCCGGATGAAATGTGCCTGCCACGGTGGTGCCATCACTCATGAACACAGGTGAGTTTGAGCTTTCCGACCTGCATGATAGACGCAAGAGCAAGAGCCATGTCCAGTCATCTTGGTTTGACCTGGTGGTGCAGGGCAGTGGGAGAGATGGTGGGTTCTACTACGTTCCAGTAGATGGTCTGGAGTGCTGAGTGCTGTGGCAGCAGAGGGGTGGGGCACAGAGTCCAAGTGAGAGATTTAGGGAAGCTTATGCGGAGGGCATGTGCCATGAAGGATGGTGAGAAGTAGCCGGTGGAAAGGGATTTTGGCGCAGGAGCAACAGCCTAAGGAAACGCGCAGCAGCGTGAGAGACCCTGGCTCATGGGACGTAATTGTTCTTAAGGGGGAGATGGACCACACGTGGCTCCTGAAGTTACTGTCATCCTAAGATTCTGTAAGTAGTAGGTTTAGTTGAATGGCTGCAAATGCCCACAAATATCCATACAGACTTGAGGTTTGGGCCAGAAAATGCCCTGAAAATGGCCAGTTTCTCCAACAAGGTCTTTTATCCGGGGAACAGAAATGGAAAGGAATGGATGGTCAGGGTGAAACATGGCCGGGCCCTGCAGACATGAAGAAAGGCAGAGAGGCAAGGAAGTCCCCGGTATCAGCAAGTAGCTGTGGGATATGCCAAATGTTGCAACACTGGGCACAACTGGAATTCATGTGTGGCTGGTGGGAGCATTACATTGGTTCAGTCACTTTGGTGAAAACTGGCAACATCTACTAAGCAGAACATCCAGCCTGTAACGTGGCTGTGCCCCTGATCTGTTTATACCTGACAGACATACACGCTCACTAACAGGCTTGTACTGGAACCACCCAGATGGCCATCCGCAGCGGTGATAACCTGCGTGGTGGACGTGATAGAACAAGGCTCACGTCATGTGCATGTTGTGTTACATAGCCGGGCAGGGTGGGGCGGTGGGGTCGGAGGTGGGGGGTGGCTAGGTAGCAAATGGGAATAACAGGTCAATCTGCTGACCTTAAAATAAAGAGATTATCCTGTATTGTTAGGATGGGCCAACTGTATCACCAGGTTCTTTAAACAGGAAGAGGGAAACAGAGGAGTCTGAACCAGAGGTGATAGTATTAGACTGAACTGGTCATTCCTGGCTTTGTAGATGGAAGTGGCCGTGAGCCCAGGAATGTGGGTGGCCGCTGGAAGCTGGAAAAGGTGAGGCAACATTCTTTCCTAGAGCCTTGAGAAGGAACACAGCCCTGCTGATACCCGGATTTTAGCCCAGTGAGACCCATTTCTGACCTCTGACCTCCAGAACTGTAAGATAACAAATTTGTATCGTTTTAGGCCACCAAATTTGTGGTACTTTGTTACAGCAGGAATGGGAAACTAATACAGGAAATATTCAAGCAGTGGAATACTACACAGCAAGGAGAACAATGATTGGCAATTACATGTACCCGTGTGCCTGAGAACACACTGTATGATTTCATTTACGTGAGTACAAGAATGGGCAAAATGAATGTATACTTTAGAAGATACGAGAGAGGTTACTCTGGGCTGAGGGTGGCCTGCGGGTGCTAGTGAGATGGCAGTGGGCGTGAGGCACTTGGGACGTGTGGTTATGCAGGTGTGTTCGGGTTGTGAAGATTCACTGAGCCATACTCTTAGAATATTTGTACTTTCCTCTATGTGTATTATGCTTTGATAGAAAGTATGTATGCATATGTGTGTATTTTGAGGGGCATAAAGGGAATTGCTTTTTATTTTTATTTTTTTGATTTTTATAAAAGATTTATTTATTTGAGAGAAAGAGAGCATGTGTGCCAGTTGGGGGCTGCAAAGGTAGAGGGAGAGAGAGGACCCAAACTGACTTGGCGCTGAGCACAGAGCCTAATGCAGGGCTTGATTTCACAACACTGAGATCAGGTCCGGAGTGGAAACTGAGTTGGGCACTTAACCTACTGTACCACCCAGGTGCCCCAGGGGACTGATTTTTTTTTTTTTAAGATTTTATTTATTTATTTGACAGAGAGAGATCACAAGTAGGCAGAGAGGCAGGTAGAGGGGGAGGGGAGGCAGACTCCCTGCTGAGCAGAGAGCCTGATGCGGGCCTCAATCCCAAGACCCTGAGATCACGACCTGAGCCAAAGGCAATGGCCTAACCCACTGAGCCACCCCGTCGCCCCAGGGATTGCTTTTTAACTGGGTACTAATTATTTAAGTGTTTGGCTCTTGGCCAAAAGTCAGGAGAGAGAGGGGGTGGTCCAGAGAGAAGATGGAAAGATGGGGGCAGGGGAGGCCCAGGGACCCTTCCTAGAGGTCGTGCTTAGGCAGAATATGCAGTGTTGGGGACTTGGGTGCTGGGGAGCAGAAGGGGACATCTTGGGTCCCCAGAGTTGAGTCATTCCATATATATTTCCTGAACTGGTGATGTTTCATGGGGAGTTCTCAGGGGTAACAGAGTCATGGGTAGGGTTAATGAATAGGGGTGCTAAATGGCCCAGGAAGTTATTACTGACAAAAGTGTGCAGTTTAGATGAGAGGCAAAGGGGACATGCAGCTCTGGGGAATGGACAGGTTGGGTCTGTGTGTGTTCTGAGAGAGCCAGACTACACTTAAGGCATTGTTTCCCCCCCAAATAACATTTAGGTGGTACTTTGGATGAACCGCTCGAATTTTTAATAGTGTTTATTTCAATGCATAACAAAACTATAATTCACATATTATCCAAATTTATAGATTGTTTAGGACCAGGGTAAGGTGTATGTTTGAATTAGTGTCAAATTTAAAAATGTTGAGCAAGAAATAAGAAAGTGGTCTGCTTCTGTGATAAATATATTGAAGGTTTGCTAATGACAGGTTTGCTCAACATTACTGTAGGTGAAGTGGGCGAGGGGAAGAGTGTAAGATGGTTTTAGGTGCTGGGAGAGTTTCTCCATAATAGGAGAGGGGGGTCACTGGATGGAGGGGGTGGCCGAGGAGAAGGTGGGACCTAACCTCAGGAATCTGAGGAATAGGACTGGTTTGGGAGGGGGTTCTTTGTAGAGCAGCGGTTCTCAAACTTTGTGTTTCAGAGTCACCTGAAGGATATGTAACAACATTGCTGGGCCCACGCCCTGGCATTTCCGAGTCAGTTGGTCTGAGGCTTGGTGAGTTGCTTTTCTAACAGGTTCCCAGGTGATGCTAATATTTTTGGTCTAGGGACCACCCTGAGAACTGCTAATGGAGAGGTGGCAGTGGGTGAGAAATTTGGGACCAGTCATGGGTGTGGAATATGGGGGCTGGAGAGGCAGGGGGCAGCTGTATGGGAGGGGACAAGCAGGTGTATGGACGTGGCAGCCAGGCAGAGGCAGATTCAGCCTGGCCTGGTGGAGTGGGGAGCGAGTTGGTGCGGTGCCCAGGAGGGCTACTGCTGGAGCTGGTCCCCAGCCATGGCACCCACAGCTTAGTGAGAGCATGGGACGAGGGAAGTAAGGCAAGAGCCTCTGACAGTACCTGGGGAGACCGCCTGCTCTAGTTCTCCCATTTTGATCAGCTCTGAGAGGAAGGGAACCACCTTCTGAGCACCTACTGCATCTCAGGAATTTTATACGCCTTATCACATTTAATCATCACAATTCCATGATAAAGGTATCATTAATCCATTTTAAGAATGAGGAAAGCAAGGCCCTGAGAAGTGAAGGAACTTGCTCACTGTTATCTAGGCAAAGCTGTGATACAGTCAGCCCTGGGGCTGACTAACTAAGTCCCCTGGTTGTTTCCCACTCCCACCAAAATACTATCATTTCCACGGCAATCCGTTTTGTTCTTTCTTTCCTATGAAGTGTGTGTACCTGTAATCACCACCTCTACCACTAGATGGCGCAGGTGACCTTCCCCCAGTTAATGCATCTGGCCTTAGAGGTTGGGTGGGCAGGGACCTCTCTTAAATCTCCCAGTCTTTATTTGTTTATATTTTAGTCAGAAGTGAGCTTGAAAGATTGCAAACCATTATGAACGTACTCTAGAAATAAACATCTGCCGGGGGGATCTGTGTATGTTTGGGGCCAGTTATATAACTGGGATTTCTCTACAATGATAACCATGTAAATTGCCGTGTTCATTAAAAGACAGGGAGTAAAAAATGTGTTTATTTATAAATAAGTTATATATATATATTATGTATGTATATATATATTTTATATATAATACAAAATATATATACATATATGTAAAATTTATAAAACTACAATTTACTACTAACAGTAGCAACTGTTTAGAATTTAGGCAAACAAAAGGATTTTTTGGGTGAGGAGTATTCTTTCACTGATACTCTTTAGAATTGCAGGTATTTGGTGATAATAAAAAGCAGACCAACTCCTAGTTCATTATTAAAAACAAAAAAACTCTCCATAAACAACTGATTCCTTCGTTGCCTGCACCCAAGGGGAACCAATCTGACCATCCCACGCTTGGTACCACTGGTACCTGCTGTCCTGGGGCTTTCATTGTTTGTTTTTAAAGATTTATTTGTTTATTTTAGAGGGGGGAAGTACAGAGGGAGAGGGAGAGAGAGAATCTTAGGCTCCCTGCTGAGCACGGAGCCTGCGGTGGAGCTTGATCTCATGATCACGACCTGAGCCGAAATCAAGAGTCAACTCTTAACTGAGTGAGCCACCCGGGCGCCCCTTACTCTAAGAATGGGGAAATCGGGGCGCCTGGGTGGCTCAGTGGGTTAAGCCGCTGCCTTCGGCTCAGGTCATGATCTCAGAGTCCTGGGATCGAGCCCCGCATGGGGCTCTCTGCTCAGCAGGGAGCCTGCTTCCTCCTCTCTCTCTGCCTGCCTCTCTGCCTGCTTGTGATCTCTCTGTCAAATTAAAAAAAAAAAAATCTTAAAAAAAAAAAAAGAATGGGGAAATGGAGGCTGACAAGGCAATGTGCCTCTCTCCACATCAGAGGAGTGCAGATAGCTGGTCTAGAACTAGAAGTCAAGCACTCCAACTCCCTGTCCAGGGCTCTTTCCATCATGTCATTCCATCTGAGAAGCGGTGGCAGCTGCAGCCATCTTGTTTCTCTGTGTCTGTGTACAAAAACCCTGAGCCTCACACTATGGCCAAGAGCCCAGCCCCTGCTGTGCCATTTATAGAATAAGCCTAGGGCTGGGCCAATGGCGCAGGGAGACACTCAGAAAATCATTGTATGAATGAGGAAAGGAAGGAAAGAAATGCCCTCCAGACACTTTAGAAGCTCATCCTTCCTGAAGGTGACAGGGACCCATCAGCTATCCATCTGGTGGCAGACTGATCACATTGGACCCCTTCCATCATGGAAGGCATGGGTTTGGTCATCACTGCAATAAACACTTATTCTGGATGTGGATTTCCACCCTTTCCTGAAATGCTTCCACCAGCTCAACCATCTGTGTGCTCACAGAATCCCATTCACTGTCCTGGTATTCTACATGATGTTGCTTCTGACCAGGGGCGTCTCCTCCCAGAGCAGTGTAAGGGGAACAATAGATTTGTGCTCACAGGAGTTCACTAGTCTTGCCACATGCCCTGTAACCTGGAAGCAGTTGGCCTGATGGATCGTGGGATGATCCTCTAAAGGCTTAGTTATGGGACCAGTTGTCCTGAAAGGTTGAGTTCTGATGTAAGGGATGCACACTCTATGCTTTGAATCTGTGACTGTCTCCCATAGCTGTCAAGGGGTGGGAAGGGGAGGGCTATTCCTTATCCTCTAATTTACCCTCAGTCAAGGTCAGTTAAGCTAGTCAAGTTACCTTGAGGCAAGTCGCTCCTCTAACTTACCTGCAGAAACTTGCAGCTTGGCTGGTTTGAAGGCCTTAATTGTGATGGAGGTATGCTTCCATCAGGGGACACAACAATGAGTCCCTTGAACTGAGACCGCCATCCAGCCATGCTGGGCTACTTGTGCCTCTGAACCAAAGGAAGTTGGGTTGCTGCTACAAAGTGGGGGCAAAAGAGCTAATCTGCAACTTTAGGGTACCTCTGAGTACAGCTGACCCTTGAATAACGTGGGGGCTGGGGTGCTACCCCACACCCCCACATACACAGTAGAAAATCTCTGTACATAATACAAAGTTTAAAAATGAAGTCCTCTTTGACCCAGCATTTCAACTGTGGTGATGTCAGTCTAGTCCCCGACATATCACCCTAGCCTTGCTTGTCATTCTTACCCCCTCCCAGTCCAGAGGGCTCATGCCCTGTTTGAGTTCCTTGTAACAGCTCAGCGCTCCCCCAGGTCCTCTGTGTCAGGAGTGCCTTCTTTTTTTTTTTGTCAGAGAGAGAGGGAGAGAGAGCGAGCACAGGCAGACAGAATGGCAGGCAGAGGCAGAGGGAGAAGCAGGCTCCTGCTGAGCAAGGAGCCCGATGCGGGACTCCATCCCAGGACGCTGGGATCATGACCTGAGCCGAAGGCAGCTGCTTAACCAACTGAGCCACCCAGGCGTCCCTCAGGAGTGCCTTCTAACATGATCTGTGGGGCTCTTCCCACTTTCTCCTCCAGCCTATCTGCACATTCTCTGGCCATCTGCTACCCAGACTTTTGGATCCCAGAGCTTGCAGATGCCCTCTGGCCTCAGGACTTGTCTGTCCCACAATCAGGACTTGTCCCACCCCCAGACCCCACCCAGAGGGACCTATGTGTCATCCCATGGCAGATTGAACATCATCTCACGGAAGCCTTGGGCTCCCAGCATCCTACATGGTTCTTTCATAGCTCTTGCTACTTTTGGTAATTATAATCTCTGGCGATTCTTTGTTTTTCACTGATGTCTGCCGCCCCTACTAGATCATGGTCTTCCTGAGGGCAGGGACGTTCTGTATGACTTACTGTCGCATCCCAGAGCCAGCACCGAGGCTGGCACATAGGAAGCATTCATTATTCAATGGACAGATTCATATAAGAGGGAGGCATGTGCTGGAAACATCTTGGATGAGAGAAGTGTATGATGTTCTGGGAAAACCCCTCCTGGTTTCCTGAGAACACACAGTTGGAAATGTTAGGGGGACCAGATCACAGGGGGACTTAATCTCCCACATTAAGGGGGATGATTCAGATTGTTCAGATCCAGAGAACCACGGAAGGTGGCAAATGGAGGAGTGATGTGTGTGCCAGTCAACCCCTTTGGCTGTCTCCATGGTTGCAGAAGGAGAGCTGGGGGCCGGGAGGTCAGATGGGCTGGCACCACCATCCTGATTAGGGTCCTGGATATAGGAATAGCATTAGCATTTGTGGCAATTAATCTAACCTAGCAGCTCTTCATTCTTCTTCCCTGAAAAAAGAGTATGTCTGTACGAGAGAGAGGTGGCAGTGGAACCCCAGAGGGGCCTGAGTGTGTTCCTTTGATCACAAAGAGATTTTCGCAAATGGTCCCTCCAGAGGCAGTCACCGGGACATGATTAGACAGCCCTGAGGCTTGGAACAGGGGCAGGGCCCTTGTCCCTATGGCCAGGAGCTGTGGGGACAGCAGAGCCTGGCAATAGTGAATGGAAAGTTGGCTTGTTAAGCAGTAAATCTCTCTCCAGCAACTCCTTCATTTAGGGTTTGACACCGAGCCAGCGGAAGGAGCCTGGGAGACCCTGGAGCCTGAGAAGCCCCTGGAGCCTCAGCCAGAGCCAGGAAGGGGCTGCCGAGAGCTGGGTGTGTGCCATCCACCAGGAGCAGGCTGCCCTGGGACCTGTTGTGCTCGTGCTGTCCCAGTGCATGCGTCACACTTGCGCTCCAGCCCCTAGGAGGCTTGTAATTGGTTACAGCGATGGAGAGCGGGGCCACCAGGTTACCTAGCTCTTTTCCTCACAGTAAGTCACTGGGCGGGAGATGACAGGAAAGAGGCCAAGTGAAAACCTCGGTAATAGCTACCCTAGACTTGAATGCTTACTCCATGCCCGGAGTCAGTCTTTCTAAGGCTACGCATTCAATCTGAGCTCAGTTCTTTTCTTTCTCTCCCAGTGTGCTCTGTGTTTGTCCTTTAGAACACTTAGCAGAGTTAAAACAGAGATATAATTTCCTGTGTTTGTTGATTTAATATCTGTCTTTCCTGCTAGACTATAAACTCCATGAGGGCAGGGATTGGGTCCCACAAGGGTAGGGATTGGGCCCCAGCACCTCCCATGCCACCTGATTGGTAACTGGCATGCACGAGGTGTTTGCTGGACACATGAATGACCTTCCTGGCAGAGCAAGTGCTGCTACTCTGCTTAGTTCAGGACAGGTAAACTGAGGCATAGAGAGGTTGGAGGGGCCAAGCCACGGAACCCAAAGGTGGCACTCAGGATCCAGACTTACAGTGAAGGTGTGGGGCCCAAGTTTGGAGTTGATAAAACTCAAACCGGGGAAAGGGAGGCCCCTGTCCTTTTTGGCCCTTGGCCATTGGCATGTGAGACCAAGTCTACTGGTGGTCATGATTCCAGTCTAGCAGGGAGCTGGTCTGAAGGCATGGTGTCAGAGAGAAGCAAAGACGAGAGGGAATGGTCTGAGTTCCTGGATCCAGCCATCCCTTTGCCCTGTCTGCAGGTGGGAACGGAGCCCGTACATGTCTCTAGAGCTTAGGCTGGCTGACTCCCACCCGTCATACTTGTAATGGAGAATTCCAACCAACATGGCAGTTAAACTCAGCTGCTCCACTGGTGTGGCGGCAAGAGAGCCAACCACCTGGGCTTTGGTTCCAAGTGCACCTGCACTGGCCCTCGGTATGTGACAAAGCAAGTTGTCTTCCACCTCTGGGTCTCAGTTTCTTCAGCTGTGCAATGGGCATGATTGATTTCAGCTCTCCGGCAGGAGTGGGAAGCGCTGAGAGAGGAACTCTCAGTGCCTGCCATCCCGCAATTGCTCAGGAAGCGCTCTAGGTGGCTTTTGGCTGCAAGGGACAGAAGACTCATGGGAGAGTAGCTTAAACCATGAAGGCTTTTAATCACCATGTGATAGACCAGGGGCTGGGCAGTCCCAGGGCAGTGGATTCAGAAGCTCAGCAGAGTCGTGAGGGGTCTAGGCTCTTCCTGTCTTTCAGCCTGCCACTCTCGGAGCGTTGTCCACTTCCCTCAGGGTCTCGAGGTGGCCAGCCAGCTGCAGGCATCACCTGGTGTAGGCCTGAGGAGGAAGTGTTTCTGTTTATCTCTCCTTGTACGAGCGAGGAGACTTTCCTAGCAGTTCCTCAGTGGACTCCCCCTCAAGTTCTGTGGGCTGAAACTGTCATATGCCCTTTGTTAAACCAGCAGCTATGAGAGGAATAGAGTAACCCCACCCCAGGGATCTGGGGCAGGGGACTGAACACCGTTGGTTTTGTTAGCGAGGAGGAAGGGGAGAATGGCTGTTGACTGCGTCTGCCATGTTTGTCCACTGAGACGCCCCAACCGTCTTCCACAGTGCCCGGCCGTAGTAGGTGCTCAGTAAGGACTCACTGAGCAAGTGACTGTGAGCGGGCTGCTCCAGCTGTCAGAGCAGAGCAGGAGCACGAGGTTCTGCCATGGAGCAAGGTTCCTCAGATGACTGTGGCTCCGTGTCTTTCCTCCTGCCTTTGGGGAGGTACCCGAACTCACTGGCTTGCCACGGATGGGGGTGGGGCCTGCAGGGGAGGTTTTGGCTCAGTAGGGCCAGAGGGGCCAGGCTTCCACAGCTGCCTCAGTTCAAGGAAACAATCTAGGTCCACCTACTTTGGTCTGGAGGCTCCGAGGGGCAGGCCAGGCGGGTGGAAAGGAGGAAGCAGGTGAAGGGAGGGGCTGTGGCTCCTCCAGGGAAGGCCCTAAGGGCTGCAGAGGTGGCACAGAGGTGGCTGCTTGGGCCACAGCATGTGAATGGGGGAAACATGCTCCTTTTTTACTCCAGTATTTAGCTCATTCCATGTATCTTCACCAAGCACCTGCAATGTCCCAGCATGTGCTGAAAGCTGGTGAGTACTCAAAGGTCAGTAACACCAGCATGGCGCCTATCCTCCTGGAACTGCTAGTTTAGTGGGAGAGGCAGATCCTAGTAAAACAACCAAAGGGGGGAGTTTAAATGGTGGCCATAGTAGTGACAAGGTGAGCGGCATGAGCCCCCAGGGGGAGATGGCAGGGAGAGGAAGACAGGAGAATGACTTTGTGATGTGCTCAAAAGGTAAGGTCATGGAGACAGGTCAGCAGTGAGGTGAGAAAAGGGAAAGAGGAAAGTATGGGGCGCCCCTCAGGTTTCTGGCTCATCGAATTGGATAGATATGGCTGCTATTCAGAGAGATGGAAAACACTGGAAGAGAATCAGGCTGGAGGAGAGGAGCAGGGGGAGCTCAAGAATTGGGCTTTCAGTCCTGTTGAGTTTGAGCTATGTGCTCAGCCAGGCAGCTGGATGAATAGGTCTGGAAGCAGCTAGACTTCTCCAGCTCTCCCATCCCCAGGACATGGGGAAGTTCTGTAGATGGGTAGATTCCCCTCTTCCCAGTTTTTCATCTCTGGCCCTTGTGAGCCTGAGGCTTGGTCTTTAAGTGAAGTAAGGACAGGCACTGAGCACTTACCCAGAGCCAGGCTCTCTTTTTTAAAGACTTGACATATTTCAGCTTATCGAGGTCCTGTACCAACCCCAAAGAATAAACACTGTTGTAACTGCCCACTTCACCTACGGGGAAACAGAGGCCCAGAGATCCTATGTAGCCTGTTGTGTGAGGTCAGGGGGCAGAGCCCAGATCTGGACCCTGCATTCTTACCCGCTGCGCCACCGTACCATTTGTGTGAGCTTCAGGGACCCCATGTTGGGTCGCTCCTCACCACAGACTGACAGGAAGCTGTTCCAATCCTGACGCTGTGACGGCACATTATGGTGGCACTAAGATGTTAGTGGAATTCACATTAGAGAATTTGGGAACCAGAAAATGGAATTTGACAGCTGACAACAGAGGCGTCTGAGTCTTAAAACTTTGTGCTCCTCTGGGGGAGACCCTGGTTGTCGTGGTGCTGAGTCCTTTCCCTGTGACCTGGCAGAGCTCAGCTGTTTAAGCTCTGTGAGCAAGTCCCCAGGGGCAGAGGCAGGTGGTACACAGGACCAGAGACTCAGATACAGGGAGGAGACCGGGTACACATGGGGCTGTCACAAGTGTTCAGCAAGGGGGAGCTGAGAAAGAGCTGGTAGGCCTGGCTTCAGGTGGCCTCGCTCCCAAATCCTCCTCTGTTAATTCAGGTGAAGTGGTTGTCTTACTGGAGTATGTTGGTTGACAGGATTGTAGCAGGCTTCTTTCTTCACGGGTTTTTTTTTTTTTAAAAAACCCCTTTACTTTTAAATTATACTTGAAACAGATATAGAAAACCACAGAGGACAGAGGCAGAGTGAAATTGTATAAGGGGACCATTCTGGTAAATCAGCACCTAGATCAAGAAGTGGGCCCGCGGCAGCTTCTCTGTGCTCTGTCCCAAAGGCACATCTTTCCTCTCCCCAAAAAGTGGCTCCCCATCCCAACTTTTATGCTGATCATTGCCTTGCAGTTCTCTATAACTTCACCACCCAAGAGCACCTTCTTAAACTCTACCATTTAGTTTTACCTGCTTTTGCAAATTAGTAGTAAAAATTGTAGCTAAAAAACACACAGCCTAAAATTCACCATCTTAACCACTTCAAGCGTGCAAGCGCGCAGTTCCGTGGTGCTGAGTTCGCTCACGTTGTGCGATCATCACCAGCGTCCCTCTCCGGAACTTCATCTCGCCAAACTAGAACTCTGCACCCGTTGAACGACTCTCTATCCCCTCTTCCTTCCCCTCCCCACCGAGAACCTCCATTCTACATTCTACTATGAATTTGATTACCTCACATAAGTGGAATCACACAGTGTTTGTCTTCTTGTGACTGGCTTTTTTCACTCAGCATTAATGTCCTCAGGGTTCATCTATATTGCTGCATGTGACAGGATTTCCTTCCTTTTTCAGGCTGCATCACAGGCCGTTGTATGTATGTACCACATTTTGTTTATCCGTTCATCTGTGTGAAGGATAGTTGAGTAGCTCCTACCTCTTGGCCATTGTGAATGAGGCTGCTGTGAACACGGGTGTATACTTACCTACTTTTTTTTTTTTTTTAAGATTTTATTTATTTATTTGTCAGAGAGAGAGAGCTTACAAGTAGGCAGAGAGGCAGGCAGAGACAGAGGGAGAAGCAGGTTCCCTGCCGAGCAAGGAACCCGATATGGGACTCGATCCCAGGACCCTGGGACCATGACCTGAGCCGAAGGCAGCCGCTTAACCAACTGAGCCACCCAGGTGTCCCTACTTACCTACTTTTTTATTTGATATGTCTTCAAAGTCTCTTTTAACCCCAAGATTCTCCCATCATACCTTCCCCCCTCTTTTTTTTTTTTTTTTTAAGATTTTATTTATTTGACAGACATAGATCACAAGTAGGCAGAGAGGCAGGCAGAGAGAGAGGAGGAGGCAGGCTTCCTGCTGAGCAGAGAGCTGGATGCAGGGCTCGATCCCAGGACCCTGGGATCATGACCTGAGCCAAAGGCAGAGGCTTTAACCCACTGAGCCAGCCAGGTGCCCCTTCCCCCACTCTTTTAATTATATGGTGAAGATCCCAGGGCATTGGACCAGTTGGCCTTCCCTAGTCTGGATTTCGCTGACTGTATACTGGTGATGCATGAAGTTCAGCATCTGTATTTCCAATCAGTGGGTAGTAGGATACAGAGGCCTGATCAATTCAGGTTGTGATTTTTTGGCAACTATAGGTGGCGTGTTCTTCCATCAAAAGGTGCTCATAGGGATGCCTGGGTGGCTCAGTGGGTTAAGCGGCTGCCTTCGGCTCAGGTCATGATCTCAGCATCCTGGGATCGAGTCCCACATCGGGCTCCTTGCTCTGCAGGGAGGCTGCTTCTCCCTCTGCCTCTACCTGCCTGTCACTCTGTCACCCCTCCCTCTGTCACTTTGCCTGCCTGTACTCACTCTATCTCTCTGACAAATAAATAAATAAGATATTTTTTTTAAAAAAAGGTGCTCAAAATGTGCTGTCATTTTATGTGTGTGCACGTAAGGGGTGATGCTAACAGCAGCTGATATTCAATACTTGGGTACATTAATTTGTGGGCACAAAATACTGTTGTTCTAATTTGCTCATTTCTTTTTCATTAATTAGCTGCAGCAACGTTCTTAACAGTTAACCATAGGAGACAAACAGTACTGCAACCAATGTGATATTGGTTTGGTGTGTTTTAGATATTTGTCTTTTGGATAAAAGTTTGTTTGAAGAAAGGGTCCACTGCTTTAAAAACAAGGAATGAGAGAGATGATGGGTAATGTAAATTGATTGAATATGTCCATTTTCAGCCTTTTAAAATTCTACTAAATTGACAGAAAAAGGATATTTTGAAGGTGCAAGACAGAGAAAAGAGGGATAATAGCAACACAACTGTGGATCCACTGTAAGGGGTTCGTCATCCTCAGAGATTCTTGAGAAAAAGGTACATGAGAAGTCAATATTTTGAGACCTTTAATATGTGAAAATGTCTTTATTTTACCTTCACCTTGATTGATAGTTTGGCTGCGTATAGAATTCTAAGTTGGGAATCCTTTTCCTTCACAATTTGCCTTCTGTGCTCTAGTGTTGTTGCTGTCAAGAGAACTGAGACCATTCTCATCCCTAGCTCTTTGTAGGGGATGTTTTTTTTTTTTTTTGGGGGGGGGGGATGTTGTTTTTACTATTTCTGGAAGCTTGTGGGATCTTCTTTGTGTTCTCAGGATGCTGAGATGTTACAAGTGGCTTATCTTGGTGTCGATTTGTTTTCATACATTGTGGAGATAAGTTCCAAAAAGACCAGTCGTAAGAGGTAAATTTGGTAGCTCTCAGGAGGGGAAATGATGGTGGTGGTGGTAGGGGGTGGGGACACCTGCCATTTTCAAAACCAATCTTACAGGATGATTTGGCCATTTTGGTGCGTGTACCACTTTGATGTAAAAATAAAAACTTAAAAGAGAAGACAAAGAAGGAGCATGGGCTTTGGAGGAAGACAGACCTGGGTATGAATCCTGAATCCCTTACTTGCCTAAGAGGGTATTTGTGGGTCATACATCTTTGCTTCTGAGCCTCAGTTTTCTTACTTAAAATGGGGTGGAGATTCCCACTCTGTCCAGATCACATGGTTGTTTGATGGAGGATAGAGGGGATTTTGGGAATCGTGAGACGTGAAACCACAGGAAGTTAGCATCCCTGATAAGATCTGACAAGGAGGCTATATTTCCAGCTGCTAGAAGTCTTAGCACAAATCAAGAGGCTGTCATTTCCTGCAGTCCAGCCTTTTCTTCCCTCTTGTCCCTCTCTGTTCTCTGCTACTAGAGAAAAGCCAGTTTGTTCTACATAGTAGAATGCCGGCCCCCATCAAACTGTAGCCTTTGCCAGGTGCCGGTGTTACTTGTAGCTTTGAGTCATCACCTCGGGATAGTTGTGGTCCCTCCTGCTCTCATTCTCCAGCTTCCCAGCCTGCTGTTCTGAAGCCATTTCCTCCTGGGAACTGCACCTCGGAGTGGTTGCCACAAGTCAGCGAGTAGAAGCCAGGCTTCTTCAAAGCATGGTCAAACGAATCAAAGATGATGACCTATCTTAATTAAGGTGCCCGTGTGTGCACACCAGGAGATGGTAGTAGTTTCTGAGTCAGCACAATCTGGCCAGAATGCTGGACTGAGAACGGTTCTGAACTGAGCTCAGCGAGGAGTATGGTGGTTAATCAGTATCCCCAGGGAGGGGATAAGGGCAGCCGGCCAACCATGTACTTATCATCCCTGATAAAAACATCTTTTTCCTTTTTTCTTGGGGCATAACCTCCACAAAGTACATTAAATTTAAGTGCACCACTTGGTGTCTTTTTACACACACACATGTTATTACATCTAGATCAAAATAGAGTATTTCCAGTAGCCTGGAAGAATTTGCCACTCCTCCCTCAGAAGCAACCATGATTTTAACCTCTATCACCATAGATTACTTTTGCTTGTGTTTTACTTCTTATAAACTGAATTAAACAAAAAAAATTAAACAGTGTTCTAGTGTCAAGCTTTCTTTCGGCATAATGCCTGTGTGATTTATTAATGTTCTTACTCATTATTCCACTGTATGGACACACCACAGTTTATCCATTTCCCCATTGATGATGAGCACTGGAATCCTCTCCAAGTCTGGGCTATTATGAATGAGGCGGCTGCAACTATTCTTCTATGTGCCTTCTGGTTGACCAACCCCCTCATTTCTCTTGGGTATTGTTCTGGACTGAGTGTTTCTCTCCCCCCAAATTCCTGTATTGAAGCCCCAACCCCTGATGCGATGGTATAAGGAGGTGGAACCTTTGGGAGGTGATTAGGTTAAGATGAAGACCCGACAGGGAGTCCCATGATGGGATTAGTGTCTCTACAAGAAGAGGAAGAAGCTCCAGACCTTCCTCTCTTGCTGTGTGAGGATAGAGCAAGATGGCAGCTGTCTGCCAGCCAGGAAAAGGGACCTGCGCATGCAGGCACCTTGGTTTTGGACTTCCCAGCCTCCAAAACGATGAAAAATAAATGTCTGTTGTTCAAGCCACCCACTCTACCCAGTCCGTGATATTTTATCATAGCAGCCAGAGCTAAGACATTACTTTACCTCTATCGGTATCTCTATCTGTAGTTCTATCTATTTCTATAGATATATCTATATCTATAATTCTACCTAGAAGAGAACTAGCTGGTTCATAGGTGGGTGAATGTTTAGCTGGATTTCTACTCACAAAGCACTGAATTGCATCAGATGTGAACCCAGCCTCTGTGCACATCAGACGTGGTGCTGGGCTCTCAGTCCATGTGGAGCTATTGAACTCTGACTCTGAGATTGGACATCAATTTCGCATAAGACTTAAAAGCAAACACTTAATAACCAGGCAGCTCCTTTTCTAAACTTTCACTATTTTAATATTTTTATAATATTTCATATTTTCAATCACATGATTAAACTTTGGTTTTCTGCAGGCTTGAATAAATCTGGAATTACCTCTAATTCTTTCTTGATTTTTCAGGGGCTTGTCTAGGTTTGTTTTGCCAGATGTCAAATCTTTAGCTCTCTCTCTCTTTTTTTTTTTTTTAAAGATTTTATTTATTCATTTTACAGACAGAGATCACAAGTAGGCAGAGAGGCAGGCAGAGAGAGAGGAGGAAGCAGGCTCCCTGGTGAGCAGAGAGCCCGACGTGGGGCTCGATCCCAGGACCCTGGGACCATGACCCGAGCCGAAGGCAGCGGCTTTAACCCACTGAGCCACCCAGGCGCCCCTCTTTTTTTTTATATAAAGATTTTTATTTGTTTATTTCACAGACAGATCACAAGTAGGCAGAGAGGCAGGCAGAGAGAGAGAGAGAGAGAGGAGGAGGCAGGCTCCTTGCTGAGCAGAGAGCCCGATGCGGGACTTGATCCTAGAACCCTGGAATCATGACCCGAGCCGAAGGCACAGGGTTTAACCACTGAGCCACCCAGGCATCCAATCTTTAGCTCTCTTGAGTTGTTGTCCTAGAGTAGATCTTGCCCATATCTGCTGGAAAAAGCCTGGGGATACTTCCCCCGTCCACTGATCCGTTCTCTATGCCTGGAAATTATGATTTTCTTTGCATCCAGAAGGCAGAAGTTTCTCTAAAAAAATGACCTCTTTTTAACTTTAACTCTTTGCTTTTTGAACGATGAGCTGCTGTATATACCATTTATATTGAATGTTGATTACGTTTGCTCACTAAATACCTCTGGCTGTAGAAAATTCTTGACGTACAAACTTGTGTCTAATTTTAACAAAGATCACACTTCTCGTTTCAGCAACACAGAGGCTTGTTCATGGTGGATGCACAATAAATATTTATTGAACGAACTTAATGAAAATCATTTAAGAAAACATTACACGGAACTGTAACTGGAGGCTGTGGAAGGTTCCTCCCAGCTCGAAGTTTTTTTTTTTTTTTTAAGATTTTATTTTATTTATTTGACAGACAGAGTAGTAGACAGACAAAGTAGACAGAGAGGCAGGCAGAGAGAGAGGAAGGGAAGCAGGCTCCCTGCTTCACAGAGAGCCCGATGTGGGGCTCGATCCCAGGACCCTGGGATCATGACCTGAGCCAAAGGCAGAGGCTTTAACCCGCTGAGCCACCCAGGCGCCCCCAGCTCAAAGTTTTTAAGGCAAAGCCCTCAGGTGATTTCCTCACCCTAAGCCCCTGGCGTAGGCAGCTGGAGGAAGGGTAAGTAACTAATTTCCACAGCAGAATAGAGTGGAGATGCCTGGGCAGCAGTCCAGGGTCCCTGGTTGGGCCCATTTAGTCAGCCACTAGCTGCTTTGTCTCTGGACTGTCATTATCACAGGATTTCTAAATTTTGTCTTTCCTCAAGAATTGAGGACCTGTGTTTTCAGCTCCCATTCCAGTTCATTTTGGTTTCATAAACATTACTGAGAATCTGCTAGGTCCCAGGTAGTGGGCAAGGTGCTAGGCAGCACACATGAACAGTGCACAAGCTGATAGATAGCCAATAAGCTCTGTGACCATGGTTTAGTTATTTCTCCTGTAGGAGTTCTATTTCCTTATCTGTAAAATGGGCCTGAAGCGGGAGGATTGAAGTGTTTATCCCTGGAGAAGCACTGAGCTGTGCTATGCTGAGGTGCTATGCATCTGTCTTCACAGAGGGAAACTGAAGACGGGGTGGCCGGAGTCAGGACTGGTCACAGAGCTGGACCAGCTCGGTGCTTCCCTGAGGGTTCCCTGCCCTCAGCTCCTCGCAGATGGTGCCTGAAACCACCCAGAGGGCCTCTGCGCCGCGCCCATCACCATTTGTCCAGGGGCACTGTCCTGATTGATCGGAGAAAAGTGCGTGTTTTCTGTGTGTTGGGAACCACCACCCCCCCGCCCCCGCCATTAGCAGACACTGCCCACCCCAGGGGGCGGGTCCAGATGGCCCCACCCCGCCCGCCCACGTCCTCATGTTGCCACCCTGACCTGCCTCCCTCTCTCCGGGACACCCGCAGTAGCACCCCATCTGTGACCTGACAGAGCTTGCAGGAGCGAGTGTCTGCTAACCTGCTCAGGACGCTGGCTCCTGGGACGCTGCCCTGGCCACCCAGAGCCAGTTAGTGAACACTCATTGATGAGGAGAGATCCTGCAGGGACCCAGCCTGGCTTGGGAGAAGCCCCAAACAACCTAACAGTTGATTTTAAAAATTCCTTCTGCCCTGCCTGGAAACCCTCCAAGCCTCCTCCAGCTCCAGCCCCGCCCCATTCCCCAACTCAATTTAAAATTTTTATTTTTATTTATTTGACAGAAAGAGAGAGATCACAAGTAGGCAGAGAGGCAGGCAGAGAGAGAGAGGAGGAAGCAGGGTCCCCACTGAGCAGAGAGCCCCACGTGGGGCTCGATCCCAGGACCCTGAGATCCTGACTTGAGCCGAAGGCAGAGGCTTAACCCACTGAGCCACCCAGGTGCCCCTCCCCAATTCACTTTAAATACTGGGTGGGTTGTTTCCAATCTGCAGTCATTTTACACCGTTGTCAGGCCTTTGCAGGCACTGGCCTGGGCCTGAGAATGGGACCCTGACCCCACCAGCTGAATAACCTAGCAAGCAGTTGGCTCTGAGCCTCCGGCTTCTGTCTGTAAAGAGGAAGAGCACACCTCCCTTGCAGGGTCACCTACAGATGATTCATGTCCTGTGAAATCTTAAGCAGACAGTTTAGCTGTTGCGGAGTACGGTGAGATGGGTTAAAGGTGTGACATCGGGAGTCACCTTGCCTGGGTTCTGTCCCCTGTCCCTGTCCGTGGATGAGGAAGATCAGCTTATTTACCTCTGGGTAGCAGTTGCTTATTGTTAGTGATAACTGCTGTTTTCATTTATTGGGTCCATCCTGGGCAGCTGGTGACAGACCAGTGATTGGACAGACATTCTATAACACAGCCTCTCCCTTAACAGCCCCATCACTTGTTATTTTTTATTGTGCTATCTTTCTATCTATCTATCTCCATTTTAACCATTTTTAAGTGTACAATTCAGTAGCATCAATTACTTTTGCAGTATTGTGTGTGCAACATCACCCAATTTTCAAACAAACAACCTCTGAGCCTATTAAGCAATAACTCCCCATTCCTCCTTCCCTCCCACCCCTGCTGACTTCTAATCTATTCTCTGAGTTTGCCTATTCTAGATATTTCATAGAAGACATCACTTATTTTTAAAGCACCCTTTGCAGATTTATAACAGCTCTTCAATGCAGGAGTGTAAAATGTATTATTCAGTATTTAGTTTGCTCATAAAATAATTAAATTTGGAATATTAAGTTTAATGGCAATTTTATTTAGGCAGTAATTATAGATTTAGTGATTACATCTTTATTTCTAAAATAATGTTTTTTGTTACAGCCTTTTTATTGTAGAAAATATGGAAAATATAAAAGAGTATAAAAGAAGAGGCTATCCCAATAACGTTAATGTTTGGTAAGTTTTTTTTTAAATTAGATTTACGATTAATCAACATAGTACTGGAAGTTCTGGTCAGAGCAATCAAACAAGAAGGAGAAATAAAAGGCATTCAAATTGCTAAGGAAGAAGTAAAACTCTCACTATTTGCAGATGACATGATACTATATATAGAAAACCATAAGGAATCCACCAAAAAACTATTAGGAATAATAAATGAATTCAGTAAAATTACGGGTACAAGATGAATATATAGAAGTCTGTGCATTTCTTCTATACACTATTTCTTCTAGTTCTAACAATGAACTAGCAAAAAGAAAAATTCAGAAAAAATCTCATTTACAATTACATCAAAAAGAATAAAGTACCTATTAATAAATTTAACCATGGGGGTAAAAAATCTGTACTCTGAAAACTATAAGAAGTTAATGAAAAAAATTGAAGATGATGCAAATAAATGGAAAGATATACCATGCTCATGGATTGGAAGAAATATTAAAATGTCCATACAGGGGCGCCTGGGTGGCTCAGTGGATTAAGCCACTGCCTTCGGCTCAGGTCATGATCTCAGGGTCCTGGGATCGAGTCCCGCATCGGGCTCTCTGCTCAGCGGGGAGCCTGCTTCCCTCTCTCTCTCTCTCTCTCTCTGCCTGCCTCTCTGCCTACTTGTGATCTCTGTCTGTCAAATAAATAAATAAATAAAAAAAAAAAATAAAATGTCCATACAATCCAAAGCAATCTATAGATTCAATGCAATCTCTTTCAAAAATGTCAGTATTTTTCACAGAATTAGAACAAATAATCCTAAAATTTGTATGGAAAAAACTACTCTGAATATCCAAACCAATCTTCAGAAAGAACAAACCTGGAGGTATCACAATCCCAGATAATAAGATGTACTACAAAGCTATAGTAATCAAAACAGTGGGTACTAGTGTAAAAACAGACACATAGATCAATAAAACAGAATAGGGAGCCCAGAAATAAAGCCACATGTATATGACTAATTATTCTGTGACACAGGAGGCAAGAGTATGCAATGGGAAAGAGACAGTCACTTCAACGAATGGTTCTAGAAAAACTGGACAGCTACATGTAAAAGGATGAAACTGGATCAGTTTCTTATACCGTATGCAAAAATAAACTCAAAATGGGGGTGCCTGGGTGGCTCAGTTGGTTAAGTGACCAACTCTTGATTTTGGCTCAGGTCATGATCTCAGGGTTGTGAGATAGAGCCCTATATCAGGCTCCTCACTGGACATGGAGCCTGGTTAGGATTCTTTTGCCCCTCTCTACTCTGTACTCTCTCTCTTTCTCTCAAATAAATAAATAAAAACTAAAAATGGATTACAGGCCTGTGTGTGAGACCTGAAACCATAAAACTAAAGAAAACATAGGCAATAAACTCAGATATCAGACTCAGCAATATCTTTCTGGATATGTCTCCCCCAGACAAGGGAAATAAAAGCAAAAATAAATAACTGGGCTTATATCAAACTAAAAAGCTTTTTGCATAACAGGAAAATATAAACAAAAAATAAGGTAACCTACTGGTTGGGAGAAGATATTTGCAGATGATATATCTGATAAGGGATTGCTATCCAAAAAATTATAAAGAAATCCTACAACTCAACACCAAAAGAACAAATAATCTGATTTAAAAATGGGCAGGGGATTAGAACAGACATTTTTCTGAAGAAGACATACAGACGGCCAGCAGATACATGAAAACATACTCAGTATCACTAATCATCAGGAAAAGGCAAATCAAAACCATAGTGAGGTATCACCTCACACCAGTCAGAATGGCTAGTACCAGAAAGAAAGGAACGAGTGTTGGTGAGGATATGAAGAAAAAAGAACCCATATGCACTGTTGGTGGGAATGTAAACTGGTCCAGTTACTATGAAAAATGGTATAGAGTTTCCTCAAAAAATTAAAAATAGAAATACCGCACCATTCAGTAATTCCACTTCTGGGTATTTACCAAAGAAAACAAAACCAAACCAAACCCTAATTCAAAAAGATATATTCACCCCTATATTTATTGCAGCAATTATTTACAGTACAATTAAATTACAATTATTTATAATTGCAATTATTTACAATACAGTGTATTACAATATATTACAGGGGATGGAAGCAATCCAAGTGTCCATCAGTAGATGAATAAAGAAGATGCTACACACACACACACACACACACGTGTGTGTATGTATGTATACATACATATATGGAATCGAATATTATTCAGCCATAAAAATGAATAAAATCTTGCCATTGATGGCAACATGGATGGACCTAGAAGGTATCACACTAGGTGAAATAAGTCAGATGGAGAAAGAAAAATATCATAAGATTTCACTTATATGAGGAATCTAAAAAAAACAAAACAAATGAACAAGCAAAAAGAAAAACATAAATGTAGAGAACAAACTGGTGGTTTCCAGAGGGTAATAGGTGAAACTGATGCAGGGAATTCAGAGGTACAAACTTTTAGTTATAAAATAAATCATGAGGATGAGAAGTACAATATAGGGAATAGAGTCGATAATATTGTCATAACTTTGTATGGTGATGGGCAACTGTACTTAATTATGGTGAGCATTTTGTAATGCATATAATTGTCAAATCACTGTTATATATCTGAAACTAAAATAATATGTCAACTACAATTTAAAAAAAGTTCATGTCATATGCAAGAAAATTAGATTTACATTTAATTCATTTGATGTTCTTAGGCTATAACCTGCTGAACTTGGGACTTTGCCAGTTTGAGAAGGACGGCCACATCTGAGGCTAGAAGATTCCTGTATTCTCTGATGGCAAGAAAATTCTGAGGATATCGGGTCTTTGTGTGGGTTATGTTGCCAAGCAGACTCAGAGGGCATTCATTTGCAGGAGTTGAGGAAAAAGGAGAAGAGGGAATCCTCTAAAATTAACCATACAATGTTTATCAGAAAGAACTTCCTCTAGATGGACTTTTTCTCTAAGTTGTCATTATTACCAGTTTTGTCTTTCTTAAAAAAATGAACACACTTACCATGGGTCCGCACAGCACACAAGGCACTTTCATATGTACCTTTCATTCAATTCCACTTCCTCTCCAGAAGGTAGAACTTACCCCATTTTACATCCTGCCCCTGCCCCTTAAATACTGTGTGACCTTGGGCAAGTTACTAAACCTCTCTGTGCTTCTAGCTTCTGGTTTGTAAAAATAGTCCCTTCCTCATAAGTTTGTTCGGGAAGACTAAATGATTTAAGATGTAAAACTCTTGGAATAGTATAAACTCTTAGAATGTACAGGCACGATGGAAGTTTTAGGTTAGCTGTTAACAAATGATGGCCCTGAAACTTGGGAGGATTAATGAGCTCCCTGGTAACAGTTTCTGCCATATTCTTGGATTTTGGAGAGAATAGAGAATACCTCCTCATTTTCATGGCTGGTTATGGGTACAGGACAGGCTTTGAAGCGGGGCTGTTCCTTTCTTACATGCCAAGGAGGCAGAGGGGCTGAGTCAGAGGAGAAGTAGAGCAGAGAAATGGATCATAGCTTACTCCTCAGCTTAAAATCCCCAGATGGCTTCCTATTCCTTTTGGGATTTGACCCAACACCTCAACAGATCTACTCAGTGCTTTAAGATCTGCCCCTCTTTGACCACCACTCCAGTCTCATCTCCATCCTGGAAAGCTACTCCCAGTCATGCCAAAGGCCCTGTGCCTATTTTTGCCTCTGGGCTTTCTCCTACCCTGTTCCCCGATCTACATTCAGGAATGAAGGACTTCTCCCCCAGCTGCAGGAAAAGCTGCCTGAGGATGGTTCTCAGCTGTCAGTCCTCTCTGGTGTTTGCCCTTAGCTGAAAAACCGCCTCACACAAGGCTACACCTCCCTTCAGGAGCAGCTTTGGTCCAGTGACTGGTCAGTGCCATGGGATAAAGGCCCAGCACTCTTGCCATAACTTGGGACGACTGCAAAGGGGCCTCTCTTCAGAACTTTCTGTAGAGCTTATCAAGTCCGCCATTGAACCGGCATTGTAGGTCAGCATCACCTCTGTGCAATCTTGCCTTTCCCTTCCTCCCACAACCTTGATCCTGAGAGCATTCCCTAATAAACGCTCTGTAAGCTCTTCTTCATCCCAGAGGCTCTTCGTAGGGAACCCAACCTGTGCCCTGTGCTGACTCTTCCCATCCACCCACTGGCTCTTTAAGGCCTCCAGAATAACATCCAAGGGTCTCAGCCTGGCATCTGGGTCCCTCAGCATCCAGGTCTCACCCCAACACCCTAACTCACTGCTTCCTGGGGAATTATCTTTCAAGCCAAATGTGACTCTTCATTGCCCTGATTTTGACAGGAGACCTGCCTTTTTTGCACCTTTATTCTCAAGATACACCTCCCCTGAATGAGCCCTTATGCTTCAGTAAAAAATATTTTTTCAGCATTTTCTGCATCCCAGTCCCTAAACCTGGCATTAGGGAACAAGATCAATGGGAAACTGCCCTCTTGGGGCTCCCACCTAGGAGGGAGGAGAGATCTTGGATAAACAAAGTCATACAAGCAATAGTATCAGTGCTCTGAAGGGGTCACAGGGAGCCAGGAGACTGCATGACAGGGGAGAAGGTGGACTAAACCCAGGGTCAGAGAAGGCTTCCCAGAGGAGGTGCTGCTTAGGGTGAGAAGGACTAAGCCAGGTCGAGAATGGCAGAAAGAACATGCTGGCATGGGCACTGTGCCATGCAAGGAGTGTGAGGTGCTTTATGAACTGAGAGAAGCCCCGTGTGGCTGAGTCCCCTTCCTCTCTGGCCAGTTTCATGGTACTTGTCGGAGTCAAGTGACTGTTTGCTTGGCTGTAGCTCCCTTGCATGCTGGGAATGTTTAAAGGGTACAAAGTGTTGCTAAAAACCTCTTACAAACTTCTGTTTCTGTGCAGGATGGAGTAATGGGCCAAATTACCCTTCCATCTTAACTAAACTAAAACAAACAAACAAACAAAAATGAAACAACTGTTTTCTGACATTGAATAACTGGTAATGTGGGATGGTGATTCCTTCGAGAGGGAAAACAAGTATGGTGAACATTATAATTGACCTGGCATATAGGCTAGAGTTTCCAGGACACAGGGCAAGAGGGGTGCCCAAGTGTAGCACAGAACAAAGCTGAGTGGAAGAGTTGAAGCTGAGAGTTTGGGAGGGCCGGGGTGGCTAGAGTTCTCAGGGAGGTGGGAGAGGAAATTGCTGCAGAGAGAGCAGCCAGGGATCTGCAGATGTTTCCTTCCTCTGATCCATCCCACCCCCAGTCTTCAGCTGAGCACCAATCAGGGCATACTGTAAGCCACCTGAAGCTGGGGAAAGTTCCACCCAAATGGAGTAGGCAGAAACAATCCTTGGAGCTCCCACAGATTTGGTGTTCCCACCAGCTAGAGGAGAAAGCCTCTGAATTCACAGGGCCTTGGGTAGAATATTCAGAAGGGTATCTCCTCAGTAGTGGGAAAATCAGCTCTAGACTAAAGGCTCCACTGGTCTTGCTTAAGAAAGTATAAAAATAAGCCTTGAAAAGATCAAATTGTTCCCAATAACTTGACTTTGTTCTAGACCAAGGCACAAGATTATTTTTTAAAAATACAAGGATATCCAGCACCCAATAAGGTAAAATCCACAATGTCTGGCATCCAATCTGCAATTACCAGGATACAGAGTAGTAAGAAAATAGGACCCAAAATGAAGAAAAAAAAAGCAAACAATCAAAACTGACCCAGAAATGATGCTGTTATTAGCATTCATAGATGTAGTTATTACAACTATGTTCCCTGTGCATGAGAAGGCAGAGGAAACATAAACACATTAAGAAGATACATGGAAGAGAAAGAAACACCCAAATAGATCTTCTGGAGATGAAAGCCACAATGTCTGAGATAGAACTATGCTGGATGGGCTTAACCACAGATGAGTCACTGCAGAAGAAAAGGTAATGAACATGAAAACACAGCAGTAGAAACTCATCAAGATGAAACACACAGAGAAGACTAAAACAATGAACAGAGCATCAGTAAGCTTTGGGACAACTTCAAGTGGCCTAATATATGCGTAAGTGGGGTGCCCAGAGGCGAGGGAGAAGGAGATGTAAAAAAACTTTTGAAGAAATAATGATTGAAAATATCACATTTGATGAAAACCATGAGCAAGATACAAGAAGCCCAATGAATCCCAAGCAAAAAATCTCTGATACTCCAATGCCCGGCTCCTAGTTGGCACGCAACGATGTCTGATAAATGAATGAGCAAATGGCCGACTGCAGACTCTCCCCCCTGCTTTCTTCCTTCATTTTCTCTCCTGCTTTCTTCTCTCCCCTCTTTGCTTCTCTCTTGTTTCTTATCTGTCAGATTCGTTCTGCATGCATATGGTAGCCTCTGTAAAAGCCACTGATCTTAAGTCTAGTAATAGTTTCTTTCTGCTTTAGGCTTTTTCATTGAAAGCCTCAAGCAATCCAGCCAGCCTCTTTCAAATCTGAGGCGTTTAGGGATTAAAGGTAAAATATACTGAGCACCACTTGCACTACTTCCCAGAGACCCCTGGCTTTTCAGTTCCTATGGGGGTTGCAGGGTCAGGAGGAGTGCCCAGGATGGATTGAATGCTGGGTTCTCCCCAGATGCATGGCCCAGCAGAGCAAGATCCAGTCTCATTCATGGCTCACCTCTGCCTTTGCCATGTGAGGTTAGGTTGCTAGTTTCACTTCTCTGGGCTGCTAGCTGTATGGTGATGTTTGGATTTGATCATTTCTTTTCTTTTCTTTTCTTTTAGATTTTATTTATTTATTTGACAGACAGAGATCACAAGTAGGCAGAGAGGCAGGCAGAGAGAGAGGAGGAAGCAGGCTCCCCGCTGAGCAGAGAGCCTGATGTGGGGCTCTATCCCAGGACTCTGGGATCATGACCTGAGGGGAAGGCAGAGGCTTTAACCCACTGAGCCACCCAGGTGCCCCGGATTTGATCATTTCTTTATCCTCTTCCAGCTCTGACATCTTGTGATTGAAGCCTCGATGTACCAGTGTCACATGGCTCTGTTCCTTCCCCTCCAGTCCCTTGTGGCTATCTGTTTCTTTGATGTCTCATCCTTGCTAAGAACATGTGGAAAATGAAGAGGAGGGAGGCAGACAGGCCTCAGACCCTTTGTCCTTGCTGGGCCCCTTCCTTGAGTGGCTCCCAGAGTTCTCAGGTCTGAGTTCAAACTCATTAACCCAGCACCCCAGGCCTTGATTCCAGAGCATGGTCTCTGGGGCATCTTGCATCAGAATCATATTGCCTCAGCCCCCGCTGTGCTAATAGTGAAGATTCTGATTAAGAAGGTCCTGAGAACTGGCATTTATAATAAGCATTCAAGGGGATTTAAAAATGTATTGGTGATTAAAAAAAAAAATGCATTGGTGGTGATGGAGAGGTTAAGTCATACTATATAGGTAAAAAAATCCTAACAGTAGAAGCATATGCTGGAACTGTCTCCCTGCCATCATCCAGGCCCTTCCATGGGAGCAACCACAGCCTCCGGGTCCTGAGATAGTGCATTGCAGGTGCATGCGTATAGGGGCTTATGCTGGAGCCCAGGGATAGGCCAGGAAATTCTGCAAACCCAGTAAAGCCAGAATGGCTGCACCAGGGCATCTGGAATGTGCTCCTCCTCTCCTTCCCCACACCTCTCTGACCTCTGCCTGCATTTCCTACCTGAACCCCTGCCATGTTCTAGCCTTGCTGAACTTGCCCTAGCTCAGCCACTGAGGACACCGCTATCATTTGTGTGCCTTACCTCTGTACTTCTTTCTGTCCAGGAAAACAGTTCTTGCTATTTTCTTGCCCAGCCAATGCCTACTTATCCTTTACGATTCAGCTCAAATGATTCCTCTTCCAGGGACCCTTCGGACCCAGCCCTGAGCCCCGCACTCTGGGCCTTCCCTGCAATCCCACGCTCCCTGTTACCAAACTAACCATGCAGAGTGGGCTCTCCTCTTTCTGTTCCCCACTGGACTGTGAGCCCAGTGCAGGCCTGGGCAGCTCTTACGCCCTGTTGAATCGCCAAGTCCCAGTTCTGGGCACATAGTACATGGATACGTAATAAATGGTGTTTAATCAATGCTCAGACAGCAGGCATTTTGTCTCATTCTTGCATTTTGCAGCCCAGAGAGCTAAGCCGCTGGGCTCTGCAGCCTCACCCAGGCTCTCTGCTTCTTGGTGTCTCAGAAGGGCTGTTGGAGGCAGAGGACAGGGCCCTGTGCAGAAAGCTGGAACAAGGCACTCCCCCAAATCTCCCCAAGTCACAGGCAGGAGGTGGTGGCCCTCAACCCTGAGCATGCATGGCTGAGGGCACTGGAGAAGATTCATGCCACCAGGGTGGGGAGACCCAGTCCCAAGTTGCCCCCCCAACCCCACCCCCTGCCCAGGGGTTGACCTGATGGTGGCCAGTGGGCTTTGGCATAACATTTCCTGGCAGAAGCAATGTGACAGGGCTGCCTCCTCCCCACCCGTGCTGAGGGAGCAGGTGGCCCTGCTGTAGGGAGGGGGTAGGGAGATCCAGCAGAGGGAGGGGCCTGGGAGAGGAAACTGAACGGGCAAAGCAAAGCGGTGTAGGGGTGGAGGGTGAGCTGCTGGCCAGGCGGTGGTTTCCGAGTAAATGTGCTAGGAACGCTAATGAGCTGCGTTCATTCATGGCTAGCTGCCTCCCAAATTGGGGATCCAGCCAGGTTCTGGGGTGGAGGAACTGGGGATAGGAGCCAAGCTGGGGAGCTGCCTGGCTACTGGGGCAGGGCCTCCCATGACGAGGCTGGCGTGGGGAGTCTTTGTCCTGGATCTGAGGGAGCTCTCCTTCCTTCCCTCCCCTTTATAGGAAAGGGCAGACTTTGCCAGGTGGTGACCATTTGGGCTTCACTGTCCAGTCTAGTCTGGAAGCTTCTAGGGCACTGGCTGACTCTTGGGAGACACAGGCAGGGGTGATCTTGCCGCCCCCCTGCCCATCCCACCCCTCCTTCCACTGCTTCAAGGGACTACTCTGAAGCCCCCAGGGCATGTGTCCCAGTTAATCAACACTCTCTCTCTTCCCCACATGGGTCCTGGCTTCTGAGGAGCTCTCTGAGGTTACGGGGCTGGAGAGACACCGCTGGAGCCAAAGGTTGGAAACCGGACATCTTCAACAATCCGAGCGCCTACTAAGTGCCAGGTGCTGGCTTAATCGCCAAAGTGAGGAAATGAGTAAGCTCTGGGGGAAGGGCGGGCTCTGCCCCAGGAGGAGTGTCAGGGAAGGAGCCACATGTGTAAACAGCTCCAGCTAAGAGGGGATAAACAAAGCAGCAGGCTCTGAGGAATGAGGATTTAACGCTGCCTGAGGCAGCTGGGGAGGGCCCGTGAGGAGAGGGGGGCTGAGCATCCTGCGGAGAAGCAGTGGAAATTTGTGAGGGAGAGGAGTGAGGAGCTCTGGCTTCATTTGTGGAAAGTTTCTCTAAGATCACACCCCCTGGGGACCCGTGAGAAAGCCCCTTCCTCCTCAGTTGTCATTGAATTGATGCTGAAGAACCCATGGCCTTGGATGGAGGTCATGCTAGGAGTGTGTAAAAACTTTAAAAAGCACTGTCAAAAGCCCGTAAGACCAGCCATATTAGTTGTGAGATGCTGGCCACAGTTGTCTCTGCGCTATGACCGTAGAGATAAAAAACTGTAAAATTTTCATCAAGATGGAAAAGAAAAACAAAGAAAACCCCCAAGTCTTGGACACCTGGTGGATAAGGCTTTAATCCTGTGGAGCGTGTCCACACAGCCCACCACCCCTGTGACAAGCAGTGTCCATGCTGTGCCTTCTCCTGGCATCTCTTGGACCAGCTACGATTCTTTCTGGTTTCTCCCACGGGGAAACCCAGGTAGCCTACTCCTGGGAAGGAAGATGCTTGGTGAGCTGCTCAAGTGTTTCTCCTTGCCAGCCTGTAGGCGGCCCAGAATCAGGGGACGGATGGACAGAGGACATCTGGGTCCGACAGAGCGTAAGACAGCCATCGCTGTTCTTGATTTTGGGGAGGTCCTTCATCTCTTCTGGGCTTGAGGGTGATTCTCTCCCGGGATTTCCTGTTTACACCCACGCCCACATCTGTGTCTATGCCTTCCTTAGAGTAAGAAGAGTCGCTGCCAGAAGGAGGGTAAAATCTTGGGGTCTGACAGTGGTGGCCCGTGGAGCTACTCTCCCAAGCAGGCCACCCTGCCCTTTTCCAGCCATCTCTGCTGTCCTCTGATGGCAGGAATGAATATTCCTTTGCACCTGTCAGAAATGGGAGAATGCTGGTGCGAGTGGAGGAAGGTATTTGCTGGATTTCCAACCCCCACTGCTACTCTGCCAACCCCCTAACTCTGACCTGGGGAGCCAGCCGAATGGCAGAAATGACATCTCTCCATGGGGCAAATGTCCAAATCAGGGCAATTTTCTTTTGGGTGCAGCTAGCTTCAGTCTTCTCCTCAGACAAGTGGGGTTGTTGCCATCTTGGTGGTGGAGGGGAGAAGACTGTACTCGACCTAGGGCTTTTATACATTCCTCCCTCCCCACTCCCAAGCTCTGTCCTCCAGGTCCCAGGCTAAGTAAAGTAGGGGGCTTGCTTTCAGCAAGTATTCACAAGGCAAGTCTGGTGGGCCGGGGGAAGCGTTTCTGCCGTCGGGGGAAAGCAGGTCTGTGGCCCCAGGGAAGGGGTCCAGGCGGCCAAATAAAATCTCCCTCCCCACTCTGGCCCAACTGCCCCGGCTGGCGTTCTGAGTGCGGGAGTCTCAATGTGCACATACTCGTGGTGTGTGTGTGTGTGTGTGTGTGTGTGTGCCTGTGCGCGCGCGCGCGTGTGTGTTTGCAACCGGCCAGGGCCAAAACTGGGCAGGTCGGGCCGTGGCCATCCTCCCATCCCCCGCGCAGTCCCCTGCCCGCGCCTGCCGCCTCGAAGGTTCCACCTTTGAAACTGTACGCGACTCGCTGCAGCCGCCGAGGGGTCGTCGGGAGGCGGGGGAGGGGGATGCTGGGGAAGGGCGGGGAGGAGTCTGGCTCTGGATGTGTGCTTTTCGATTGATGGATGACTGCCGGGTGGGAGCGAGCGTGGGGGTGTGAGTGTGTGATTGTGCGTGTGTGTGTGTGTGTGTGTGTGTGCGCGGGGTGCGTGCGCGCGCGGGGCCTGCCCATTTTCCTCCTCGCAGCAGTCAGTTGGGAGCTGGAGGGAGGGAGGGAGGGAGCGAGAAACCGGAGAGGAGCCGAGCGCCCTCCGCCCAAGGCGCCCTCCCTCGGTCCGCACACAAGCGCCGTCGCTTGGAGGAGCGAGGTGCCTCCCGGCCCGTAAGGCCGCCGCGCACGAGCCTGCTCGGCGGCGCGGTCCCGGGACTGCACCTGGAGGCCGCCCCGGACGGGGATGGTAAGCGGCTGCCGCCGTCTGGCACACGAGCGGGACGCGGTGAGGGCACCATGGCGCTGACGCCCCGGAGGGGGACCTCGGCGGGTCTCGTCCGGCCCGAGCTCTGGCTGCTGCTGTGGGCAGCCGCGTGGCGCCTGGGTGCCACCGCGTGCCCCGCCCTCTGCACCTGCACCGGCACCACGGTGGACTGCCACGGCACGGGGCTGCAGGCCATCCCAAAGAACATCCCGCGGAACACCGAGCGCCTGTGAGTACGGCCCCGTCCCCAGTGCGCAACGAGCCCCCGAGGTTGCCCTCCCACCCAGACGCAGTTCGGGGCTGGGGTGGAGGCAGGACCGTTGGGGCCCCGGGCTCTGCAGCCAATAGAGGGGTCAGTGCCTGCCAGGGTCCTTCCGGAGCCAGGAGCCGGCAGCATCACTGTTTCCCTTTGCTGAGATTCAAAGGGCACTGGCGGGGCTGTCAGCTCCCAGCCTCACACCTGCACCCTGCACTCAGCCCTGACAGGCCGTTCCCACTGCGCCAGCACTTTATTCCTCCAGGGTGCTATGAATTGGTGCCAGAAAGCCTTCCTGGCACCCAGGGTGGGGAAGCTCCTCACACTGCCAGGCACCACATCTCCTTTCGGGGGCATGGATCTTGGGCAGTGTTCTGAGCAGCGCTTGTGGACTGGACTCTGAGGGCCAGCAGGCAGGTGATGGGCAGCCAGATGGAATGGAGTTGAAGTTTCCAGTCTTCCCCTTCCTCCCCATTGTTTGCCCCAGAGCCTTAAGAATTCTTCTCTTGCAGGTGTCAGGCATTGGTCCCCCAACTCACATCCAGCCATCGCCAACCCAGGCAGACAATGGGACCTGAGGGATTTGGATTTGGGGCCTGGGGTATGTTACATCGACACCAGGAAGGGGTAGATGTGACCTGGCCTGGGAGCCCCGGGATCATGCCGAGCGGTCAAGAGCCTGGAGTGGAGACACTGACCATGAAAAGTCATTAAAAAATAATTTTTCTTCCCTTATTCTCTCTCACTTTTAAATTCTGGAGGAAACTCGGCTCTTTCTAGACCCTCAGAGCTTTGTAGGGTGTGTGTGTGTGTGTGTGTGTGTGTGTGTGTGTGTGTGTGTGTATGTGTGTGTGTGTGTATGGTTACCGTGTGTGTGTGTGTGTGTGTGTGTGTTTATGGACCAATATAATTTACCTTCCAAGGTTCTCCTGCAGAATGTGCATCTGTGTGAATTCCTAGTATCTGTGGTGTCACCTCAGTAATGGGAGATTGTGAGAGTCCTTGTATGTGATTTTTGGTCACATGCTGGGCCTTTGTGCTGCCTGCAGAGGTGACTGCCTCAGGAGATTTTTGAACTGGACTTTGGAGAAGGCTGCCGGCTCCTTTGAAACCTGCATGCTCCTTCCCACACTCCTGGGCAACTGCAGTGGCTCTCAGGAAAGGCGTACAGATTTTGATAACTTGAGCACATTTTCATGGCTCCCAGCTGGCCAGAGGCAGAAATTTGACCCTGGGGAGAGCTGTCTCTTGGATCAAACTCTGTACCAAGGTCAGCAATTAGTGAGCACACATTTGCCCCAGACTCCTCTTGGCTGAGTCTGAAAAATTCCCGTGGAGGTTTCAGAGAATTTGCAATCTAGATGCAATCTAGATGGGAACTGGTGTGTGTGTGTGTGTGTGTGTGTGTGTGTGTGTGTGTACAGTGTGTATTGTGGGGCTGGGGAGAGATGCTGGTGTGGTGAGAGGGTGGACCAAGTCAAATTTCCTGTGCATTATGCTGTGTGGCTGTGGAGAGGGACTGAGGGTCTGAAATCTGCCCAGAGAACCCCTGAGGCTGCAGGGTCGTTCTCTATACCTGTTCACTCTGGATCTATTCTCTGTTCCTTTGCCCACAGGATGTTTCTCCTGCAGTTGTTACCCTGGTAGCAGCCTAGGTCTGAGACACAGCAGCCCCTTGCCTTTGCTTTTGGATCTGAATCTTGAAGTCATCTCATGCCTTGCTCTTTCTCTCCATCTTTAGTTCTGAGGACAGTGTCTGTTTTGATGTTCAGGAACTCATGAGCTCTCTTGCAATCAGAGTGGAACGGAAGTGAAATTTCCTAGTGCAAAAGAAAGAGGTCCAGCTGCCTAGGTTGCTGTGTGACCTTGGGCAAGTTACTGAACTTCTCTGAGCCTTAGTTGCTTTCCATGCAGAAAATGGGGGTGCTGATACTAAAGTCTGTGGTACTTGTGAGGACCAAAGATAACGTGTGAAAAGTGCCTAGTTCATGATGATGCTCACTGTGTGAGAGACATCATTATGATAGGATTGGGAGAAGATCCTATTTAATTCATTATTTAATTCAGCAAACATTTACAGAGCTGGGAGCTGCCCTCAGTGCTGAGGCTCCAGCAGGGAGTGAGCAAGTCCCTGCCCTTAAGGGATGTACAGTTGAGAGGCCCAGACAGGGGACACCTAACTGCAAGCTTTTGGGAGAGGGCAAGGCTGGCAATGTGATGGGGCTGTGGTGGGGAGCATTGGGGTGGGAAGCACTTTTCTTGGGGGAAAGGTGCTTCTCAGAGGATGGGTCATTTTTTAGCACAGTTCGGGACGCAACAGTGGTTGGTAGGAGTGTGCTAAGCGGAGAGAGCAGGCAGCCCATACAGAGGGAATACATGAGCGAAAGGCCTGCAGGTGTGTTTGAGCCTGCCTGATGGGTGAGCAGGCCAGCTGGCCGGGGCTGCAGTGGGCTGGGCCCAGTCCCATGTGATGGGGCTTGAGGCTGGGAAGGTTGGGAAGAGTCAGGCAATCTTTTCTCACTGGATTTTCCCTTTGGGGACTTCAGGGATGGGATCCACGGGTGAGTTATTGTGGGGGAGTCAGTGGAGACCTGGTCTTTGCTGTGGGCAAAACTTCTTGGGTAGGGAAAGGACGTAGAAAGCAGGGGGAGGCTGCCTTTGCAGCAGGCGGGCCTCGAAAGAGCCATTTGAGGAAGAAAAGAATACCCCGAAAAGAGGCCTTGGTGAGAGCTCAGGCAGACTCAGAATCACCATAGCAAAAC
The DNA here is from genome assembly GCF_902655055.1 of Lutra lutra. Lineage (NCBI taxonomy): Eukaryota > Metazoa > Chordata > Mammalia > Carnivora > Mustelidae > Lutra > Lutra lutra. The sequence goes on along the minus strand of NC_062291.1, from coordinate 57,867,495 downwards.
TCTCTCTCATCGATATGGACGTTGTGCCGTCCTGGGGCCCAGAACAGCAGCCTCTGAGGCCGTGATATTTGGAGAGACTGCAGCTGTGCATTCGCCTTTTGTCTCATGGGCAGTTTCTATGGCAGCCCGGGAGGCCCGGCAACTTTATGATCCTCTATCCCATGACTCTGGGCTTGGACCTATCCCCCCAAGTGGGAAGGAATTGGTGTGCTGTGGGGACTTCTAGGAAGAAGCTGTGTGGCCCCAGGGCTGCTGAGGAAATTGGCTGAGCCAGAGGGGCTGTGGGGCTGGTGGGCTGGGCTGAGGAAGGGATGCTGAATAATTCACTGCAGTGGAACAATTAAAATACAGAGTGAGGGTTAGGGGTGTGGTGGAGGAGGCCTGGAAGCTTCCTCTCTTTGTAGAATTCAGCCTCAGAGGGACCCAGCCGTGGCCACTATTAATTGTCTTTTCTTCCACTCAAGGACTTTGACTTTCAGTTGGATTTTTTTAAATTAAAAAAGTCTTTTAGGCTAGAGTATCCAGGAGAGAGTGGTAAGAGAGTATATAGTGTGTGGGGGGGGGGGACACCGCTGTTCCCTTCTGTCTCAGGCACTTGTATTCTAGGCTTGTGGGCACAAGGTGCAGAGATGGGAGAGGCCCGAGGATGGTGGTATGGCCAGGAAAGGCCTTGGGGAAGGACCTCTGGCTTCCATTTGCTCCCCCAGCCCAGGATGGTCTGCTGTTTATCAGTTTTGGGGGTCACTCTCTTGCCCCCTGGCCAGTTGGTCCACTGCCATAGCCCACTGCCTGCTGCAGAGGCCTGGAAGGCCCTTGCCTTTTCCAGACTTGGCCCCCGAAAGTGGAGGCCACATTCAATGGAGCTGGGTGGTCAGGCTTGGGACTTCCCAGGGCACCCCAGATGGATTGCCTGGGAGCCTGTTTGGAAAGCCAAATCATGACTGGGTGGTGGTCCTGGGGAAGGGTCAGGGAAGACAGAAGCCACGTGTGCACCGGGGTCTCCTAGGGCAGAGCCCTGCACTGTGCTGGGGAGGCTGCTTCTGGGTGGGGCTTGTGTCTCCAGTAGCACGTGCTCTGGGCTTATCGCTGGCTTCTGCATGACTGGTGGCAGGCCCCTGGTGCCATCACTCCATCTGCTGTGAGACTCAGTTTCCCCATCTTAAAAGGGGAGGATGACTGTGTTGTAGGTCGGTGGCGAGGATTCAGGGAGCCAGTGCACGTAGAGGGCCTGGTGGCATGCTTGGCCCAGGGCTGGTGTGTGGAAATGCTTCGTGATATAACTAGGTGATGATATTATGATTATTTTTGTTATCTGAGGAGCTCAAGTGAAGGTTTGAGGGTTCAGTGGGGCAGCAGAGAGTTTGGGAGATAAGCACGGGAGAGTTGGCCGTAGTGCAAGCCTGCTCTCCTGGCGTCTGGCTGTGCAGGGTTCTCCTTCCTTGTCCCTGTACATCTTTGTCTCGGTCTCCCGTGTTTGCAAGAAGGAGCAGGGGGTAGCAGGCAGGGATTCTCTGCAGGGTGGGTGGTGTGATGGCATGGTCCTTGAGCCAGCCTGCCTGCGTTGTTAGCCCCCCTCTGCCACGCAGCAGCTGGGGGGACCTTGGGCAAATTGTGGGTTTAATGAATTCATTCAACAGATAGCTGTCTATTGACTGCATGCAGCTGAGAGAACAGGGCTGGACGCAAACCCAAACTGCTGTCCCTCCCTGAGTTTTAGTCCAGCAAGGGAGGAAGCGATGAATGGCACAGTATGAGAAAAAACACATAATTGCAAAGCGGGGTCAGTGCTCCGGAGGAACGTGTGACATCTCAGCACCCCTGTTTCCTTGCCCTGAAAGTGGGGATAATGACAGGACCTGCTGGTTGAAAGGACAGGCTGGTCGTGAGGACTGCCTACAGGCCGGGCTGGGAGCTGCACTTTGCATAGGCCTGGCGCACAGCAGCGAAGGCCCTGTGAGTGGTAGTATTATTATTGTTATTAAGATGACAGAATTGCAGGGACAGGAAAGGGGCTGGGGCACCACTCAGGGATGGATCCCAGCCTGGCTCTGCTCCCTCTTCCTCCCTGTGCAACCCCGGTGCTCTGGATCCCCAGCGAACCCTGCCCCTGCCTCTGTCCGGGCTCTGAGGCAGGGGGTTGGCTGTTGGCTGTCCCGGCTGCCCAAGGCTGCCAGCAGGGGCGGCCGTGCTCTTTGGGGCCGGGAGAAGGGCGGTGGGGACCTGCAGCTCCTGCATTATTGGAAGCAGACGGGAGCTTGGCGGAGTTGCCGCCTCCCGTTCTGTGCCGGCATTAGCAGCTCGGCAGGGCTCTTGCTTAATGGGATTTTCTCCCCAAATGCTGTAATTATCGCCATACAAATACTTATTACCCAGAGCAGATGACGGCCGGGCCTTGGGCAGTAGCCAGGGAGCTGGGCTGTGCTGGGGGGGGGTGGTGGTGGTGGGTGGAGAACTGGCTCTTCTTTTTGATGGAGTTTGCGACCCCCTCCTCTGCTTTCTGGAACCCAGCCTGTGGCGGACAAACAGCTGTTGGGCACCTGCCGGGTGTGTAGTGCAGAGAGAGGTCCAAAGCGTGGACCCACTCCCCAGGGAGCCTGCAGGCTGGTGTGCGAGAACGGTCTGTCTGCAGAAGAACAAATGTGTCAAGATGTCTCTAGGGAGGGAAAGCACAGTGGCTGCCTGCGCAGGCTTTGGTGTGAAAGTGGCGTCTTTTGAATCCTGCCTCCATCAACGACCACCTGAGAGATCCCAGCCAGCTCCCTAGTGACTCAGTTTCTTCATCTGTAAAGTGGAGCCAGCGATAGCACTTACCACATCCGGCTGGGAGTTCGAATGAAATACTGGGTGTAGAGTGGTTAGAATAATATTGGCGCACAGAAGGGGCTCTATCAGTATTAGAGATGAGGAGACGGGCGTGCGGGTGGGAAGGAAAGGCTGGACCCCTGCACTGATGAGGCTTGAGGCCTGGGCATGACCTCGGGAGGCACAGAGCTAAAGCGAGGGTGGGGGAATCTGGGGCATCAGGAAGTGTGTGTCATGCATTTGGGGAGGAGAATGAGGAACAGAGACAGTTGGTGGGGTGCACTTTTGGGTTGGTGAGTTCCGAGAGAGGAGATTCAAGTGAAGGGTGGGCACTGGGTCATGGGGCTGGGAAATAGGGGGCCATCCGAGGGAGTGTATGTGTATTTTTATAATTTCTTTCTTTCTTTTTTTTCCCTTACTATTTAGTGATTTTTAAAAAAATCTTCAAAGTTGTGCAAACATCACCACAATCCAATTTTAGAATATTTTTTAATCACCCCAAAAGAATCCTTTGTGCTTGTTGTAACTTTTTATTATATTACAACTACAAATTTATAGAAAAGTTGCAACAAAAGTATTAGGAACTCCTATATATCTGTTGTTCAGATTCAATTGTCTATATTTTTCCCCATTTGCTTTATCATGTATTATACACATGCACAATTTTTTGGGAACTGTTTAAGATTAGGTTGGAGGGGTGCCTGGCTGGCTAGGTTGGTAGCGTGTACAAATCTTGATCTCGGGGTCATGAGTTCAAGCCCCATATTGGGCATTGGAATAGTGTTTCCTTAAAAAAAATTAAAACAAAAATGATTAGGGGCACCTGGGTGGTCCGGTTCGTTAAGCATCTGACTTGGTTTCTATTCAGGTCATGATCTCATGGGATGGAGCCCCATGTTGGGCTCCGACTCAGCAGGGGGTCTGATGGAGCTTCTCTCCCTCCCCCTCACTTGGGCATGCATGCTCTTTCTTTCTCAAATAAATAAATCTTAAAAAAAAAAAAAAGATTACATTGAAGATGTAAGTTTTTTCCTCTAAATAGTTTGGTGTGTGTTTTTCTGAAAAGAATAAGGCTATCAAAATCAGAAAATTGAACATTGATACAGTACTGTTATCTACACCATTGTTCATGTCTGTGTTTCATCAATTGTCTCAACAGGGTCTTCTGTGGTGATCAGAGGGTGGGATCGCACATGACATTGACTTGTCACGGCTCTTTAGTCTGCTTTAATCTGGACTAGTTACTTGGCCTTTCTTTGTTCTTCTTGACCTCTCCATTTTTGAGGAATACAGACCACTTACTCTGTAGAATGTTGCTCAGTTTGGCTTCATCAGGTCTCCTCACCATCACATTGAGGTTATGTCCTTTTGGCAGGAATGCTAAGTTAGCGATGTTCTGCCCTTCTCAGTGGGTCATGTTGGAAGACACATGATGTCAATTTGTCCCAGTACTGGTGATTTTCATTTTGATCACTCAGTAAGTGGGTGTCTGCCAGGTTTCTCTGCTGAAAAGTGACTATTTCCCCCTTTAATTGTTGATAAGCCATTTGTGGGGGCAGGTACTTTGGGGCTACGTAAATATCCTGTTCTTCATCAGACTTTCACTGGTGTTAATACATATTGTTGAGACATTTCTTTTTTTTTTTTTAATAATTTTTTATTTTTTCAGCATAACAGTATTCATTATTTTTGCACCACACCCAGTGCTCCATGCAATCCGTGCCCTCTACAATACCCACCACCTGGTGCCCCCAACCTCCCACCCCCCACCCCTTCAAAATTCTCAGATCGTTTTTCAGAGTCCATAGTCTCTCATGGTTCACCTCCCCTTCCAATTTCCCTCAACTCCCTTCTCCTCTCCATCTCCCCTTGTCCTCCATGCTATTTGTTATGCTCCACAAATAAGTGAAACCATATGATAATTGACTCTCTGTTGAGACATTTCTAACTTCTTTTCTTCTTGGTTTATTAGCTGGCATTCTACTGTAAGAAAGAACTTTCCCTTCTCCTCCATCTGTTTGTCAGTTTATTACAGTAGGGACTCATGGATTACTGTTTTATTCTTTAGGTTATAATTCATTACTATCACTATTTATTTTGCTGTTCAGAGTGTCCCACATTTGTCTGGTGGGAGCCCCTTCATGCTGCCCCTGTGTCCTTTTGGAAAGACCCTTTGAGCACTTAGGCACAGGGGTTTTGAGTGGAGGGTGACAAGTGTAAAATAGTGTTTTAAGACACTCTGTTGCCTGGCTTTGGTGTGGAGGATGAATGGAGAAGGAAACCAGCTGGCAGTGGGGAGACCAGTTGGTTATGGTGACCATGACTGTGGTTTCTGGCTTGTCTGTGACAACAGTTTTCCTGCCATCGCTGTGTTTTTATGCTTCAAAAATGTTGAAAACTTGTATTTTAAAATAATTTTAGACTTGCAGAGAAGTTGCAAAAATAGCACCAAGAGAGTTGCCATATACCCTTCACGCAGCTTCCCCTAGTGTTCACGTCTTTCTTATCCATCGTGCAATGATCAAAACTAAGAAATTAACACAAGTCCAAGACTATTAACTGAACTGTGGACTTTTTAGGGATTTTACTAGCTTCTCCACTAATATCTTTCTTCTATTCCAGGACCCAGTCCAGGATTCCGCATGGTGCTTAGTTGTCATTTCCTCTTTATCTCCTTTAGTCTGTGACAATTCCTTAGTCTCCTCTTGCTTTTCATGACATGGATGCTTTTGCGAAGTACTGGTGAGTTACTTTGTAGCGTGCTCCTCACTTTGGCTTTGTCTAGTGTTTTTCTCCTGATTGGATTGAGGTTATGGATTTTTGGCAGGAATGTGATGGGGATGGTGTGCCCTTCTTGGGACATCCCATCGGGGGGTCAGTGACACTGATACCTCTCATTCCTGGTGATGTTAACCTTGACCTCTTGGTTATGATGGTGTTGGGCCAGTTTTCTTCCCTGTGACATTCCTGAATTTGCATCCACAGTTAATAACTATCTAGGGGAGATACATTGAGATTGCCATAGCTTTTTTGTCCTCAAATTCTCACCTACTAATTTTAGCACCCATTAATGGATCTTGCCTGCAACCATTATTATCCAATTTTGAATTTCTATTTCCTTCACTCCTTCTACATTTATTAATTGGAATTCTTCTGTAGGGAAGAGCACTTTATTGCTTTTTAAGAAGCTGGTTCTTTTGGTGAGTACCTTGGGTTTTGAGTTTCCTGAGGGCAGGGGCTGTGTCTCATGTATCTTTGTATTCGCATTGCCTGGTGCATGGTAGGTGCTCACAAAAGGTGTGTCCCAAGAATTGTTTTTTTTTTTTTTTAACATTTGGTAAGACATGTTATGTTTCTGACCTTTGCTTTAGAAAATACAGTCATGGGCGCCTGGGTGGCTCAGTGCGTTAAAGCCTCTGCCTTCGGCTCAGGTCATGATCCCAGGGTTCTGGGATTGAGCCCCACATTGGGCTCTCTGCTCCGCAGGGAGTATGCTTCCACCTCTCTCTCTCTCCGCCTGCCTCTCTGCCTACTTGTGATCTCTGCCTGTCAAATAAATAAATAAAATCTTTAAAAAAAAAAAAAGCTTAAAAAATCTTTAAAAAAAAGAAAAAAGAAAATACAGTCATTGTGGATTGAATCATGGTCCCCAAAGATGTCTATGTTCCAATCCTGGGAGCCTGGGACTGTGTTGCCTTACATGGCACAAGGGCTCTGAGATGCAGTTGAGGACCTTGAGATAAGATGATCTTGCGTTATTGGGGCAGGCATGACATCATCCCTGGGTGACGTAAGAGAGAGGCGGGAGGGTCAACACTGGAGAGGGAGATGGAAGCAGTAACAATGGAAGCAGGAGGTGGGAGTGGTGGCAGGAGGGGCCACGGGCCAAGAGTGGCCTCCAGAGCTGTAAGAGAATACGTCTGTGTTGTTTGAAGCCCCTGAGCGAGTAATTTGTCACATCAGTGGTAGGCCGTGGCCACAGTCCTCATGGAGTTCGGCCGCAGAGGCTGAGGCAGGAAGAAGCAGATGTAGATGGAGGCAGAAGGTGCAGAGAGAGCAAATAGGAGGGTCATGGGGCCCCAAGGCTCCAGCCTGAGCGAATGATTTTGTGAGTGGAGTGAACTTGGGGAGAGCCGCTGAGTCTGGAGGAAAAGTCGTGAAGCTGGCTTCTCTCTCTTTTGTTTGAGTGACCAATAATCAGCTACGTGGAAAAGATGACCCTATGGCTAGGGATAGGGAATGGTTACTCTGTAGAGTATGTGGGCTGGAGAGACAGTTGGGAGGGCCTCCTGGGGAAGAGTGGGAACGGAAACTTCAACGGGTGTAAGAGTTTCCTGGGGGGAGGGCGGGGTACCTAACTGGCTTGGTTGGTAGAATGTGTGACTCTTGTTCTCAGCATTGTGGGTTGGAGCCCCGTGTTGGGTATAGACATTACTCAAAAAAAAAAAAACTCCTTTTTTTTTTTTTTTTAAGATTTTATTTATTTATCTGTCTTGGGGAGAGTGCACAAATAGGCAGAGTGGCAGGGAGAGGCAGAGAGAGAAGCAGGCTCCCTGCCGAGTAAGGAGCCTGATGCGGGACTTGATCCCAGGACCCCAGGATCACGACCTGAGCCAAAGGCAGCGGCTTGACACACTGAGCCACCCAGGCGCCCCCCCCCCCCAATAAAATCTTTAAAAAAAGAAAAGAGAGAAAACTTCCTGGGGAGCTGGTATAAATGCAGATTCCCAGGCCCGTTCCAAAGATGCTGATTCAGCAGGTTTTTGGCAAAGGCAATCCAGGTTATGCAGAAGCAGGAGGTACCTAGAACACCATGTGAGAAACACTCTTTCTGGCTGGGGTTCCCTGGTGAGGAAGGCACATGCTCCGTGGACCCATGAGGACCGCCTTCAGTTTCTGCCCATAGTAAGATGGCAGGAGGTGAGATGGCTGAAGGTGGTCGGGGGTACTGACTTCCAGTTATAAAACCAGTGAGTCCTGGGGAGGTGATGTACAGTACGGAGACTGCGGTTAATCAGCCGTTATTGTGTATTACTGTGTATTTGAAAGTTGCTAAAAGAGTAGATCTTGCAAGTCCTCATCACGAGGGAAAAAACGTAACTATATGAAATGACAGATGTTAACTAGACTTACTGAGCTGATCATTTTGCAATCTATGCGGACCTCCAATCAATATGTTGTACATCTGGAGCTAATGTAATGTTGTATGTCAGCTGTGTATCTCAATTAAAAAAGAAAGAGGGCAGGCCATAAGGAGGAGAAGGCGGAGAGGCTGGAGGAGCTCCTAGCCGTCTGTGGATCGGAACTTGGCGGGGGAGTTATTGCCCGTGCCAGAGAAGGAGCTCGTTGATGGGGAGGAGGCCTAGCCTGGGAGAGCGTCCAGGCTGTCTGAGGACGAGGGCCAAGGACAGCTTCTGGAACCGTGGTGGTGGTGGTGGGTGGGTCACTGGCCATGCTGGGCAGCCAGTTTCCTGGGAGAAGTGGGAGGCAAAGACAGATGGGTGGGAGCCAGCCAGTGGTGAGGAAGTCTGTGGGAGGAGAGAACACGCGGGAGCTCCGAGGGGGAGCCGGTGGACTGGAGCACCGAGGGGAGGGAGGTGATTTGGAAAGGAGGAACCAGACACGTGGGGGTGGGGGAGGTGGGTCAGAGAATGAGAGTGGTAGTGAGGAATTGGGGTGGTGTCAGCAGTCACCGCCGAGAGCCCCCCATCTGGGCCAGGCTCAGAGCGATGCTCTACCCCCCTCTACTCTTTTACTGCTCACCATGGTCCTGGGAGGAAGGTATTATCACCAGTCTGCTGATGAGGAGACGGTCAGAGAGGCATATCATGGGCTGGGGGGCAAGATGGCTGGTGAGAGGGGTGCCCAGGTTCTGGGTGCTCCTCGAGGCTCTGAGACATGTGCATGTTTAGTTTTTAATTTGGACTACCACACCACATATCTTAATAAGCCCTGGCTTCTTTTGTCCATTCATTTATCAAACATTCGTTTAGCATCTATAAAACCCCCGTCAGGGCCGAGCACTGGAGCATAAAGGCAAACTGGCCACGACCGAGCTCAACCTGCACATGTTTACGGGGTGGACCCATATGGGTGCAGGCCAGTGTGGGGAGGGCTGTCCTGCTTCTAGGTGGGAGTTGATGAGCAGAGTTGGGGGGATGCAGGGAGGTGGTGTTACAGATGGAGGTCGGGGTCAGGGAATTAGCTGGTGGATGACTTCTCGGGGGCCTGGAGTGGGCAGTGGTGGGGAGGGGGTGACAGGCAGTGGACACAGAGGCTTGGTGGGTGGCAGTGGGGTGCTGGCTGCAGGGTTATGGTTTAGGGGTGGGCGTCAGACCTGAGAAGGGGATTGGCAAGAGCAAGGCCAGGCCTTGGTAATGAAGAGACCTGAGGACAGTCTGGACCTCAGAACAGAATACAGCACGGAACTGAGGTTAACAACCCCTGATCCCCTCCTACCCATCAGGATGGCTGCTCTCAAGAAACAGGAAATAACACTTGGTGGTGAGGTTGTGGGGACATCGGCACCCAGGTGTGCTATTTCTGGGAATGCAAAATGGGGCAGCCCCTCTGAAGAACATTCTGATCCCTCCAAAAATGAAACAGAATTACCATATGATCTGGCAAGTCTGCTTCTGGGTGTACACCCAAAAGACTGAAAACAAGGTCTCGAACATATTTGTATACCCCTGTTCCTTGCAGCATTGTTCACAAGGGCTAGCAGGGTGGGGGAAGCAGCACCTGTGTCCTCCTGCAGTAAAAGGGCTAAACCCAGGGGGATGAGTGCACACACAGTGGGATACAATTCAGCCTTAAAAGAGGAAGGACATCCAGTCATATGCTGCAGTGTGGATGAAACTTGAAGGCATTATGCTGAATGAAATAAGCCAGTCATAGACAAATCCTATATGATTCCACTGATAAGAGTTATCTAAAATAGTCACAGGGCACCTGGGTGGCTCAGTGGGTTAAGCGTCTGCCTTCGGCTCAGGTCATGATCCCAGGGTCCACCACCCTGGACCACCACCACGGGTCCAGAAGCTGTCCTCGGATTTAGTCCTGCATCCCACTTCTCCCTCCCCCTCTGCCCCTCCACCCAGCTTGTGCTCTCTCTCTCACTCACTCTTTCTCTCAAATAAACAAATAAAATCTTAAAAAAAAAATAGTCCAGTTCACAGAGACAGAAGCAGAATGGTGGTTACCTGGGTCAAGGGGGAGGAATGGAGAGCTATTGTTTAATGGAAACAGAGTTTCAGTTTTTCAGGATGAAAAAAAAATCTCTGGAGATCTGCTGTACAACAATGTGAATGTGCTTAATACTACTGAACCTAAAATGGTTAAAGTGGTAAATTTTGTTATGTGTATTTTCTTGGAATTAGAATTAAAAAGGAAGGAAAGAAAGAGCCAGGCGCTGGAGTCAGACATGCCTGGGCTTGCCTCCTCCACCGACTTACCAGTGGGCTAATCTCGAACAAGTCACTTAAATGTTTCATGCCTCGGTCTCCTCATGATGTGAATCCAGGCAGAAAATGAACCTTGGAATCAGGTGCTATCATGAGGCTTCAATGAGTCAGCTTGGTTGTGACAGTATAGTTATTGCTAGAATTCGAGCCAAGGCAACAAGACGGGTCCCCAGGAGCCAGGGGCAGAGAGGGACCAGTGGCAAGTCTGCCCTGGCCTGGAGGCTCCCGACCACTCATCCCTGGGGCTTCACGATTTATTCCATTCTGGAGGGCAGTCCCAGCGCTGGGGTTGGTCCCAGGCCTGTGGGCTCTGCTGGGGCTGGGGGAGGCTGGGGGAGCTTCCGGATCATGACCCACTCACTGATACCTGAGGACTGTGGGCAAGGCTCTGCCTGCTGGTGGGAGTGTGGGCCGCCCTCCGGCTGTGAGACGCCAGCAGCAGCCAGGCTCGGGGGCAGGACGGCTCCTTCAGCCTGTGTTTACTCTATGTGTTCACTGTGTTCACTCTTACTGGGTTAGGGTGTCAGCCGGGAGCAGGCCAGAGGTCGCCTCTCCCCTCCTAGCCCTGCGGGACAGAGACTAGCCTTTAACAAAGGACATCATATTGCACATGGCTCCAAATCCCAGTCTCAGCTCTGGGAGAGGAGCTGCGTGAACACAGAGGGGAGGCTGGCCCGGAACGGATGTTTCCATTGAAGTCCCGAAGGACGGTTGGGGTCAGTCAGGTGTGTGTGTTGGTGGACAGGTGAGGAGGAGAAGACTGTTCTGGGCAGTTCTGGACAGTTCTGGGCTGAGAGAGCAGCATGGGCAAAGACTCTGTGGCAGGAGTGTTGGTGTGTTGAAGGAGGTAGAGGAGCGGAGCCTCAGAAACCCTGGGGGCTGGTATTTTCCTGTGAGAGGTACTAAGGAAAAATCCGTGTTTTAACCTTGAACTGTGTGAGAAGTCACTGGGAACACTACAGTGTCCTCTGTGTGTGGAGATTTTCTTGGTGGATATCCATTTGGGGAGAGCATTTTCTTTTTAATTTTTTTTTTTTTAAAGATTTTATTTATTTATTTGACAGAGAGAGATCACAAGTAGACGGAGAGGCAGGCAGAGAGAGAGAGAGGGAAGCAGGCCTCTTGCTGAGCAGAGAGCCCGATGCGGGACTCGATCCCAGGACCCTGAGATCATGACCTGAGCCGAAGGCAGCGGCCCAACCCACTGAGCCACCCAGGCGCCCCTCTTTTTAATTTAAAAAAAAAAAAATTATTTTTTTATTTATTTAAATATTTATTTATTTACTTAAATATTTATTTTTTTTATTTTTTACTTTAAAAATATTTTATTTTTAAATAATCTCTACACCCAGCATGGGGCTCAAACACACAACCCTGAGATCAAGAGTTGCATGCTCTACTGAGCTGGCCAGGTGCCTCCAGATTTATTTATTTTTAAGTAAAAATGTAATTGACATACAGTGATAGATTAGTTTCAGGTGTACAACATAATGATTTGATGAGGGAGAGAATTTCCCTCCGATTGTTCCTTCCTTCCTTCTAGTAGGCGCCACGCCCACGGTAGAACCCAACATGGGGTTTGAACTCATGACACTGAGATCCAGACCTGAGCTGAGATCAAAAGTCAGATGCTTAACCAACTGAGCCACCCAGGTGCCCCAAGGGAGAACATTCCTTAATTAGTGTATTTTTTTTGCTTTGGGGGGCACGGAAACTCAGAAAACCCCCTCAGCTTATGCTGTTTGGAATATGTCCATTTTAATGCAAGTCTGTTCATGCTTTCAAGGACTACATCCTGCCGCATCTCTGAGGTGCCATGTACTGTGTTAGACCCTGAGGATATGATAGTGAGAAGAAACCAACACAATCCATGTCCTCTGCAGGGGCGGAGATAGCAGTCAAGGAAGCCCCCAGACCATATGAAATGGCCTCTGGCTCCTGCTGCGGGGGAGAGAGGCTGGGGTGTTCTGCAGGCCTGTGATAGGGAGTTTGACCTGCTGGAAGGAAGAGCTGGGATCAGGAAAGAGGAAGGAGTGTTCTAGGCAGAGGGGATGGCTGTTCAAAGGCCCTGCAACAGGAGGGAGTGAATCAGAATGGGGCATGTGGGGCAGGCCACCTGGGGTTTGTAGTTCTTGGTGAGAAGATTTTTGTCTCAATTCCAAGAGCAATGGGGATTCATTGAAGGGCTTAAGTGGGGGGTGACACGATCAGATCTGAACCTTGAAAGGAGCCCTCTGGCTGTGGCTAGGAGATCAGATTGGAGGGGAGCCAGGGAGAATGTGGGGTACCCAGGGGGTGGCTCTATGGGACTCCAGGCCCACGGGCATGGGCGTGCACTGGGTGGCCTGCAGGCTGGGGTGTTCGACCTGCCGTCCAGGGGCCCTGGCTGGGTAGGGAAATTCTCCCTCCCCTCTGATCTCCCTTCTGACTCTGCAGGTGCTCCTTGCCGTGGATTTGGCCAGTGTAGGATTTCAAAGGACAGAGCTGAGGTGTACAGTTCCCCAGCCGAGAGGCCTGTCTCAGCCCCAGTCAGAGCTGCGTGTTTATTTTTTTGGAGATCTGGCAGGAAGGGATTTGGAGGGTGGCCTGAGCCTCTCCGCTGCCATTGCAGACTTGGGGCGCTGTGGGAAGGTTCTGGTCCCTTAGGGAACTGGCGTTAGAAGTGATGGAGCTCTAGGGCAAGAAGGGCTCGTGAGGCCCATGGGACCCCCAGAACATACCGTGAGCGACCCAGGCCATTTATTCCTGCAGCTCTAGGAGCTCTGAGGGGTTCTTTCAGTGTATCCCCAAACACCCAGCACCAAACAGGTGCTGGGGATCAGATTTTTGTTTCCTGACAGGATTCAAGAAATCGTTGTGTGCTTTTGTTTTTATCTTGGTTACTTGGCTTCAGAGAATTTTCTCCAACATCTTCCACCACTGAGGTTTTTCTTTCAGGTTAGGACCACACAGAAGCTGATAGAAATCAGGGCCATCTGCCACTAGATTATATTTTCTCCAGGGAGAGAAGGATGGAGGAACACTCCTCACTTTTGGAAGAGAGAGAACTGTCTTAGGCTATCTTCTCTGGGTTTTCCCATCCCAGGACCTACAGGCCACCGGCTGCTGCTGGCCCCTCCCTGCTCAGCAGGGCCCGGCCCGGCCAGCACCAGCCCGAGCTCCGCCTGGGCCACCACCCTCCCGGTGGAGCCATGTCCTTGAGGGAAACGGCAGCTAGAGCAGGAGCTGTAAACTAATCTCAGTACGTAACACTCATGTGGAGAGCCCTTGTGTGGGCTTGTGTGTACCAGGCATTGGTCTCAGTGTTTCAGACATACTAAGTCATGGGGATGCCTGGGTGGTTCAGTTGGTTAAGCATCTGACTCTTGGTTTCGGCTCGGATCATGATCTCGGGGCCTTGAGATCAAGCCCCGTGTCGGGCTCCAGGCTCGGGGGGTTGGAGGGGGGAACTGCTTGAGGTTCTCTCTCCCTCTCCCTCTGCCCACCCCTCTCTAAAATAAATAAATACATCTTAAAAAAGGAAAAAAGAAAGTAATATTAAGTCATTTACACCTCACCACACCTCTAAGAGGTGGGTACTGTCGTTATCCTCATTGTACAAATGGGGAAGCTGAGGCATAGAGCATTTAAGCTAAGAGCTAGGGATGGTGGAGCAGGAATCTGAAGCCGGACAGTTTAGTTCCAAAGGCCAAGCTCTTAGCCACTCAGAACACACATGACACAGCTGGCTGGGGACCTCCTGATATTGTTGCTTAAGCAGAGCACAGGGCCTTAGAACAGGGCCCCAGGGTTTCCTACTCAAAGCCTCCACGTTGTTTCTCATGAGCACTTGGGGTGAGGGGTGGGCTTGAAAGTGTCGTTGGCAGGAGGCATCATGATGGTGGGGGGTGGGGGGAAAGAACATGGAATCATACGGGCCTGGGTTTGATCCTAGGCCTACCCCTAGTTAGCTGTGTGGCCCTGGGCAATGGCTTCATCAGTTCTGTGCTTTAGTTTCCTCCTCAGCAAGGCAGAGAGAATACAACTCGACTCACAGTGAGGGTGAGGGGGGAGTGAGGTGAAGCGTGCTTGGAGTTGGGCTCAGAGCCTGCACCCGGTGGGTGCCCAGTCGGGAGGAGTGGCGGATGTGGGCTCCGGCAACAAGAACCTCAGGGAGCCTGGGGAGCTGGGGATCAGGGTTCTTCCTGGAAACCACACCTTGGGACCCCCCTGGAGGCTCACCCCACTTGGCTTCTCTGGCTGCGAAGGTCTTAAGGTCACAGCAGCTTCTCCCAGCTTCTTTTTTCTGGGCGGCTTGCTGGAGAGAGTGTTTCCACGGCAACACTCAAGGACCACCTGTTGGAGGAATTAGGTGTCGGAGAAAAATGACCTCCTTGCCTCATTCCAGCGGCCTCTGCTGAAGGTTTGAGGGGAAGTGGTCGGTCCAACTTGGAAACACGATCCTGGTGAGGGGCTGCCCTGCTGATGGGGCAAGGGTGGGCTGCCCAGGGAAGGTCATTCTCTGGGCCCAAGTGGCTGCCTCCCAGGCTGCCTCCAGAGGGCGCTCCCCTGAGAGGAGGCACTGAGCTCCAGCTTAGAGACAGAGGCTGATGGGGAGAGGCGGGGGCTGGGTGGGCTTGGGTGTCCGTGGACATTCTTGTCCGGAAGCAGCAGGGCCTCCTGAGAGAGAGGCTGTATTTGCCGCATTGTTCGCCTGCCTGTCCCAGGTCTTCTCTTGCATGGGGGGTGGAGTGGGGAGCAGGAAGTGAGGAGGAGGGCAGGGAGCCACCTGACTGGCCTAAGGAACAGGTCTGGGGTCTGAGCAGTGGGGCCTGTGCCAAAGGGTAAGAAGAGAGGCATTTGGCGATGATGTCACCAGAAGTCCTTGTGAGCCCCCCCAACCCCCCACCACCTCATGGGAATTCCATCCTCAGGGATTCCTGATTTCCATGTTGGGCCCTGCCTTGTTCAGACAAATCTTAACATTTTCGTTTGCCTCAGTTTTGCTGCCCGTGAAATGAACAGTTATTGAAGTCAATTGTCTTATAAACTGTGCTTGGTCCGAGAAAGAATGGGCCAGTTACTGTAAAGCTCATCAGCTTTTTCATGACTTTTGGCTGCATAATCCGTATTGAGGAATATAGTCCTCCCAAATACCCATCAAGCTTTGCGGAGTGTTGTTTATAATTGAATGATATCAAAAAGCCCAGGTGTCCTGTAGCCAGGGTTCAGGGAATGCCCCAGTAACGTGATATATTCGAATGCAGGGATAACTGATAGCCATTCAAAAACCATCAGTGGGGAACGAACAGGGCATAACATTGTGGAAGGAGTCCATACCATGTATATCTTACTCGTCCCTGCATCTTCAGAACCTTGCAAAATGTTTTGCAAACGGTAAGTCTTCAATCAATATTTATTAAATTATTTCAACTATATAAAGATTGTGTGCAAAGGAAACAGGCTTGGATGAAACTACTCCAGAATGTTAACAGGGCTTCGTTCTGGGTGATGAATTTATGTGTGATTTGAATTTTTTTCTTTATTATTCAGAAAACTGAAACAAATTAAACAATGTGCATGTATTACTCTTACTTTTATTTTTATTTATGTATTTTATTAGAGAGAGAGCATGCATGGGTGGGGAAGGGGAGAAAGAACCCCAAGCAGGCTCCACGCCCAGCACAGAGCCTGAAAGGAGGCCTGATCCCAGGCCCTCAAGATCCTGACCTGAGCCAAAATCAAAAGCCAGACACCCAACCAGCTGAGTCACCCAGGTGCTCTGTATCACTCTAATTTTTAAATGCAATAACTTGAATATTATGTTGGCTTATAAAAATACTGATGTAATTTTAAAAATTCAAGCAAGGGCTCCTGGGTGGCTCAGATGGTTGGGCAAAGGCCTTCAGCTCAGATTGTGTTCTTGGGGTCTTGGGATTGGGCCCTGTGTTGGGTTTCCCTGCTCAGCAGGGAGTCTGCTTCTCCCTCTCCCTCTGCCTCTCTCTTTCTTTCAAATGAATAAATAAAATCTTTAAAAAATTTCAAGCAGTACAGAAAAGCATAAAAAGGAAACTAAAACCACCATTTAGCAATTTTAGGCATTACTGTGTGGCAAACAGCCCCCAGGGAGCTTGCTCTGTGCACAGACCAGGATGGACATGTGTGCAGATTTTTCCTGAGCGGGCTCATAGAATACAAGCTGGCTTGTGACCCTTTCACCACAGACTGTATCATGGACATCTTTCCCTGTTAGTACAAGATGATTTGTGGCCTTTTAAACGATTGCGTAGTATCTGGTTTCTCAGATGTGCTGGAAGGTCCACTAAACGTTGCTCTGGTGACGTCTATTTAAGCTTAACATTCTTGTTCTTGTCATCAGTGCCGATGTGTCGTTATAGTAAAAAAATTAAAACAACTAAAAATTAAAACAACTAAAAATGTGGTTCTGGGTTTGGGATGAAGTTTCAGCAGGCTGGCCCAAGGAAACCGGCCCTGCTTGCAGAGGGAACCAGTCTGAAGGATTTGTTGGTGATGTTCTCGAAGCTTGAAGCGTGGTTGTCAGCAGAAGGAGCAGGTTAGGGTGCAGCGCAGGTGAGGCTCACAGGTGGTACTTTCAGGAAAGAATACTTCGTTCAAGAGAAAAGACCCTCACGTTGGAAAGATCCTGTCTTGGGCGCCTGGGTGGCTCAGTCTATTAAGCGAGGGCCTTCAGCTGAGGTCACGATCCCAGGGTCCTGGATCGAGTCCCGCATCGGGCTCCCTGCTCTGCAGGGAGTCTGCTTCTCCCTCTGTCCCTCCTCTTACTTATTCTTCCATCTCAATCTCTTTCTCTCAAATAAATAAATAAAATCTTTAAAACAAAACAGAAAAAAAAGGAAAGAAAGAGAAGAGCCTATCTGATATGGAGAAGACCTCCTCACAGGATTTAGGGTGGGAAGTGGCTCAGCCTGGAGCTCTCATCAGGGGCCCCATCACCTTGGAGAGGGCACAATCCTCTCTCTTCAAACAGAGATCCCGTTTGAAAGAGATGCACAGGGAATGAGTTTTTCAGCTGCTCCTTGGGATCAGGAGACAGGCTCAGGGGAAGGGCAGAGAGAGTGATGGGTGAATGTGTGTCCTGCGTGTCAGCGGCCCAGCCTGCTGGAAGGAGCGTGGGCCCTCGGATCAGACGGCCAGATCTCTGCTCTGTCATGTCCCAGCTGGTGACCTCTGGAAGACAACTGACTGCTCTGAGGCACAATGTCCTCGTCGGTAACATAGCTGCTGACACGACTTTCCAGCCCCTCATGATGGTGGCCCCAGAGCCCTGTGTCTGGAATGTGTGGAAACTAAAATATGGGGTTTGTAGTGGGTGCAACTCTAGAACACCATCTAGGCCCAGCGTACTCCCCAAATGCTTACAGGAGAGGGATCTTGGTGTTTATCAAAGCAGCTGGGATTTGGGTTGCCCGGGGCTCGTAAGTGAGGAAGCTCTGGGGGAACAGGATGTGTGTGTGCGCATGCGCATTGGGATGGGGATGCTTAGGTTGTTGCCAAGACCCTGAGTGACTGTGAGGTGGTGAGAAAGAGGAGGAGATGGCGTGGATGTGAACACGGAGCCGCCACAGGGAGACAGATCAGATGCGGAGGTGACAGCTGGGTGTGGGGCCAGGCCTGACGGAGATTCTGCTGTGTGTGGCTCAGTGGAAGAGCTTTCTGGGGAGTGCTGTAGCTGCCTCCTGGAAGGACCTGCTTATCTGAGGCTGCACCAGCTCCCTGGGAAGAGAAGCGGCCTGACAGAGGCGAGTGAGCTTCCCTGGGAGGCTCAGCAGGGGCCCCATGGCCTCTAACGTGGCTCCATGTCCAAGTCTGTGGTTGGGGAAGGCTGAGGAGGACCACATATAGCCTTGGAAGGGAGAAAGGGCCAGAGGCCGGGGTGGTGTGGGCAGAGGATCCCCTGAAGCTCAGGCCTGGCCCTGGGGTCCAGACGGCGGGCCCCCTCCCTTCCTTGGCCCTGCCATCCTTCCCGTCGATGGAGGACTGTCCTCGTGGTGCCCTCCTGCCTGCGGGCCACCTTGACTCCCTGTCTTCCTCTGCTTGCTTTCTCAGGCCCCCTGTGATCTGGATTCACATGCCCTCAACCCTGCTTCCTGCAGTTCCCGACTCCCAGCCTGTCTCCTCCCTCAGCCCCCAGATATTCCGGGTGTTATCTCCTGGAATGTCCACTCCATCCCTCTCACTGGGCACATCTGCCTTGTCTTTTAGGCCTCAGCTTGAGCCCCATGTTCTCAGTCTCCTTAAAATGCATGGCCCACCCTGCTCTCTCCTGCTCAGACTCCCGACAACTCGTAGGAGCCTTGGTGTCTGCAAGGGGGCCCTTTCCTGGCACAGGCCATGGTCTTTACTGTTTAGGCCCTGTGCTAACCCAAGGAGATAGTCGCAATTATTACCCCCACTTTATAGATGGGGGATCTACCTGAATAACCTCCAATTGCTGGTTTCCAAATTCTTCCCTGCAGGAATGTCTTGTCTCTCCAATCAGCCTGAGCTCTTTCTGGTCAAAAGCCATGACTTTGGCTCGCACAGCTCTCCCAGCAGCAAGCCCGGGCCCTGTACATTTCTCTGGCTGGGCATCTGTTGCAAAGATGGGCCTTGGCTTGTTGGGCCTTGACATGGACTTGGGGGTCCCAGGGCTTGGCTGGGAAGCACCCGGCCCCACTGGTGAGAAGATAGGCTGGAGTTCCGTGGAAGGGAGTATGGAGCTGAGCCCTGGCCTGGGGGCCTGCCCCTGGCGTCTCACCATTCCATTCTCCTTTCCTCCACCAGGGAACTCAACGGGAACAACATCACTCGGATCCACAAGAACGACTTCGCGGGGCTCAAGCAGCTGCGGGTGCTGTGAGTATGGGCTGCTGCCCACGCTCCTTGCCTCCTTCCTGCCCCGTCCAGGCAGTGGCCCTGGCTGTGGGTTGTAGGGCCCCTGCCTGTGGAGTCAGTCTTAAGATGCCCCGAGGGGTCTGGGGTGGAAGTGATGGAGAGGCCTGAGTCGGATCAGCCGCCGCCTTGCACAGGGCTGAGGAGCTGGGCATAGTGTAGGCCCCAGTGGTTGCCACCTGGCAGGACCAAGGCCGGGCAGACGGGGCGTCCTATCCTAGAATGAGGGAAGCCTGGCTGACCGTGAGGAAGCTTTAGGCCTCTGGCTTGGTCTGCTGGGGCCGTCAACACAAAAGACCGCAGACTGGGGGCTTAAACACAGAAGTGTATTTTCTCGCAGTTCTTGAGGCTGGAAGTCTGAGGTCAAGGCGCCATCCAGGCTATTCATAGTGAGGCCTCTCTTCTGGGCCACCTTCCTCATGTGTGCACAGAGAGAGGTCTCTGGTGTCTTTTGCTCTTCTATGAGGATACCAGTCCTATCAGATTAGGGACCTACCGTTCTGACCTCATTAAACATCGATTACCTCCCTAGTCTCCATCTCCAAATCATACTGGGAGTTAGGGCCTCAGTGTACAAATTTTGGGGATGCATTTTAGTCCATGACCATCTCCATAGTTCTTTTGACTCTGTGCCTCAGACAAACTCCCCAGTGAGGCTACAGTTCCCGCTGACTTGAGAGGGTAGGTGAGTGGGGACAGTTGAGGACAGAGGTGGCTCTCCTCGGGTGTCTGACAGTGGCAGATATTGGAGGTGGCAGGTGTGGCTCTACTGGGGTCAGTAGCCAGCAAAGGAGCCATCTGTAGCATTTCCCTAGTCGAGCTGGGCAGGGGTGAGGTGTGAGGAGGGGAAGGAGTGGATCCCTTCACCTCTCCCTGCACTGCGGCTCTCAGACACATGCATGCATTCTGATACATTCTATATCAGACAATCATAGGATCCTTACCCCCTACTCCCAGGGTAGTGCAAGTGTCCTGGGGCCTCAATTCTTTCAGAACTATTTTTCAGCTTGGATGACCTTTGGTGGGGCTGGGGACTTTGTGTCTCCATCTTCTCTGGGGTCCTAGCTCTCAGTTGCTGGGCAAGGGTCTCTGCTGCTCCAGAACCCACTGACCCTTGACTCCTTCCCAATCTCCAGGAGTGTCTTCTGAGTCTGGGGAAACCCTCCTTCCCTCCTGGCGTCCCTCATCCACCTTGTCCTCCAGTCTGAGCTCCTCAACAGCTCAGGCTTCTGGAAACAAAGTGGAGGAAGAGAAGTGTGCAGTAACAGCTTCTGCCTCCTTCCCTAGGAGGGTGTGGGGTCCACATGGAACCTCAAGCCACCTGCTTAGGAGTGGACAGGGGAAAGGCAGGGAGAAAAATACACTCGACCATCTCAGAAGGTACCACGCAACAAGCAAACGCCTGCCAGGCGGGTGTTCTGGGCTGTAGGGACGTACAGTCTCATGGAGCCAGGTGGCTGAGTTGGCAGCAGAAGAGGCCAGGTAGTGCAGGGGTGCAGGCAGAGGGGGTGTTGCCTGCCAACTGAAGAGTGTGTGTGCTACATGTGTGGGCTATGTCCACTTGGCACAACCTCCCCTCCCTCTGCTATGGGCCCGTCCCCCTGCTCTGCCCCTTGGACATGCGCCCTCTGGGCCAAACGAGGGCATGTGCCAGCAGCCCCAAGTCGCTCCTGCCGCCTGGGTTCCCGGCTTCCCGGAGCAAGGATGCCTTTGGAGCCATGGCCTGGTGCTCTGGTGCCCTGGTACGCCGTGGCCCTGGTGGCTGCAGAGAGCTCCTCACAGGCTCAGGGCCTGGAAGTGTGTCTTGCTGTCAGGCCTGGGGGTGCTGAGGATACCTGTTGGGAATTTGCAAGGTTGGGGGGCAGTCGAGGCCGGGACCTGGGTCTGTGTGTGTCTGGGACCCTGCTCCCATTTCACCGCCTGCTGCCGGCTGCTGCTGACGGTCCCCGTCCAGCATCCTCTAGCTGTCCTTGTGTCTTTGCTTCCCCAGGCAGCTGATGGAGAACCAGATTGGAGTGGTGGAGCGGGGGGCTTTTGACGACATGAAGGAGCTGGAGCGGCTGTGAGTATCCGCGGGTTCAGGCTCAGGGTGGCAGGGTGGCGCTGACGGGACAGGACAGTCGAGCCCAGCAGCGAGGACAGGGTGCTGGGAGAGGCTGGCATGCCCCCCTGCACCCCACCTCCTCCTGCTGGCTGATGGGCGCCAGGGGCAGCCACAGCCAGGGAATTGGTCACACTGTCATCACAAGGTGACAGTGAGGACATGGCTGGAGCGTGTCTGCACCCCACACTCTAAATGCAAGTCTCTTTGTTGTCTTTCCCTGATAATGCATTATGGCAAAGACCCCACGCAGTATAGAGGAAGTGAAATTGCCTCCTATAATTTCATAGCCCAGGCGTGACCACCGTCTGTGCTCCTGTGTGTGTGCAGTGCGGAAGAATGGGTATGCCAAGGGGACTGTCAGGGAGACCCAGTGGCCACCTGAGAAGCTGGGTCTTGGACGTTCAGGGCCACAGCACAGACACTGGCAGGTGATGTTTCTGACTTACATGGCTTCTCTAAACCCAGGGTTTTTGCATTTGAGAGTGGGTCTTGATCAAGTTTTGCATTTCAGGTTGGCAAATATGAAAAAAAAAAAAAAGGATTGTGGTGTGAATGAGGTGGGAGAGGGACACCCATTCACTGGGGTCACTAGTCTCAATGTTTCGCTTTGGTTTGGCTCTCAAGAGGTGTCAAGAGTCTTAGAGTTCATGCCCTCTGAACCAGAAAGTCCATTTTATTTTAAGGCAGTTATCAGAGATATGGCTAAAAAATGTATATATCCAGGATATTTTTTGCACATCGCTTAAACACAGCAACAAAAAAATGGAGAAAGCCATTCTGGTGGAGACATGGGGTATCAAGTCACATTTTTGAAGAATAGTTAAGGCCATTGGAATGTGCTCACAATATAATATTAAATGAAAAAGGCAGGAAGTGATGTTTATGTAAATCGCATTAACTTCTGTGTATATAAAACACAGGAGGAGGAAAGTAATTGGGAAGATTAACTCCCATTGCACTGAGTGGTGGGATATCAGGTAACTTTAATTTTACTCTTTGTGCTTATTGTTTTTATGGATTTTCTTACAATGAGTTTATAACTATAGCTACAGTTGATTGCCTTACTCTGTGCCAGACACCAAGATAAGCTCGTTGCCCTACAATATCTCATTTAATCCTTAAAACAACGCTGTGGTCAGTGGTATTTTACAGAAGAGAAACAGAAGGGCACTGAAGTTAAGGCACTTGCATTATTAAGCGATTAAGAGGGGATTAGAACCCGGATCATTTTGCCTTCGAAGCCTGAGCTCTTAAGGACTATGACCTAATACCTCACTTTTCTCTTTTACTTCAAAGAAAGTAGGGTATTAAACAATGGGAGAAGACTATGGTTGTCGCCTTGCCTTCCTGCAGCCTGGAAGAAAATCAAGGCATGTCTTTTGCTTTTTTCACTCAGGCCCCAGAGTGAGCGATAAGGGGCCTGCAGTGAGAATAGAGGACTGGTGCTGTTTGTTTTCTTCCAAAGGCTCAGGACAAAGTACACATTCTTGACCTGACTATGAGGGCCTGATTGGGACCCGGACTGAACCCACCCCTGCAGCTTCAGCTCTGGGTGCTGGAGGAGGAAAGGTGGGGGGTGGGGGGGTGGTGTCAACACCCGATGGGGGTGCCCGCCTCATGTCTGCCGCTGCCTCCGGGAGGGGGCAGGGCCCTCCTTTTTGAGTCAAGACTTGTCACTGCAGACTTTGTCCCTTCTTTCCTGCTCCTATACCTTTCTTCCTGTGCGGGTGCCCCACAAGTTCCCAGCAGGTGGTTCTTCTTGAGGGGTGTGACTGCCGAGTCTAGGGGGGGTGTGGCCCTCACCAAGGCTGCCTGGCACCCTCTCCTCTGACTTGCTGGAGACCAGTGGTGGATCCATTAATCATACAAGTTGCATAAAGCGGGCAGTCATAAACACCACACATACTCTAAACGTTCCCTTTGGAGCACAAACATGGAAGTGTGCATTTATTGACCCTCTTCCCCCCCTTCCCCCCCAACCAAGGCTTTTCTTCTTAGTATGAGACTGGAGTTCTGTATTGCTTCTGTCACCTACACTACACACAAGTGATTTGCTTATGATTTTTGGTTTTGGTTTCTTTAAGGTAGAAGGACATGTTTATTTTTTTTTTAAGATTTTTTTATTTTTTTATTTATTTGACAGAGAGAGATCACAAGTAGGCAGAGAGGGAGGCAGAGAGAGAGAGGGAGGCAGGCTCCCTGCTGAGCAGAGAGCCTGATGTATGGCTCGATCCCAGGACCCCAGGATCATGACCCGAGCCGAAGGCAGAGGCTTTAACCCACTGAGCCACCCAGGCGCCCCATGTAGAGGGAGATGTTTAAAAGGCCCCTAAAAGCAATCTGGGTTAAGAATTCCGAATTCCTTTTTTTTTTTTAAGATTTTATTTATTTATTTGAGAGAGAGAGAGCACAAGCAGGGAAGAGGGAGAAGCAGACTCCCCTCTGAGCAGGGAGCCCGATCCAGGGCTCAAACCCAGGACCCACAGATCATGACCTGAGCTGAAGGCAGATGCTTAACCGACTGAGCCACCCAGGTGCCCCCGAGTTTTTTGGTGACCCTCCTGTCCCTGGCCCAGTGTTTTACTTAATTCAACAGCCCTTCAACGAACAGCTTTTGGTTTATTGACTTTCTCCAAAGCCTCCAATTTGGTTTTCCCAGAGATGACTCTTTTCACATGAGTATTCTGTTCCCCTCTGTCACAGTTAATTACCTTGTAAAACTCTAAGCGCCTCTGGTATGGGTAGGTTTGGGGACAGACATTCTGTTTCTTGTAAGCAGTTCGTGCAGGCCCGAGTACAGAGGTGGAAGTGTGCAGTCGCGCGGGCCGTGGCCGTGGGCGTGCCATGGGCACGGAGGGGGAGGGGCACGCTCAGCTGCCCTGCGCTGGCCGTGGGGGGCCTCTGTGAATTGTGGGGGAAAGGTGCTCTTCGGAACCCAGCTCTCATACTTGGCTGTGACGTCTGTCACCTCTGGGCATCCCAGCTTCCTCAGCGATCACAGAGACAGCTCAGTGGACTCGGTTAACATCCTGAGCACCTTAATTAAGAGCCAAGCCATACGGCAAGACGGTAGAGGTAAAATTTTCCCGCAGGTTGTTGAGAGAAAGAGACGGGAGGGTACGTGCGTGAATGTGAGCCCTTGTTGTCATGCTCGAGAGAAAGACATCCACCTGTGCGTTCTGCTTTCCCTCTGATGGAGAGGCAGCGCCCCTACAACACTCGTCTCCATGCCTGGCACATGCGGAGGGCTAAGGACCGGTCACCACTACTGCTGTCTGTTCTTAGCTACCTGCCCCTCCTTCACCATGCTGGGGCCTTCCTTTGGTGTTCTTTGATTTTCTACTTTATACTGGCTCTTGAATTTTTTTCCCCTCTCCAGTGTTTGCAGAAATTGAAGCTGGAAAAATGAGAAAGTCTTGGGGGAAAACAAAACAAAACAAAAACCGATGATTACCAGGCAATGTAAATACAGAATTAATTTACTGGACAAGGTTAAGGAACTTGGGGTAATCTGATGTCCACTCCTGTGCTTTAAGGATTCTATTGGTGGTCTTCCCCTCCCCCACCAAGGCAGTGATGTGTTTCCCTAGGAGCCTGGCCTTTTGAGTAAACTTCTTCCAGCTGGTCTCCTTGTCTGCACCGTGCTGGAAAACGATGCCTTTCTCACATATCAGATGAAGGGTGACCTCCTAGGAGATAACCATAGGCCAGTTACTATTGGCCACAAACAATTATGTTTCTTCCTCCCTCCCAGCACAAGATAGCTTTTGCCGAGTTGGTTTATCCTCATCCAGCACTGTTAAAGGACACAGTTGTGTGAGATCCGAACTGTGCTGTAGTCTGTAGGGTCGAGGCTGGGTTGTTTTTTTTTTTAAAGATTTTATTTATTTATTATTTTGACAGACAGAGATCACAAGTAAGCAGAGAGGCAGGCAGAGAGAGAGGAAGAAGCAGGCTCCCTGCTGAGCTGAGAGCCCGCTTGATCCCAGGACTCTGGGACCATGACCTGAGCCGAAGGCAGAGGCTTTAACCCACTGAGCCACCCAGGTGCCCCAAGGTTGGGTTTTACACCAGAGCTTCTCCAGCCTTTAGGTGCTCCCGGATCACTTGGGGATCCTGGGGAAATGGAGTCTGACTCCACTGGTCTAGGGGAGAGGCTGTGATATCGCAGCTCTTAGCAACTCCCAGGCAAAGCCCCTGCAGATGCCCGTGGACCACAGCGTGAGCACCAAGCTTCCATACTTGCAGGGGTCCCACCCCCGGTTGGCGGGAGTTCCGTTCTCCCGTGTCCAAGAACGAGCTGCTGACGTGCGGTTAGGTGTGGCTGCTTTCCTAGGACGAGACTGGGTTCTTTCCACATTGTATCTTCCCGTCCAGGTCACATTGCAGAACCAGGCTTCCCACTCCTGCCTGTGTGTATAAAACCTAGTAGTTGTTCAGTCCCCTAGTAGAGCAATTAGAAACGATGGACGATACCAGTCATTAAAATTAAAGGGGTTGTTCTATTGTCTGACGTGGAGAGACATCCGCAGATTGTTGGGTGAGGAAAATGCAGGTGGCCGAATCCGTTTTCTTCTAATATTTGAGGTTTGTAAAGAATTAAGCATGCATTTTCATAAATAATAAAAAAAAACAACAGCACTCTTTTCATTTTGAGAAAAAGACCTAAAGCAAATAATAAAAGAAAGTTAAGCTGCCCCTGAGTTAAATGTGGGTGAAAGCAAGGAAGAATCAGAACCGTGGGGCTAGTCCGACCCCTGCTCCCGTTTCAAGTGGAATCAGGTGTTCCAGCTCACAAAGCCAGCATAGTATTTCAATCAGTGCCTTATGAATTACAACGGGTGTCGTGCATGTAACGTGATGACGAGAGGAGCTTGGGCAGAAATCCTGGGAGGGGTTGACTGCCCACCACACATCGGGTCCTTGGCGGGGAGCTTCCCCAGGTGCTCAGTGTCCATCCTCTCCTCCCCAAGAGTCGATGCCGAACTCCCACTCATAGAAACCGAGGCCCAGGGAAGCTCATTTTCCTGGGGGTAACACAGCAACCCTCTTAGGATTTGGACCCCACGCCCTCCCACTCTGAACCCAGGGCTTTCTGAAAAGTTTTTGTGTTTCCTGGACTGCGAGGCATCTTCCAACCCTTCCTTTCTTCTCTCTTTTAGACGACTGAACCGGAACCAGCTGCATATGTTACCAGAACTGCTGTTCCAGAATAACCAGGCTCTGTCAAGGCTGTGAGTGATGCGGCGACTGATGCTCTGGCTGTGGTCTTGTCCCTCACCCCGTGGGAGGGGACGTGTCTGGTCAGAGGGGCCGGACTTTCCGGCCACCGTGACCCCCTGCTCCCCACCTGTCCGGAATCGTGCCGGGCACGAAAGGCCAGGCCTTCCTGTACGAAGGTGCTGCGCGGGGCATTTCTCAGTGGTCGTGCCCGCTGGGATCCAAGGCTCATTCAGTTCTCTGTGCTGCCTTTGACAGTGTGGGTGTGAGAATGTTCTTGGGAGGGGGTTCTTGTCAGCCATGATGCCAGGCTTTCCAGCCCTGCACATCTGTCTCAGCCTTTGGTGTTCTGCCTTGGGTTGAATATTGATTCATTCAATGAAGCCCTTCTTGGACCTCTTTCTATTATCAGATTGGAGTCACGAGATCGGGAAGCTTATCAACCATGGCATAAGGTCATACTTTTATTTGCTGTAAATGTACTTCTTTCAAGCTTCAAGGGTAGTGTCTAATTCTGCTGCTCTATGGTTTGTTAAATGTGGCGGTGATTGTTCTACCATTTATTTCATTTTGGGGGTCTTGCTTTGGGCAGGACTTTAGAGATTCCCTAAGGAATCTCCTCTGCTGTTCCTTAGCATGTGGTCCTTCATTCTTTGCTTGGCTACCTCTAATGATGGAGAGTTCACTCCCTCTCCAGATAGTCAGTTACATTAATGGACAGATCTGCATATTAGAAATTTTTTTAAGTTTGAGCCCTAAATCTGTTTCCCAGCAATTTGTTTTTCTTAGCTTTGCTTTCTGTAAGCATCTAGAACAACTGTGTACTCTTGTTAGAGTAAAAAAAAACCAACCCATTTATTTATTATTTATGACAGAGAGAGTGAGTGCATGGGGGAAGGGGGGAAGGGGCATAGGGAGAGGGAGAGAGAATCCCAAGAAGGTTCCACACTGAGCTCAGAGCCCAGTCCCACAACCCTGAGATCATGACCTGAGCCGAAGGCAGCGGCTTAACCCACTGAGCCACCCAGGCGCCCGCTTGTTAGATTTTTGAAGGGCTGTCTGGATTTTGAATTTTGACTTGGGAGGTTTTTGAGTCCTTTTAGTTGTTGCCATTTACAACCTGAAAGACCACTGGTTGGGACCTTCAGCGTGGCTAGCCGAGCACTGTGTGCATGGTAGTGAGCCTGCTGGTCTTGCCTGGAAAAGCTTGTAGGGCGGCACGTAGGTAGAGGAAGAGGTAGCAAGTGACTTTGACAAGCCTGAGGCTGTGGGGCTGGGAGGGAGACGGCACCCCAGTACTGCCTGAGTGCTGATGGCATGATTGTGGGTTCCTGGAATCTGGATTCAGCACAGCCAGTACTTTGCATATGTGTCACGATTTCCAGAGCTCTCGATGAGCCTAGTGGTCCCCAGGCAGCCCCTGTGTCCTTGGACCCGCCTTCAAGTTTTGTCTTGAAGTTGGAGAGGTGAAGTGACCTTCTCAGGGTCAGAATTCAAGTCCCTTTAGGACTCCCCGCTCAGTGCTCTTCATGGTTTCGTATTTTACTGGAGAAAAGTACTTCTATGCTTTAACAGATTTTTTTTTTTTAAGATTATTTATTTATTTATTTGACAGAGAGAGAGATCACAAGCAGGCAGAGAGGCAGGCAGAGAGAGAGGAGGAAGCAGGTTCTCCGCTGAGCAGAGAGCCCCATGCGGGGCTCGATCCCAGGACCTTGAGATCATGACCTGAGCCGAAGGCAGCGGCTTAACCCGCTGAGCCACCCAGGCGCCCCTGCTTTAACAGATTTAAATGACTGGATTTTATGTGTAAAGGCTGACACTAGGAACTCCATTCAAGGAGTGGAAAAGCCACTGAAGAGGACAGGAGTCTGCCTGACTCCTGCTCTTGGCACCCTATGGCCCTGGGAACCAGGGGAGGCAGTGGCCTCCAGAAACACCAGATGTTCTCACCCCTGTGACCTGGGGCTGGCTCTCCTGGGGAGGGGGCCAGTCAGCAGCCAACAGAGGGACTTCCAGGAGAAGGGCACGTCTGATAGAAGGCTTGGTGGTTCTTTGGGGAGTATTTCCAGGCTCTAGAGCCAGAACATTTCCCCAGTCCTATTGCTTTTTCTTTTTAGGCAATGGGTCCCTAACTCTTGGCAGGAGATGTTTTTTATCCAGGAGCATAGCCAGACCTGGTGGAGGGAAACTATTTTCTTCAGATCTCCTGTTAATATTTCTGGAGCTCGGCTGAAGGGACAAGTGTGGCAGTCCGCAGCACTTTGGGGAGGACTCCTGTGCAGTGTCCCTGCTCAGGTCAGGCTGGGACTTGAGTTTAGGGCTGGGCCCAACCTGTTTTAGTGCCACTGGACACCGGTCCAAGTCAGGCCATCTCAAAGTGCACATCCTGGGGGAAATGGTTAAACAGACCCTTTTATTGATCTGGTTGTTTGTTCCTGGTTTTTTTTTTTTTTTTTTTTTTAAGATTTTATTTATTTATTTACTTGACAGAGAGAGAGAGAGAGAGAGAATCACAAGTAGGCAGAGAGGCAGGCAGAGAGAGAGGAGGAAGCAGGCTCCCTGCTGAGCTGAGAGCCCGCTTGATCCCAGGACTCTGGGACCATGACCTGAGCTGAAGGCAGAGGCTTAACCCACTGAGCCACCCAGGCGCCCTGTTCTTGGGTTTTTTACCTTTGTTGTCGTGCTGAGGAAGGATGCAGGAGCTCCAGGTGCTCAAAGATTTATTTGCTGATATTCTTTGTCACAACTGTACCCTCAGTCTATTGACTTGAGCATCTGGTATTGCAAACGTCTCTGATAACTGTCGCAGTCCGCTTGGTCTGGCCGAGGAATGCTTGGACACTCTGGGCTCTGAAAACAGAAACCCCCGCAGGCTGGTGACGGGAAGGGTGGTGGGGAATTGCGAGGGCACAACCAGCAGACTTACACGTTCCCAGGACAGGAAGTGAAGTATTGCTGGGATCAGACGGAGAGGTGAAGGGTGTTTCCAGTTCTTTCTGAATATCTCATTATTTTCCTGCTTCTCCCTGCAGACCAGTGTCCTGGGCTTATGGGCAGCATCTCAGCTCCGCCATGACTTTGCTTAGCCCCAGTGCTGACTCCCCTCCTACTTCCTGTGACCTTGGAGTTAATCCCCGTGTCTCAGGTCCCAACTCCAGATTTCTGGGGAAAGAATCTGATTGGCTCACCTTTGGTCATCAGGTCATTCCTGGGTCAAGGAGCTGGGTTGGGGGTTCGTGGGATCGCCTGGTGCTGTCTTACCGGGGAGCCCACTCCTCTAGGAACTGGAGGGGGGCCACATTCCCTTAGGAGGCAGGGCCTGGTAGTTCTGTTGACCTCCCCGCTGCTTTGAGGGATCCGTTGCTAATCCTTCCCACCTGGAGCAAATCATGGACTTTTAGCAGAGGCCATTATGCTAAATCAGCATGAAACACGTTTGAGAGAGACCAAAGCATAGGTGACGTGTGCTCACAGAGTGGGTCAGATGGCACAGTCCATATTTGGGTTGACTTTGTGTGTGTGGCTGTCAGGTGCTAAAATCCTGCTACTGGCTATTCTTCAGGAATATTTCCGCTTTGTTGGGTTGGTCTGTCCATTGCTTTCCATATGTGGGACCTGAGGCCCAGAGACGTGACTTGCCTTGGACCACAGAGCCATTTGGTGATGGGGCTGGAATTAGATACCAGGCCTTTGAAGATCCTGAAATCTCACATTTAGGGATCTAGGAAATAATAAAACATGAGCACGAACACGTTCATTGCAGCATTATTTAGAATTTTGAAATGTAGGATATTTTTTTTTTTTTAAGATTTTACTTATTTATTAGACAGAGAGATAGTAAGAGCAGGGAGGATAGGGAGAGGGAGAAAGCAGGCTCTCTGCTTAGGGAGGCTGATGTGGGGCTCGATCCCAGCACCCTGAGTTCAAGACCTGAGCTGAAGGCAGACATGTAACCGACTGAGCCAGGTGCCCCTGAAGTGTAGAATATTCCTTTATTGAAATATAGAATACTGGGACGCCTGGGTGGCTCAGTTGGTTAAGCAGCTGCCTTCGGCTCAGGTCATGATCCCAGCGTCCTGGGATCGAGTCCCACATCGGGCTCCTTGCTTGGCGGGGAGCCTGCTTCTCCCTCTGCCTCTGCCTGCCATTCTGTCTGCCTGTGCTCGCTCGCTCTCCTCTCTCTCTGACAAATAAATAAAATCTTTAAAAAAAAAAAAAAGAAATATAGAATACTGAATATTGAAATGTATGTCCAATGTTGGGGGAACAGTTCAGTAAATTATGATATAGCTGCTTGAAGAAATATTTATATCACCGTCAAATGTGGTCTTTATGGAGGATGTAGAGTATCACAGACAAATGTTTGCGTTACCAAAAGCCAGGATGCAAAACTGTACTGATGATAAAATCACTAAATAAATCACTGTAAAGAAGGCACGGAAAAAGACCCTAAAATGCCAACAAGGGTTGTCTCTGGGTGACTTTTTTCTTTTCTGGTTTTCCCAGATGTTCTGTAAGAAGCATGTGTGACTTTTGGGTGGCTCAGTGGGTTAAAGCCTCTGCCTTCAGCTCAGGTCATGATCCCAGAGTCCTGGGATCGAGCCCCACATTGGGCTCTCTGCTCAGCAGGGAGCCTGCTTCCCTTCCTCTCTCTGCCTGCCTCTCTGCCTACTTGTGATCTCTGTCTGTCAAATAAATAAATAAAATCTTAAAAAAAAAAAAAAAGAAGAAGAAGAAGCATGTGTGACTTTTATGGTAGGAGACCTCCCAGCTTTTACAAGTGCTGGAAAGCCTCTGTGGTTGGAGTTATTTTGAGCGCTGGCCATGTGATGTTGGAGGGCTTCCTCCGACCCTGGGGAAACCTGCTTTGTTCTTTTGTGAGATAGAGAATTCCGGCTACCTCGCAGGCTGTTGTGGGGATTGGAGAAAGATGTAACCTACTCTTGTGGCAGGTGTAAACTTTGTGGCCAGTGATAGATGCTCAGGGAATGTGCGATGAATCCACATGAGGACTGGTTTGGCGGCGGCATCATTGTCTTCAAGTTGACCTTGCACTTGAGCGTTTGTCCATCTGTCTGTTTTCATGTAGAACCATCTTGTCCCATGACAGGGATCTCTCCCAACAGGTTTAAATGTTTGTTTTTTTTTTTTTTTTCTCTATAAGAGGCTGTGTTTCATGAGGCACACCTGCAGAGACACCCCTAGGGGCTGTGGAGGGGGGCTGGTGTGCTTTCCTGCAGCCACGGGGCTGGTGGGGGGGTGACCTGGGACTGGCGTCACTCAGGCCCAGGAACTGCCAAAGAGAATGTGCCTTTTGTACTCTCGGGTACTTTCCTGGGCAAGCATGGAGCTGGTAGGTGATGTTGCCCTGAAATGTTTCTTAGGGCCCTGGAGTCACTTGTGTGCTCTTTGCTTTCTTGGGGAGGCCCTGAGTTCCCGCTCAGCACCCTCACTCCATGACCTCTTTAGAAGAGAGCGCCCACCCACCCCTTGTCTGCGGGTAGAGGAAGTTGGAGCCCCTGCAGAAGTATGCCTATTCTGTGACATCTCGATGCCTGGGTCTCCCAGGACCATCATGAAAGGTCTCAGGAACCACAGTTGTTACAGTAACTGTTAGGACAAATGGAAGGTCATTCTGTTCCAGGCTCATGGCAGGGGGGTGGACAGTCTTCAAACATGATCTGATTTTGTCATCAGAACATCTCTGTGGTCAGCATTTCCCTCATTTTACAGATGAAGACATGTGAGCTCAGAGGGTTTGGGACATGCCCAAGGTGCTGAGTCAAATTCAAACCCTGGTCTCTCTGATGCTAAAGCTCATCCTTCCCTACTGGTCATCCACCCCCCTTTTCTATCCACCATCTCCTTACCACCCATCCACTTCCTGTTCTCGTCTACCTACTCACCTACCCACCCACCTACCTATCCTCCAACCCCATCAATCTGTCACATACCCACCCGCTGCTCATCTGCACTCCTACTTACCTATCTCCCAATTCACCCATCCCATCCATCTGCTCATCTATCTCTATACCCTGTACCATCCCTCCATCTTCCCATCTCCTCCCACCCATCCTTCCATCGAACATACTCCCACCCCCCTACTCCATCTGCTTTCCCATCCATTCTCCCACTCACTTACCCACAACCGTCACCATCCCCAGCCAGCTCCCCACCCATTCAACTTCTACCGACCCATGTACCAATCGGTCTACCTATAATCCTACTCATCCTCCACGCGCCCCCCCCCCCCCCCCCCCGCCCACCCATTCATTTAATGGTTACTCAGGGCCTCCTGTGGGCCAGGCGCTGTTCTAGGTGCTGAGAACACTCAGAGGGGGCTGTGTAGGGGGGTAGAGGGCAGGCGCTGTCTCTCTGGGAGGGGAGGGTTATCATCAGCGCTTTCTGAGAACAATCGGCTTGTGTCTGACCAGCAGCAGGATGCAGTGGGTGGGGTGGACTCTCCCCTGGCTGGATCGCTGTCCCCTGCAAGGGTGGCTCCACTCTGGAGGCAGGTGGCCTGGGTTTGGGGCGTGCTTCATTCCCTGATAGTCGATCAGAGGAGATTGTGGAGATGTTTTGTGGATGCGTACAGGGTTTGAACCTCATGGCTCCTCACCCAGTCTCCACACGCATTTGGGGTGGAGAACAGTGAGGGTCAGACTCTGTGCCTCTGTCCTTTGGATCTGGGGCAGGGTCTGTGCTGTGCCTTGCACTCCCTCCTCTCGCTGGTTGCCTTCCCTTCCTTGTCCAGAAGCCACTTCCGGCAACCCAGTTCCTCTAGGTTTCTTTTTAGCCTTGAAACCGATATGCGTCTGGACAAGATCAACCTTTTGTGTCTCTGCTGGACCTGGAAGGGGTGGGGGTGGGTGATTAAGGGCAGCCCAGGGCACTTCTTTCCCCTTATTTATATCCCTGCTGTAAGGAGGAGCAGGATAGCTCATTAACAGGGCCCTGGTGTCTGGAGAGGCGAGGAGGTGATTTCCTGCAGGAGTCCTGTTGAAGAATGCCTGACCCCGCCGACCCTGTCTAGAGCTGGGTTTAATTAAACTGTCAGCACTGGTCAGAAGAACAAAGACTCCCTTCCAGTCCTGGTCCCCAGCCCCCATCAGAGGCAGGAGGGCATTCTCTGCTGAAATGAAGAGCTGTTAAAAATGGATCTGTCTTGCCTCTGAGGGAAATCACCCAAAGCAGGAAGGTGACCTCGCTGTTGTGACACGTCCACTCCAGGTGGCAGGTCTGTGGAAAACGGAACAAGCCATGCTGCCCAGGACCCTAGTTGCGGGATAAGGAGGGCTCCAGGGGCCGCCCCTCACTGGCTGGGGCCTCCTTCCTGCCAGAACCCCTTCCGTAAGGTGCTGTCCCTTACTCCCTAGGCTTCACGGTCCCCAGGAAGGACCTTCACGGGCTTTGTCTCATGAGATAGGAAGTCTGTGAGATGATTCTGGCATTAACGATGGAAAGGAACTTCCTTGGTTAGACAGTTTGGGAAGTTCTGGGTCAAATAGGGCTCTTTGTAGAGGGACTGTTCAGCTCCTCTAACCTGCTGTGTGCCTTATGAAGCACATATATGGGGATGGGGGTGGGAGGAGGGGCGCGTGTCATTGCCCAAATGAGATCTTAAGAGCCTGTGGAGCTCTGACAGTGAGGGTCAAGGCCAGCTCAAACCCAGGTCCTTCTGACCCCACACCCATGCACCTACCTCTCCCTGTTAGTGCTCTAATTAGTGTGAATGAGAGTTGTCTAGGGGAGTTTATTAAAATACAGGTTATCTTCAGAGACCCTGAGTTAGTTGCTTTGGAAGGGCCCAAGAATCTGCATTCTTATCAAGGCCCTCTTTATCTGGTTCACACTTAGACAGCCTTGCTCTCAGCACACTTTGAAGAGCCTTAGGTAGACACTCCTCTATGGTCAGAGCCCCCTTTTGCCCCTGCCCGGCTGTGTTCTGCTGGGGGCGGGGGCACGCTAACAAAGGCCCTCCTGAGGGCAGACGCTTTGCCTCCTGCAGCCACACCAAGAACAATTTGGGGATTATGAGTTAGCAATTATGGAGCACTCTGAATTCTCAAAGTGCTTTCCAATCATTAAATCCGTGCCTGCTGTCAAGACTCAAGTGAAAAAGGCAAGTGTCCCACTGGGCTGGCCGGGAACCTCTGCCGAAGAGGGCAGCCAGCCCGAGACTGACGTCCTGAGTGCCAGAGAGGGCTGATGCGCCCAGCATGGTTTAATGTCCTAAGCGCAGCGCTGGCCCCTGGCTCTGACCCCGCAGCTTCAGAACCACATAGGCCTTCACAAACACACGCAGCCGGGGCCTGGAGGAGGGCTGGAGGGAAGAGGTGCCGATGGGTCAGCCCCCAGGAGAATGCCCGGCGAAGACAGAGTGCTCTGCTGGGGACATTTTTCACGGGCTCAAAGGAATGAAAGGTCCTCTCTTACAGCATTTACAAAAATCATCATGGAATGAACTGAATCCATAAGCATCAAGAAGATTCTGAACAGAGAAGAGTGCACACAGGACGGGGCTATTGTGAATAACTTTTAGGAGAGTGAGGACTGTTTTTAAGCCATTTCAGAAATTATATAAATAATTTTGCCATGCCAATAAAGATATGTTTTTTTTTAAATTAAATAAGATATTTAAAAATACTTGAGCTATCATTCAAATATTTTTTTTAAAAGATTTTATTTATTTATTTGACAGAGAGAGATCACAAGTAGGCAGGAGGCAGGCAGAGAGAGGAGGAAGTAGGCTCCCCGCTGAGCAGAGAACCCGACACGGGGCTCGATCCCAGGACCCTGGGATCATGACCTGAGCCAAAGGCAGAGGCTTTAACTCACTGAGCCATCCAGGCGCCCCTCATTCAAATATTTTTTAAAATTAGTTTAATACCAAAGCAATATATAACCGTTACAGTAACAGTAATTGTCATTTGTTAAGCTTTTGTACACCGAACAGTTTTTGTGGATTTTCTCATTTTAATTGTCAAAGTCCTATGCAACTATTATCCTGTTTTACAGTGGGGAGAACTGAGGCACGGAGAGGTGAAGAAATGGATTATGTAGCTATTGTCGGCGGATCCAGGCTTTGAATGTGGGGCACGCTCTAACTCTCGACGCTATCCTGACTTTTGTGATAGGAAACAGAGAAATAGGAAGCAGAAAGAGATTGCTCAGGAGTCTTCTGGGGAGGCAAGAAGTTCTGAGTTGGACGCCTGGGTGGCTCAGTCGGTTAAGTGTCTGACTTCAGCTCAGGTCATGATCTCAGGGTCCTGGCTAGGATCCAGTCTCCTGTGGGGCTTCCTGCTCAGCGAGGAGCCTGCTTCTCTCTCTGCCTCTCCCCCTGCTCATGCTGTCTCTGTCTCTCAAATAAATAAAATCTTAAAAAAAAAAAGTTTTGACTCCAGAGTCGAAGGCTGTGGGAGACACGGGTGGGTGGAGAGGATGGAGTTGGCCTAAGAGCAGGGACACCACAATCTAGAGTGTTGTGTGGATCTCAGCAGAAGGCAGTGTAGACGGTCTCTGTTTTTTAGAGTGAAGAGTCTGGAAAGGGTGATAGAGGGGGCCACAGAGGGTTCTTATGAGCAGAGCAACTGAGCAGAGGATAAATATGATTTTCCTCAACACCCCACTCTCTCAATGAAGGCCCCCCGCTCCCAGTCTCTGTACCTGAGACGTAAGGGACAGATGGGCCTCCATCCCTTCCTTGGCTTGCCTGAAATGCCACCTCCCGGTCACAGCTCCTCACGTCCCCCCTCCCCAGGCAGAACTGACTCTTGGCTCTTCAGAGCTTTCTATTTTGTTCCTTTATAACTTGTGTGTGTGTGTGGTAAAATAAACATAAACTAATACTTGCCATTTTAACCGTGTCTAAATGTGCGGTTCAGTGGCATTAACGATATACTCCTGTGTTGGGAGTCGGTGCTGTCTGTGCCCCACGCTTCCTCATCATCCCCATCCCGCGGAACAGTAACTCCCCTTTCCTGGCCCTCCGCCAGCCCTCATCACCTCTCTTTTACTTTCTGTCTCCATGCATGTGCGTCTCCTGAGTTCGACATGCATGTGGTAGCAGACGACATTTGCCCTCTGGGGCTGGCTTACTCACCCAGCCTGGTGTTCTCGGGGATGAAGGCCTGCCTGTCCTCATTACCCCAGCACATGTGGCTTTAGCAGGGCTGGCAAGCCGTGTCTTTCTGGTGGCAGACATTGTCCCAAACGCTATGGGAGGAGAATGAATGGCTTCTGCTCTTTGTAGGGGGTCCAGGACTTCCATCCTCCCTTCTCTGATCCCGGGGCTCGTGGTTTCACACTTGTGTGTTGTGTGTCAGCTTCATGGATTTGATAGACTCAGTCCTTGCCGGCCGATCTCTGTTCTACTTCACTAGTGGTTGACCTTGACCTGTGGCCCAGAAATATGAAGCCAGTTGTTCAAGGGCTTAGTGACGTTTTGTAGGAGAAGTGAATTCTACTGAGGGTGGGCTGGATGGAGTCTCTGGAGAAGCAGGCAGGGGGTATCCCTCTGCTTGAAATGGGCTGTGGAGGGTAGTTATAGGGAGCCCCTGTTTCTGGGAGGCCATGAGAACTTGAGGGAGGAAGGAACCAAGGAGGAGGTGGAGATGGACGCGAGTCAGCAAGAAACTGTCCCCAGGTGATGCCTGGCAGGGTTTGACTGACTCCATTTTTTGTTAGGTTGGGCCAGACCCTTGCATGAGCTGCCGAGACCCTCCCCTCCACGGAACTCTGTGGCTTCGGTGGTTCTATTTACTACTTGGGATTCTGGCCAGCTGCCCACAGGGCTTGAGAAGCTCAGAGAAGAAACCCTGGGGTTCCTCAAGCTCTTTGCTGTGTGTGTAGTCAGGCCAAATGAGCTAACTCAATTATATTTTCTTTGATTTTTGGCTGGAATCATATATCAGTTTGGAGTAACACTGGCCATCTTTTGCTAAAAAGAAGATCCAACTGGCAGTTGATTAATTGGCTCTTGAGTAATAATAAAAATATGGAAAGGTAGGTGCTCCTGGGCGGCTCAGTGGGTTAAACCCTCTGCCTTTGGCTCAGGTCATGATCTCAGGGTCCTGGGATCGAGCCCCACATCGGGCTCTCTGCTCAGCGGGGAGCCTGCTTCCTCCTCTCTCCTCTGCCTGCCTCTCTGCCTGCTTGTGATCTGTCAAATAATAAATAAAATCTTAAAAAAATATATGGAAAGATATATTATTAATAAAGATATTTTATTACTATTATTTTTTAAAGATATTTTAATGGCCCAGACATTTCAGATGTTTGGGGGGTGTGAAGTGGAAGTAGCAAAAGGCATTCTTTTGGCAAATGGCTGGGAACCATTGGCTTGTATGTTTGAACCTATTCCTACGCCCCACGCCCCCCGCCACCCCATGCTAAAGGGCAAGGAGCCCCTGGTTATTCTTCTCCGTGGTCAGTGTGGCTTTGGCCCCAGTGTTGATACAGAGCTTCTCAGCAGAGTCTCAGTCTTTGTCCCAGGACAGCTCTGGGTCTCCTGCTCTTGGTGGGGAGCGGGGTGAGTGGTACAGGGTGGGTAAAGGAGAGGCAGGGAGCTGATAAACCTATCCCAAGTCTTTCCCAAATCTCTGGCTCTGTTCCCCATAATTCTGTGGGGTCCAGACCTTTGCTGAAGAGATGCAGGCCTCTACCTGGCCAGTTGTGGGCACTGAGAAGTGAGCCGGCATGAGCAGACCCCGGTGTAGACCCTGGGTGAGAGAGTGGACTCTGGCCGGGGAGGGAGGAGGGTCAGAATTGGTCCTGATGAGAGCCAGTAAAAGTGTGCACTAACCTGAAAGGAAACGCTGGTCTTTTATGAAAAGTGGGCATCATGAAATGGACACTGTATATTCTCAGACCACTTAACACTTTGCAAAAAAACTTCTTAGCAAACCTCTTGGAGTCGGTATATGGCATATTTTTTCTACCCTTAAGGAGGCAACTGGAGATTGGCTAAAGGTTGCTGGCTCCCTGAGCTGATAAAGAGCACAGGTCCCCTCTCCCCATACTGCCTCGTGGGTTTAATGAAGCTGCAACCACTTTTGCCTTTAAGGACGTTGACTTGCTTGGGGGATTTGTCCTCCCCCAGCAGGGACGTGTGAGGGGACACAGGCACAGCCACAGGCAGCTCTGCCCTCCTGTCTGGATTTGTTTCCTATGCTGCTGGGACAAACTGTCACAAACTCAGTGGCTTTGAACAACACAGATGTGTTATCACACAGCTCTGGAGGTCAGGAATCTGAAACAGCTCTCGATGTGAGGCTAAAGTCAAGGTGTGGGCAGAGTTGTGTTTCTTCCGGAGGCTCGGGGTGAATCTCTTCCTTTTCTTTTCCAGCTTCTAGAGGTCAGGCACATTCCTTGGCCAGTGGCTGCATCATTCTCTCCAACCACTACAGCTGCCATGTCTCCCTATCTCTCTTGAACCTTCTTTTCCTTGTAAGGTCCTTGTGATTACATGGGGTCCACCTGGATAAGCCAGGATAACCTCCCTGTCTCAAGATTTGTAACAATGCCATGTCTGCAAAACCCCTTTTGCCATGTAAGGTCACATTCAGAGGCCTTGGGGGGTAAGGACAAGGACATCTTCGGGTGACATTATTCTGAATACTGCACTGCGGCTTCCCTTTGGAGGACAGTATCTCTCAGTGACCAGAAGCGTGGCGTAGCTCCTCCCTGCCTGGGATTATGGAATGATGGGCACATACCATCGTAGTTCCAGAAGCTCTCCAGAGAAGTGCACCTCTGGGCAGTCTTCCTGGCCCTTCCAGGTCATGGTTAGGTTCATCAACATTGAGCCCTCTCTTTCCCTCCGATGATCATTTGGTACTGATTAGCTGTGGGACTCTGGGTGAGTTACTTAACCTCTCTGCCTCTATTGCATCATCTGTAAAATGGGGAGGGGGATATTGTGAGAATTAGGGGTGTTTTGTACAGACCACCCAGTTCAAGTGCTGTGAATGCCATCATCACCCAAACCGTCATCCTGCAAGCAATGGAGGGGGTGAGCGCGCATGACCCCTCCAGCCGTCTTACTTGGATGTAGAGAATGATCTGCTGTTCTAGAAGTCTTCTTGGGTTGCCTCAGGCTGGTGGGCTTCTCTCGATCCCCTTTCCTCATGGCCTCAGTGGGAGGATCCTGGCTAGGCCCGGTGCGAAGGTCCTGATTGCCTTCTTGCTTGTCTCCTTGGCTCAGAGCAGGGCCTGTTTCCGTTCCAGCACCTGTGCTCTCCATGTGGCCAGAGCTTGGCCTCTGCATCTTGTCGAAACTCCCTCTGGGTCTGGCAGGCAGCTTAGCCTGTTGCCCGAGAGTTTTACTCACGCAGCCTCTTCTTTTCTTGGTTTTATAGGCTGAAAATGAGAGTGACTTCATACCAATGGAAGAATTATTTCTACAGCCTCTTTCTCTGAGTGCCTTCCCCAGGAGCTCAGCTAATGGAGAGCACTTTAGTAGATGAACTTGGCGTGACTATCAACACGAGTGATATAACTCATGACGTTTAAATCTGTGATCTGTGATAGCACAGGATTGAGGAGGGAAATGCTGGATACTGTTCATTACCGTTTTTGTGAATTCTTGACCGGTGGTGATCTCTGCTTCATCTGCTCTTAACTTCCCTAACATTGAGCCTCTTAGCATCAGCTGTTCGCCCAAGAGCACACACGTGGCTTTGTTACTTTGGGACTTGAGGCCATCTTGGCCCCAGAAGTCCACAGGGGCCATAGAGGTTGTCACATGTGAACGAAGGACCAGATATTCCAGAAGGTTCCTCAGCTTTCACTGACGTATCTGACGCTCAGTTCTGCTTCATTAAATTCAGGCTCTCATCTGCCCTTCCCAGTTCTAGTCTGTCCTGTCTCTTGTCAAATGTGGTTTAAAACAAACAAACAAAAAAAACCAAAAAACTGTGACTAAAATCATATCATATAAATTTTGGCATCTTTACCATGTTTACGTGTACAGCTCCGCAGTGGTAAGTGTGTTTATACTGTTATGACGGGAGCTCTGGAACTTTTGCATCCTGCGGGTCTGTACCCATTAGCCAAGTCCTCCATGTCCCTCCCCCAGCCCCCCGCAAGCACCATTCTGCTTTCTGTCTATGGATGTGACCACTCTGGGGGTCTCACGGGCGCGGACTCATGCAATGTCCATCTTTCTGTGACTGGCTCATTTCACTCAGCATCATGTCCTCAGGGCTTACCCATGCTCCCGTGTGCGACAGGATTTCTGATATTTTGGTCTGAAAGGTGTTCTGTCTCGTGTATCCGCTCGTGTGTTGATGGACATTTTAGTTGTTTCCAGCCTTAGCCATTGTGAATAGAGCCGCGGTGAACACGGGTGCGCAGATATCTCGAGACCCTGCTTTCCATTCTTTCGAGTAAATCCCAGGAGTGGGATTGCTGGATCCTCTGGTAGTTCTATTGTCAATTTTTTGAGGGGCAGATGCTATTTTCCATAGAGATTTCACCAGTTTGCCAACACTTGTTATTTTCTGGTTTTTGTTTTTTTGTTTTTTGGGGGTTTTTTGATAGTTGCCATTCTAGTGGGTGTGAGACAATAGATCATTGTGGGTTTGGTTTGCATTCCTCTGATGATTAATGATGTCGAGTATCTTTCCGTATGCTTGCTGGCCACATGTATGTCATTGTTGGAGAAATGTCTTTGTATGTTCTGGGTATTTAGGCTTTTGTCAGATGTATGGATTGCAAATGTTTTTCCCATTCCATATGTTTTCTTTTCATTCAGTTGATTGTGTCCTTACAGGCACAGAAATTTTTGATGTAGTCCCACATTTCTGTTTTTGCTTTTCTTGTCTTTGCTTTTGGTGTCGTGTTGAAGAAATCATTGCCATGTACAATTTTGTGAAGCATTTCTCCTGTTTCCCCCCCCCCCTAGGAGTTTTAGGTCTTACATTTAAGTCTTCAATCCATTTTTAATTTTTTTTAATTTAAAAAAAATTTTTTTTTCAATCCATTTAAAAAAAAATATTTATTTGAGAGAGAGTGAGGGAGAGAGAGCACAAGCAGGGTAAGGGTAGAGAAAGGGGAGAAGCACACTCCCCGCTGAGCAGAGAGCCTGATGCAGGACTTGATCCCAGGACCCCAGGACCATGATCTGAGCAGAAGGCAGATCCTTAACCAACTGAGCCACCCAGCTACCCCAGTCTTTGATCCTTTTTGAGTTAATTTTTATATATGGTGAAAGATAAGGGCCTGACTTCTTTTCTTTTGCGTGTGGCTATCTAGTTTTCTGAGTACGATTTGATGAAGAGACTGTCCTTTCACCATTGGATGGTCTTGGCACCCTTGTTGAAGATCATTTGACTATCCAGGTGAGGGTGTATTTCTGGGCTCTCCATTCTATTCCTTTGGTCTATTTGTCTGTCTTTATGCTAATACCACACCGTTTGATCACTATGGCTTTATAATATGCTTTGAAATCAGAAAGTAAGAGTCCTTCAACTTTGTTCTTTTTTTTTTTTTTTTTTTAATTTAACATACAGAGATCACAAGTAGGCGGAGAGGCAGGCAGAGAGAGAGGGGGAAGCAGGCTCCCCGCCCACCAGAGAGCCAGATGTGGGGCTCGATCCCAGGACCCTGGGACCATGACCTGAGCGGAAGGCAGAGGCTTAACCCACTGAGCCACCCAGGCGCCCCCCTTCAACTTTGTTCTTTTTCAAAATCACTTGGGGTCCAGTGATGGCTTTTTACTTGGAAGCACAAGAGACCTGTCACAACAGAAAAGAGGCTACAGAAACTTAGATCTCTGGATTCAAACGGGACAAAAGTCATTTGCTCCAGCCTCCACTTAACCACCTCAGTGATGGGGAGCTCACAAGACAGTGGGTCTTGTGGCAAGTAGCTCTGATGAGTAGGAATTCTCATACTAACCTTGACCTGTTTTCCTGGCATGTTCACCCAGTGACCTTGGTGTTGTTCTCTAGAGTTCTACTCAGAGCAGGGTTGTAGGTTTATCTTCATTATCTTCAAGGGACCGTGCAAGACTTGCATGAGAGGCTCTAGGGCTGAAGCTATCTTTAAGTGACAGTCTGTTATATACAATCTTTTACAAGTTCAGGGCGATCCTCAGAATCTTTGTTGGCCTCCTCGTTCTAACCCATTTTTCTATCCCAGGACCTCCTCATCTTCCTGTCCCTGTTTGAACAGGTCTATTGGGTGGGCTACTCAGAGGCTCCCTTGAGAAGTGCAGGACCATAGCTTCCGGAAGCAGGCATAATTTAACAAAGTAGGATCCTTTAGGTAGGGGGTAATTTCCCCATCTTCCTCTCAGGAAGCCAGCCCTTATCAGACCTTCCTGTCTGTAATCAGGGTTTCTTGGCATAGACCAGTAAGGAGGTGAGGGTACTAGAGGGCCGGAAAGAGAGTAGTCTGAGGGGGCCTGGGGACTTTTTGGCAGAGTGTGACAGAAATGAGCATTGGATTGAGAGCCAGGATGCTTGTGTTCGAGATCTGGGTCTGTCCCCCTCTGGCTGTGACACCTTGGACAAGTCATCAGCATCTCTGCACACTGCTGTATTTGTCATGTTTATTAATGGACTGAGTGAGCACACAGAAGGGATGTTCAGCGATGTGCTGGTGGCACAAAACAGCAAAGGGACAAGCATTGTAGCCAAAGTGACAGAAGACTGAAAAAGGAACTCCATGAACGGGGCTGGAATCAATGAGGTGAAATTAAATACTGAGAAATATGAAGACAACTTTGAAAGCGCTGAAAGGGGGAGACCTGGTTTGGGAGCACTTGTTAGGAAAAGGGCCTGTGACTTTAAGATGAGGATGAGCTGAGTGTGGGAAGGTGGCTCTAAGAGGGAACGTGGTCACAGGCTGAATTAATGGAGGCAAGGTGTCCTCTCTGGGGGAGGGGATAGACCTGTTTTAGTCTGTGCTGACTTGCGCACATGCGGAGAACGGGATCCGTA
The DNA here is from genome assembly GCF_902655055.1 of Lutra lutra. Lineage (NCBI taxonomy): Eukaryota > Metazoa > Chordata > Mammalia > Carnivora > Mustelidae > Lutra > Lutra lutra. Next base: position 57,824,065 of record NC_062291.1, on the reverse strand, counting down.
CTGGAATCTGGGTTGTGTTATGGATAGCTGCAGGGAGAACACCACATGTGTTCTGGACAAGGTTGGTTAACACTGGGAGCCTCTGGAAAACATTTCACAGGAGATGTAGTCAAGCAGCCTGAGGCTATTTGGTGTGAAGAAAACAAATGTAGAGGAACTCAGAGCAATTTTCTAATCTATCTGAAGGGCTGTCCTGAGAACAAGGGAGCTGACTGGTTGCAGAAGCAGAAGTGGGTCCAGTGGGTGGAAGGCGGGCAAGTGGATTTTGTTCTGGGCGAGGCAGGCTTGTCAAGAGCTGGCTGCAGGCGGCTGGGCAACTCTGCTTTCTGCCTCATCCCTGGAAGAGTTCAAGGGGGAGCGGAATTGGCCTCTGCTAGGACCATGTGCCCAAGATGCCTTGAGCCTGGGTTTCGCAGCCGCGGCGGCTTGTGGATCTAGGGCCCTCGAACCAGCTTAACGGGGGTGGCCAGTGAGCAGGGGAGTGGCTGGCTCCAAGGGGCGCTTGGACAGGTGATCTGCTTGCAGACACGAAACTGGCCAGCGGCAGAGGCCTGGAAGTCTCCTAGCCTGAGCCTCGGTGCTGGAGGCCATCCTTCTCAGCAAAGGGTTTCCAGCGAATTCCGTAACAGAATATTTACCAGACCTCGGGTTCTGGCTGGCCCACATGTTGTAGTCATTCCTGGCACAATAACTTTACTGCTTTGGAAACGGTATTGCCCTGTGAGAAGTCACAGAAGGGTTGCCCTCAGGAAGAGTCTGGTCCTGGAGGTGCTCAGAGGAGCCGCACTCCTGGTCCCCTCCACCTAGCCAGATGAGCAGTGACTCATTTCCCCCTTTGAAGTCCGGTGTGCTATCTCCAGAGCCCTGGTGTTTGCACCCTCTGCTCCTTCAACAAAGGCCCTTCTGTCAGCAGATCTCAGGGGCCAAGCAGGGAAGGGTCAGAAAAGGACGGTATTGACTGAATACCAATAAGGAGGGGAGTGTGTTCATGGAGGATGAAGGGCGCCAGGCAACTGGGGGGTGGGGGCTTGTGCTGTGCAAACAGAGCCAGAATGCCCTTTGGTGGGTTTGTTTTACTCAAGGCCCTGGGGCAGGGGTGGCGGGGGAGGGGCGGGGAGCAAGGGAGGAAACAGTTCCCGATGCTCAGCCCCTGGCTGGGGAGGGGCCAGCCTGAGCGACTCGGGCTAACAAAGAGGCAGTGTGGGCTGGTGACAGTTAGGGGAAAACATGGGGCAACTAATGGGGTAGTAATGGGTGGGGAGGAACCTGGGAAAAGCTGGTACAAGGAGAGCTGGCACATAAATTCTGGTGGCGTGACATCCCCCTTGGCAGGGGGACAGGGGCCACTCTTTCCCCTCCCCAGTGCCAACGCCAGAGATGTTCCCGCTCCCAGGAAGGAGGCCATAGTGAGGGATGGCTGGGAGGGGACCAGCGAGCTGGGGTTTCATGGCCCAAGGGGGCCTTGCGAAAGGATGCACAGGAAGGGAAGAGTGTTCCCTGCAGAAGTCCAGGCCCCAGGCTGAGGGACAGAAAGGAGTGCAAAGAAGAGGGGTCCAACAGCCACCTCTCCATGCATAGTAGAGGGCGATGTACCCAGCTGAGGCTTCGCCCCCTATTGGTGCCACCCCAGGGCACCCACTTGTGGGTCCCCCAGGCAGACCCCCAGGAGTCCCCAGCTGGCCAGGGGGTGCCACAGGCCCTTGTCTTTGGCCCACCTCTGCTGTGGAGGATGACCCAAGACATCATGGCCCTAGTTCACCAGCCCCATAACTCTGCCCATCATTTCTAGAAGAATCTTTTGGATGTGTCAGAACTCAAGGGGGAGGTAGCTATTTCCTGGGGGCTTTTGGAGGAAGCCATTTAGCAGTTGGTATTTGGACTTTTAGGGCCTCCCTGAGGTTCCCCCAAACCACCAGGGCCATCCCGGAGTCCTGAATGGTGGCTCACTGGTGGAGGTTTTAGTTCTTCGTCCATCACACAGCAACCAGTTTTCGATCACATTAATATTCTTTTACTAGAAAACAAAACAGCAAACCAACTTTTTATCTATTTATTTGGATGTGTGACCAGCTCTGCTCTTCATAACACTTAGGAAATGTAGAAGAAAGAAGAGAGGGCCCTGGGTGGGGGGTGGGGACACATCTGCCCCTGGTGCGGGTCTGGGGCATTAGTAAAGGGGCATCACGTCCGGAGCCTCCCCTCCTTGGTGCTCGGCTGAGGGTGGGAATCCTTAATGCAAGTCCTGCTCGATGTTTGCAAAACAGCAACTGGTTCTCGGCTCCCGAGTGGTTGGCCTTGCTGCCTGGCTGAGAGGCAACCCTCCTTTTGAGTGTCACTTTGCCCAGCATGGCAGTGGGGATTCTGGGTCTAGCTTTCCTGGATGGATGGATGGATGGATGGATGGATTCATTCACCCAACAAACTTATTACAAACCTGCTGTGCACTGTTATTTGTTGGGCTCAAGGAATATCAGGGTGAATTATCTATGGTCTAGGGCTTGGCTGGAGCTTGACTGGTGATTCTGTGTTTGCTGATTCCTCAAGAGGGTGGTGGGCTTAGCTGTGAGAGTTTGATGGTCAGTTTGTAGCCTGGCTTTTTTCCTCAGTGCTCATGAAATGGAAAAGAAAGAAAGAAATGTGAAAGAAAACTAATAGAAGTGAAAAATCATATTTCATGGGGACAAAAGTACATGCATCAATTACACCATTGTTCAGACATGAATTTCCCCACACTGTATTGAAATGTCATGACACCCGGGCATTTCCCATTTCCCTTCTTCTAAAGGCATTTGGAAGATACAACCCAGTTTCCTACAGTCATCAGCTCCACTGATAGGAAACAAAGGGTAAGAAATCATTGTTGATAGGTACTTACAGTAAACTGTGGAAGCAGAGGCTAGACCTCATTTATCGATGATTTTTAATAGCATCTTTCACAGCCAGCTGGACACAGCACAAGACCTCTGTTGTCCCTGCGGGAAAGCTGTAGTCGTTTGAACATTGACCACAGACTGCAAATGGCTCGGTCCCCCAGGGTTCCCTGCAGGGGTGCGGCCCTTACTGGTGAGCACCATCTGTTGATGGCAGGGGTGCACGGGAACTGGTGACCCAGGGGCCCTGTGAGAAGCCCCATGTGGCGTCCGTTTGCATGTGTATGTATCCTCTGGGCTGCCAAAATAACCAGAGCTGGGGGTCAGACATAACGTGGAAGTTAGGAGTTTGGACTCTGGAATCCAACAGCCCTGTTGCTACCGAACGGAACTGGGCAAATTGCTTCAGCTTGTGTGGACTCCGTTTTCTCCCCTGAGAAAAGGGCATCATAAAGACATCTCAGATTGCTGAGCAGGAATTAAATAAGATGATGCCAAGGGTGGGGTCTGGGATTCTGGCCCACGTTCTGCGTGTGGTGAACCACCAGGAAACACTGAGCTTGTATTTTCCTTCATAGTTAAGCCCTAGCTCCTTGCCCAGTAGGAAACGCAGGGAAAGAAGGAAAAGTCACATTTCCATTACCCAGTAATCAGCCTCTTATTATCATTCTATACCTAGAATTTGTCAGAGCAAAATTTTCCAAAGGTGTTTTGTTGTTGTTGTTAGTTTGTAATTTGCTTCCCCCCCCCCCAAACAAAGAAAACCAAAGGTGACTGAAATTCTGGAAATTCATTCTGGATAGTAAACATGTTGGAGTCTTTCAAGCAGGACGGCAGTGAGCCATGAAAACAGTGCCTCTCTCCAAAATGGTTCTGTTAATCACTAATGTTTCCTGACTGAGCTGTGTGGTAAAGAATTCCTTCTATTATTTAGGAGAAGAAAACCATTATTTTTAAAGAAATAAAACAGAAATGTGATGGTTTTTAATGCTGGCTCTGGGAATGGCAGCTTCACCAGCGAAATGGTTCCTTTTCCTCCTATGAGACTCCTCCGGTGTCCACGTGGCCCAGGTGAACAGACGCCGCTCATCATAGCTCCTTTGACTCGGAGAACGTTGGGCGTGGTTGAGGTACAGGCCTGGGCAGGTGCCCGTTTGGGCTCTAACATGGAGGACTACGCCCTGTTCAGTGAGTTCCAGCCCTTGTCCCCGTTGTGAACATTAGCTCACACCCGGGAGGTCCTGGGGTGACATGCGGCCCCCCCCATGTGACAGAGGCCACAGCCCCCAGGCATGTCCCAGCATGCCCCGAGGACACGGTGTTGCCTCTTCTTCACCAAGAATGTGCCTCCGAATCTTGAAATTAGGGACTCTGTGAACATGGGAGCATCATTCCTTTCTGCTCAGTTCGCAGCCTTGGCAGCCCTTCAGGGGCGAGCATCCCACCTGTCAGTGCTCTGCCGGAAGCTCCACAGAGATGGCTGGTTTATATTTTCATCTGAGAGCGAGATGGGTTTTCTCATGGTTTTACTAGCCAGTCCCTAGTCTTTATCACTAATGCGGAATACAGACACGGAGGCTTCAGGCTAGCAAGCCCTGGGGTCCCACCCAGCATGGGCACCCCCGGGGAGCCCACGCGGGGGTCTGGAGTCCCCATGCAGCCACCACCTCTTCTTGAACCCCACCCAGGGCCTGCTGGGTTAGTTCATGAGGGGTTTTTCTGAAGGGCAGACGAAATAGGATTGCCTAAAGGGAATATCTGTAGAGGAAGACCCACCCCCAAGTCATTGCCGTTGTTTAGAAAGAGGGGGCCTTGGGGCATCTGGGTGGCTCAGTTGTTAAGCGTCTGCCTTCACCTCAGGTCATGATCCCAGGGTCCTGGAACTGAGCCCCGCATCAGGCTCTCTGCTCAGTGGGAAGCCTGCTTCTCCCTCTCCCACTCCCCCTGCAGACGCACTCTGGAGGCCAGGGTCCGGTGAGAGCGGCAGAGGCTGAAGGGCTCTTCAGCTGAGGTAACTGCGGCACCTCTCCTGTGTTTACTTCTGCTTCAGTTTCGGGTTTGGGACCTCAGGGCTGCCCTGCAGGAGACCACCACCCCCTGGGCATCGACAATGTTGGTCCAGTTCCCAAGGTCTCATCCTTGCTGATTCCAGTTTGCCCCGCGATCTCTGCTTTCTCACTCCCTGCCTCCTGAGGGGATCCTATGTCAAGGCCTAGGCTGTGGGGGTTGCCAGAGAGGGCTTTGAAGTCAAATTCCCTGGCTGCCACTGGTAGCCACGTGGCTGTGGACCAGCGGTGTAACCGCCCAGCCTGTGTCCTCTGCGGGCTGGGGATATGAACAGGCCTCCAGCGTGGGGTGACGGGAGGATGAGGGGGCCGTGCCTGGGTCTCTGTGAATGGCAGCTCTGGTGTGAGTGATGGCTATTCCGTGGCCCTGGCCCTTCAGGTCCACTGCTGTCTTTGAGGGGTGTCCCTTCTAGGCCAGAGGCTGGAATGGGCTGGCCCCTTGTCTTGCTCTCCCAGGGAGAAGCTGATGGGGTCATACGGTGCGTAGCCACTGGCCTCCATTTGCCAGAACAGCACGTCAGTGGGCTCACCTGTCATCATCCATCTAGTGAAGACATAGGGGCACACAGAAGGGCTGGGAACAAAATCCAGAGTAAGTTATTTGGGCCACATGCTCCCAGAATGCTTTGCAGTCCTGTGTAGTTGCTGTTCGAGAAGTTCATGCCTGGGAGTCGGCACGCCCAGGGCCTCGTGCTGGCTCTTCTGGGGTCTGATCCTCAATCTTTCATTTGTAACACTGGCCAAATATTTCTCTGCCAGCCTCATTCCAGTCTCTGGGGAGCGGAGCCATGAGAAAAGAAAGGAGTGATATCTGCTTTCTAGAGCTGATAGGTCCTTTTGGAGATGGGCATCAGTGAGACCTAGAGGAAAAGAGTTTTATTCAGAACTTCCGCTGGCCGGCAGTGTGGGACCGAACTGCGCCACCGAGGGCCGAGACAGCCCCTGGTCTGGCACTCCAATTGGGAACAATGAGGGTGACGAAGGCAAGGGCTGTAGGTCACTGGGAGCTAAAACGGGGCCCTGGAGCTGAGGACGGGCCAGGATGCTGGAGTCCAGCCCTTTGCCTTCCTGTTCATTCGAGCTGCACTGTCTGACTCTGTGTCTGTGGGCCCAGCCTCGGGAGGTCAGATCTGCAACACCTAGGATCTTGTCCCACCTTCCCCAGCACTTCAGGATGCCCAGAGCCCTCCTGCTTTAGGACGTCCTTGGCCATGGCGTCTTCTGACTCTAGTGTTTTGCTGCTGCTCATCTGCTCCCTCCATCCTTGGTTGGGAGTTGGTCTTGTTCCTCTGGCCCGCCCCCGCCCCGCCTCTCCTCTAACATGTGCTCAGGGCTCCTGTCTCTGCTCCTCGCATCTCTGCCAACAGGATGGCCGAGCCCGGTCCCAGCTGTGATGTTACCCAGCTGAGACGTTGCTGGCCTTGAGTGTCCTGTACTCCAGGATCCCCTGTGCAGAACAGGAGCTACACTGTTCCTCCCTCCTTGACCTCTTGGGGATGGGCAGCAACATCGAGCCCCAGAAGCCACGGCAGAATGGCTGGAGAGAAAAGACATTACTCCAAGTTCAGTTAGTTCATGTTGCAGAAGCTGCCTTGTGGGGTTTCCTTCAGAAGGAATTTTTTAGACGAGCAGGACTTGGGTGAATTTAAAACAAATTGTGATCTTTTCCTAGCATGCAGGCAAGCGTTATTTCACAAGTAGTAGCCTTTACAACACAGTAGAATTCACCAGAAAGTTCCTGGTTTTGAAAGGAGATTTCTGGGACTCTCATCAGAGTCCCTTGCATCTGGGGGGAGCCCAGGGGCTGTGATGCCACACCCAGGAAGTCCAGCCCCGCCCTGGATGTCTGCACTTTGAGGGGTGGATAGTGAAGGGCCGGGGTCAGCCCCCGGACCTCCTCAGTCTCTTTCAGGTCACTCGGTTTTCCATTTCCATTGGGTCAGAGGGGCTACTCCAGAACCCAGAAAAGTGGCCTTGACAGCAACTGCTGGGTACTGAGCTCCTGCCGTGTGCCTGAGCTACTGTGAATCCTAACACTCTCTGGGGACATTCAGAGGGGAAAGAGAATGTCACTTCTGCAGGCAAAAGGTGACATAGGGCTCACCAGAACAGAAGTCTGAATGGTTTGGGCCAGCTCCGGGAAGCAAGGACAACTGGGGACTAGCAAGGAGGGCTGCTCTGGGGAAAAGAGGGACAGTGAGTCTGCTCAAAGGGGCTTTTGTCCCATGAAGAGGCAGCCCCAGGTGGGTGAGCTCCAGCTCGCCTGGGAGACTTCCTGCAGCTCAGGGTTAGGGTGGGGAGGTGGGCATGGGAGGCCCAAATACCCTCATGGCTTGACTTTCCCTCCAGACTCTGCCTGCAGAAGTGGGAGTTCCCTGTCCTACCCAGGGGCGCAGAGAAAAAAGGCTGCCCTTTCCCAATCTGTGTGTGCTTTTCCCAGGGGCCATTGTTCCCAGTTGCCAGGAAACTGGGGCCTTCAGGTGTCACCCGGGAGACTGGCGCCTGGGTATTTGGGTTTAGGTCAGGCACAATAACGCCTGCAGAATGAAATGGCGTCCCCGGGACCTCCTCAGTCATTTGTCACGCAATTGCGGTTCTCAACGACAGTGGAGACACGGGGGTTTGGAGGAGGAGGTGGGTGGGGTCTGGATGGGGCCAGGGGCACGAGATGGGGCAGGCTAATGATTCCCCCCCAGAGCAGAGCAAACATACCCCTTTGAGGAGAGGAAGTGAGGCCGCCCCAGATTTCAGAAGGCCTGTGAAGGGTCTGATGAAGGTCCGGGACTGCCTGCTGGGAGCTGGGGGCTCGCCAGACCTCAGGCCTGATGATGCTCCCGGAAATCGTCACCAACTGAATGGGACCTCTGCTCCCCAGCCCGGATAGCCCAGGGGCACCGCTCAGCAAGAGACTATCCAAAGCCAGTACCAAGGACACTAGGCTGTCCAAAAATGATAGCAAATCAGAGACCCAGCCGTGGGCAGGGGCCGTGGGAAACCTGGGGGTAGGACAGGGACATCACATCATAGCAGGCCCACGACAGACCCAGATCCTCCCCCAACCCTCATGCACAGCTTCTCACAGAGGCGGTGTCGAGGGCCCAGAGAGGAGCTCCGGTATGTGTGATCAGCTTGCCACATAGCCCTCTTCTCACTTTGATTTTATTGTATTTGTTTAGATTTTTAGTTGTGTCAAAATATACATAACATAAAGCTTCCCGTCTTAACCATCTGAAAGCACACAGTGGGGCGGGGTCAGGTGCATTCACACCGCCAGGCGACCAGTCTCTAGAGCTTTTTCATCTTAAAACTAACGCTCTGTCCCCACTAAACAACTCTCCATTTCCCCCACAACTGCTGGCAACCGCCCCTCTACCTTCTATTGCTGAGAATTTGACTACTTGCGGTGCCTCTTAGAAGGGGACTCGCACAGAGCTTGTCTTTTCTGTGACTGGCTTCTCTCACTTTAGCATAATGTCCGTAAGGTTCACCCACGTTGTAGTGTGTGTTGGTGGGTTGCTTCCATTCTTTGGCTCTTGTGAACTTGCTCCAAACTTGCCTCTCCTTCATCTTGAAGCTCACTCTGACTTCTTTTTATGACTAGGGACATCGGCAGGTGACTGTTTGCCTTGCTCCTTATCCAAATACTCCAGGCTTCCTGAAAGCAGGACGGGCAGTAATTCCTTTCATGCTTACCAAAGATACTCATCTTTGGCTGTTTCCTTCTGCTTGATGACTTCGTGTCTTCATTCAGGCAGGGAAGGGGGAGGAGGCCTGGGAGATGGAGTGCTGGCTGGCCAAATGCTGGGGATGTCGGCAGGGGGACAAAGCCCAGCATCTCAGGTGCATGGCTCCCCAGCATACTGGCAGGTACTGGGGAGCTTGGTAATAACTCAGCCCCCTTTAGGTAGGGGAATGCACAATGAACAATTGGGGTGTATGTCCCTTGGCAATACAGTGAGGGAGCATTTGGTATTTTGCAGTTTTGTCCAAATGATAGTTTGGAGTTTAAAGATAGGAACAGGGGAGGGGGGATGGGCTGGTTACTGGATTGACAGCCTGGGGTGGGAGGCAAGGTGGAGCTCACATGGACAATTCAAGTACAAGGTCTTGGCTGTGGGACTGTGGCACAGGCATCTGTTGTAGGGTGGCAGCTGGGGAGGTGGCCCGAGGCTTAGGGAACCTACTTTCAGGAGTCCAGGCTGGGCTGGGGCTTCCTGGGAAATGAGGGGGTCAGCTTTGGAACCCCTAAGAAGGCAACTAAAGAAGATGTGCTACAAGTCTCAATCCTTTTGCTGTGGTGGAGAAGGGAGGCACTGAGACTATAGGGGTACCCTGAGGCGGCTGCCTAAGAATTGGGGTTCCCTGAGTATGCAGAGGGGCCCGACTGGAGTCTGCAGAAGGCAGCAAAGCCAGAGCCCCAGTTCACGGTGCTTAGAACCTGACCTATGAGGAGAGTGGATGCCCTGGGGGCCGGGTCAGGGAGCCAGGATGGGTATGCAGTCCTAGGGCTAAATGGGGCAATTATCCTGGAGTTTCAATTTTGCTTGAAAGTTTGGGGGGGGGGATGGGTATTTAGGAGATTAAAAATGGTTTTGCGTATTACATTTAGATAGTGGTTAAAGAAGTGGCCTTACGGGTCAGGCTGGGCTCTGCATCCCTGCTCTGCCATTTGCAAGTTGTGTGACTCCCAGGTGTGTTGCTTGACCTCTGTTGGCCTTTGCGCCCTCATCTGTGACCCGAGGGTGCCAACAGTGCCTTCCTCACAGGCTTCTTACAGCCTGTGAACTGATACCTATAAAGAGGTCAGGAAAGCACCTGATACAAGGCAAGTTCTCTGTAGACAGTGGCTGTTCTTATCCTGACCATTGGTAGAACCAAACCTGGGCCATTAAGGAGAATGCAAAATGAACTGGAACGTGTGACATAGAGCAGAAGGCTTCCAAGAAGTTATGTGCTAGGAGCGGCTGTCCTTGGCTTTTGGGGTATTTGGGGGGAGCTGCCGGAGAAATGCCATGGGCTCCAGAGGGCAGAACTCGGTCCATTGTTCACAGGGGCTCTCCAGAGCTTGGCTCAGAATGGGGTGGCCACAGATGCTTGCTACATATAGGGATGGTGCCATCGGCCCGCATCTGGCCCTACTGGCAGCAGCCTGGGCCTGCATGCCGAGGGCGGCTGCTCAGCCCTCCTGCCCCATGCAGGGTGGGGTGGGTGGCGGGGAAAGACCTTGTTTGCATTTTCCTGGCCACCGGAGGCAATCAGCACGCAGGTGGTACTGGCTGAGATTAGCTGCCTGAGTGGGCCTGCCTGGGAGGGGAGTGTGTGCGGAGAGGTGTGGCGGAAGGAAAGAAGACAGCAATGTCCTTAGACACCCAGACTCTGGGTAGAATGACACCACTGCCCCCACCGATCACAGTAACGTGCTGATGTGTTTCCATGTGCTCCCTGTGTTCCAAATGCTCGACATACATCAACTCATTTAATCCTCCCGATTGCCCTGCAAAGAAAACGCAGTTATCCTCGTTGTACAGGTGGGGAAACTGAGGCACAGAATGGTTAAGTAACCAGATGAAGATCATACAGCTAGAAAGTAGAAGAGCCCGGATTTGAACCCAGGCATCTGGCTCCAGGATTCCTGTTCCTTCCCATTATATTAGGTTTCTCTTTATTTCTTTAATCTTCTTAATACTTCTCTAAAGTTGGGATCATTTCCCCTGTTCTTTCTACTGAGAACAATAAGCTCACAGAGTAACTGGCCTCTGAGGTCCCCCAGCTGGGTGGGATGTGGGCCCCAGTGTGGGCTCTTTCTGTGGGATTCTGGAGCCCTGTCTGCATGGCCCCTCCTGGTGGCACCTGGGCCCCAGCACCCCTGCTGCTTGCTCCGTGAGGGACATGTGATCTCCCCCTTGCCTCCTAGTCTCCTAGTCAGCGGCCAAGGAGACCTGTTTCCTGGTTCCAGCTACTCTGGAGAATGTGGGACTCAGCTGGGGCCGGGGGTTGGGTACTCTGTGAGCTTCATTCATGGGATGTTGTCTGGAAGTTTCCATCTCACAGGTGAGAACTCACCCTCTTGTATTTTCTGGGCTCTTCCCAAGAGGCCTGTTATTTCAGTCTTTTCCAGAAGTGTACTGTGTTCAGTATGCAGCTAAATGGGATTTAGTAGGAAACCTTTGCCAGACGGTTTTTGCGTGTATGGTAAAATGTATATAACATAAAAGTGACCCTTTTAACTATGCTAAGTATACAGTTCAGTGACAGAAGTATCTTCACATTGGGGCAGCCGTCACCACCGTCCATCTCTAGGACTTACTCCACCTTCCCCAGGTGACATCTGTACCCAGTACAGTCTAACTACTCCCCATTCCTCCCACACCCCCAGGTCCTGACAGCCTCCATTCCACTGTGTGTGACTACCCTGGCACCTCTCGGAAGTGGACTTGTCTAGTATTTGTGTTTCTGTGACTGGCTGATCTCACTCAGCATAGTGTCCTCCAGGTTCGTCCACGATGCAGCGTGGGACACAACTGCCTCCCCTTTAGGGCTGAGGAATATTCCATCGTGTGCTTCTACCACGTTTTGCCTACCTGTCCGTCTGATGACGGGTACTTGGGTTATGTCCACCTGGTGGCTTGCATCGCGCTGCTCTGAACATGGGTACACAAATCTGCGCGAGTCCCTGCTTTCACTTGGTCTGTGTCTGTGCCCAGAAATGGAAGTGCTGGATCAAATGGTAATTCTGTATTTCATTTTTTGAGGAACTGCCATACTGCCAGACTTTTTTACACACAAAAAAGGACATGTCCGATTTAGGATTTAGAAGTTTCACTTATCTGGCCCATTTGGGTGCTGTCCAGACACTCTCCCTTTTCCCAAGTGTCCCCTCTCCCTGCGACCCGTGTCCTTGCGCAGGTGGGAGAGGGACGCCCCTGCTAGGAGTTTGTTTCCTTCCGATTTCCCTCTTCTTGTTATCTTCCCTGCTTTAGGGATCTGGGGGCCTGGCCAGGCGGGTGTGCGTACTGGCCACAGGGCCTGGGTGAGGAGAGAAGTGACCTTCTTCCTGGCTAAGGGTCTGGTTGGGGGGCAGGGGGAAGTGTCTGGGCTGCATCTGGTGGTAAAGGGACATTTGTGGGCTTTATAGGTGGGAAGCTTGGGGGTGGGGAGCAGAGCTCTGTCACCTTCTTCTTGTGCTGTGCCCAGGGCCTGAGGTGGTGCCAGCTGGCCAGAGATGAGGACACGAAGAAGGCAGAGAAGGCTCCAGTGGCAGTGGCTCAGGGTTCCCTTTTCAGCAGGCAGGGGAGCTGGGCTGCTGCCTCTCCCAGGGAAGGGGAGAGAAGGGATGGTGGAGGGGCAGGGAGGCGGCCCTATCTTCCCCGAACCCAGTATGAATCAGTCACAGGACTCCTGGTTTGGACCATTTTGCAGCTCACATGCTTCTGCTCAGAATAAGGATCCTGGAAGATTTAGCTCTGACAAGCCACGTTTAGTAAAAGTGAGCATCTGTGGGTCTTATCTGAGAGCCAGGGGCTGTGCTAAGTACTTTTCAAGGGTTACTGGACTTAATCTTCACAACACTTGTATTAGTCCCATTTTGTGTAAGTAAAAATTGAGGCACAGATGAGTTAAGCAGTTTTTCCAAAGACACACAGCCAGTAAGCAGAGAAGCTGGGACTGAATGGAGACCATTCAAGCCCATGGATTGGACTTGAAGCTACTTCCCTATAGCACTGCACCTTGACAGATAGAACGGCTAGCTTTTATCCTCTTCCAGGATTTTTTTGGGGGGGAGGTGATGCTGAGTTATTTGGGGTATATATTTAAGGAATAGGGAAAGAATGGGGCTTTTAGCTTTTTCTGCTGCCAGAAGGCTAGAAAGACTGAACGTCATTGGGTATAATTTCAAGTGAGATCTCTTCTTCCTGTGGCAGGGGATCTGGTGGAAGCTGAAATTCATCACAGCAAACACATCTTTCCTCTTCATCTTGCTCTTGCACACACAAGAAACTGCAGTCACGGTTCCAGCTGGGCATCCTCTGTCTCTTAGCAACCGCCATCAGCCCTGGGCTCTGGGCTCCAGGCTCCAGGCGTGCCTTTCTTTGCTGTAATACTTTCTGTGGATCCTGCACACACAATGCACGTTATGGGCTCCCTCTTGGAGGCCGAGCGGGGAGGGGAGAGTTAGGAGGAAGAGGTGAGCTGGTGGACGCTCACTCCCGGCTCTTTGCTGAGGAGTGTGTGTGTGTGTGTGCGTGCACGCGCGTGTGTGCATGCAGAGCCCAAGCGGCCTGGGCTGCCTGAGGCCGGCATTGTGCCAGGTGAGAGGCAAACACTCCTGGTTCTCCTGCTGGGCCCATCTTTCCAATTACACATGTCTGTTCAAAAGGCTTGTTTCTTAAATGCAATGAAGAGCTCCCTGGGACTCTGGCTCAGGCTTTGCGCGGAAGGGGAGTGCTGGGACCCCGGGACCATAGAGGTCTTCGGAGAGAGGGCGGTGTGGACAAAGGATGGAGAAGAGATCCAGGGCCAGGGCTGAGGCTCTCTTCTCTCGTGGGAGGTGGGAGGTGGAGGGCCTGGCCTCCTGCAGGTTGGACAGCACCCGATGCCCCATGGTGGCTTCCAAGGGCCTTCTTTGCTGGCATTGTTTAGGAAGTTGGTATGGAGCTGTGTCTGTCCAGGGCCATTGCTTGTCAGTTAGTTGCAAATCTTTGTCTCTGGGTTTCCATCTCTCATCGTGGAGGAGCTACTGCTTTAGTTCTTCGTGAACTTGAAAGAACCCGAGAGAGGTTCTAATCCACAGCCCATGTTTACAGATGCGGAAACAGAGGCCCACAGACGTGGCATGACTTACTCAGTCTCTTAGCGGGCTGGGAACAGGGCTGGGAGCTGGACCCCAGACTCAGATTTCTACCTGGGTGCGTGGTTTTTTGTAAAGGACCACTTGCAGACAGAAAAGGGAACCAATAGAGCTCACTGGGTTCGTCTTTGTACCCAGAGGACATGGTTTCTGATTAGTCCCCTGGCCTTCAGCCCTGCAGTGACCCTGCTGGGGAGAGACCTTGAGTCTGCCTCTTAAAGACAGTGAGCTGCAGATGCTGGTATCTTGCAGGGTCTGGAATGACAGGGCCTAACGGGGGTGTTGCACAGGGCAGTGCTACAATTTCCCTGCTGGTGGGTCGGGATGCTTTACAAAAACCTCAGACCGGAGACCACCTTAAAAACCTCTAAAGCCTGAGGAGGGGGTAGAGGGAGGGAGCACATTGGATCTGGAACCAGGTGACTTCTGTGGACGCTCAGGGAGCAAGCAGGCCAGGAAGCTTCGGGGAGGGTCGCAGATCTTGGGTCCCAGGCTTCCCTCTGTCCCATTTTGCCATGGGCCTTGAGCAAGTCCCACTTGTGCCTGGGGCACTGGGTCTTCCAGAAAGACCTTCCACATCTAACTGTCTGTGAGCTCCCAGGCAGGCAGCCCACTCATAGGCACTCATTCATCCGTTCCACAGATGTTTGCTTGGTGGGTGCCTGTGCCTGGCAGCAAGCCGGGTGTTGGGGGCCTGGGGAACACCCCCGCTCCGGCTGTGAGGTGGCATGCTCAGACAGCCTGGTGTCAGTGAGACGAAACCCTCAGGCATCCCTGTGCCCTGCACTAGGAGAGCCAGCCTCTGGCCCTAGGGTGCCTTCATCAGACAGAATCGGTTAGTCCCCGTCCTCACCTGGAACCCGGTGACGGCCAGTTCACACCCTGTCGTTGTCAGTGGCCCCTGAAACATCTCTGGGGATGAGTGAGGTGTGAGTGCATGGAAGCACTGGGCAGTCTGTCCGAACTCATCGTTCCCCTAGACGTTCAGGTGGTTTCCTTCCCTCCGAAATGCCCACGTTGCACGTGGAACTTGACACATGTGTGCCAACGAACAGCACTTGGCACATCCATGGTCCTTTATGGTTTGAGAAACGACACTCCCAGCAGGGGCACTGCATTTCCACACCGGTAAGACGTTCCCCATCTAAGCGGAACAAAACCCTTGTGTCTTAAAGTTCTTAAAAATGTAATACCTGGTTCAAAACATAGATTAGGACAAAGGCCTATACAATGAAAAGAAATCGGTCCCAGTCCAGACCTCCTGGTCCTCTTCCCAGATGCAGCTACTGAAACAGCCTCGTGTGGAGACTTCCAGAAATATTCTGTGCATGGAAAAACAGATGTACTCCTCTCCCACTTCTCTTTCTCTCTTTCTGCCCAGAGCTCAGGGGTGCTGAGTATCAGCGCATGTAGAGCTGCTGTTCTTTTCCTTGGCACTGTGAACTCTCATTGTGTATTCGTCGAGGGTCACTGAACTGTGTTCTTTTTGCTCTCATAAACAAAACAAAAAGAAAAATCCTTGTCTGTCTGTCTGTTGCCCTTATGGATAGGTCTACAGGACACACTCCTAGCAGTGGAAGTGCTAAGTCAAAATGCATTTTATTTTATGATAGCTCTTGCCAAATTGCTCTCCAGGAAGGCTGTACCATCGCCACAGTGCATGAGGATCTCTGATTTTTCACACTCTTTGGGTATCGTTAAGGTTTTCATTTTTGCCAGTTTGTTGGGCTAAAAAAAAATCTTGCTTTAATTTTTATTTCTTTAATTATAAGTGTGGTTGGACATCCTTTTTTCATGTTTTTAAGGCTGTTTGTATTCCTTTTCTGTTAAACCTCCTGTTTGAGTCCTTTGCCCATTTTTCTATTGACTGCCTTCTGTATAAGAGTACACTGAAGCTCAGAGAGGTTAATTCAGTTATCTTAGGCCACACAGCAGGCACATGGCAGAGCCGGGACCAGAACTCACTCTTCTGATTTCGGATCTAGTGGTTCTTCTAGTGCCCAGGCTGTCTTCCTATATGAGAGCTGGAGGAGCCCTACCCTGTGTCCCTGGGAGGGGGATGGATCTCATGTGGGGCGTTCTCAGGAATACCTTTGGCCCTGAGAGGAATGTGGGGGTCTTTGAGAGGGTTTCCAAGCATAAGCCCTCTCAGGTTGGACCTTGACTCTTAAAGTGCTTCTAGGTCCTGTTTCTCTCTAGTAGGCAGTGTGGGCACATGTGTGGTTGTTTGCTTCCAGGCAGTTAAAGGTTTCTCCTGCCAGCCTCCTCAGAGGCCCCCTCCCCCACCCGAAGATATCCAGCTGGTACTATTGTTTGTAGCCGTGAATTATTGATAAGGCATGAAATGGCCTCAGCCTTGGAATAGCAGGGCTCTTGGGGGAGGGCAGCCGCTGTGCTAAGGAGGAGCTCAGGGCTGAA
Organism: Lutra lutra; assembly: GCF_902655055.1. Lineage (NCBI taxonomy): Eukaryota > Metazoa > Chordata > Mammalia > Carnivora > Mustelidae > Lutra > Lutra lutra. The sequence continues at coordinate 57,807,863 of NC_062291.1, read as the reverse complement.
AAGCCCCTGTCCCTGGGGCCCAACCTTCCCAAGGCCAGGGGCCCCTCCCAATGTCAAAAGACTTCGAAGACCTCCCCTGCCTCCACTGCCCTGCCTGGTCACGAGTGGATTTGGAGCCTGTGTCATTTCAGAAAATACAGGGACAAAGCTACTGTGAGTTTAATATCATTTTAATTTAGGTTATTTAAAAATTCATGAAGGTCATACATACTCACTTTAAAAATGTAGAGATCCCAGAACTGTGTCATAGGGAAAGTGAAATCCTGTGTGGTCTCATCCCCGAGGCTTCCGTTGCAGAAATGCTTTTAAGTGAGTTTGTTTTTACTCATCCCGCTGGAGTCTGTGTGCATGGGGAAGGCTCACTGTTTATTCAGGCGACACTGTTTGACGGAGGGCTTCAGTCCTCCTTGGCGTGTGTCCTACGCTGCCCGAGGGCTGGCAAACCTCTGGATGAGAACGAAGCTTTAGGGCTTTGCTTTGACGTGTATTTCTGGTGTTTTTGTGGCCAGCGGTTAACTTCTCAGGAGGGGGACCTCAGGACTAGATTTCTCCTGGAAACTGGGCTCGGCGCGTAGTAGGTTCTTGTTCTGGATTGTCCAGGCATAGCTGTTCCAGAGGAATCTAATTGTCTCATCTCCCCACGGGTTATATTCTTTGTCAAACGAAAGGAGGGCCCCTCATTTCCGCTTTGCTGGGTGGGTGGCTCACAGATTACATTTCACAGAACTTTTGAAGGAATCCATTCGTTTTGCTAGAATGTGGCCTGCTGAAGAGTGATGTCAAGTTATTAGGGAGAAGCAGTCTCATGTCCCTGACTTTGCCACAGTCCCTTCAGGGAGGACAGAACGTTGGTTTTGGAGGGTCATTTCTTTGGGAAAGAGGGAGCAAGCAAGGCTGGGGAGAGATGACCAGCTCTGTGAGGTGGTGCAAATGTCACGCCGTTCCTGGGCTCAGTTTCTTCATCTGTAAAGGGAGATAACGGGTCTCCGAGGGGTGTAGTGTGGCTTCACTGGAGGGTGTCACACCTGGAGGTCCCTGGTGTGGGACTGGCTTCAGTAAACATTATTAGCTGAGTTCCATTCCTGGATGAAGTGGCTACAGCCCCTGTGGACAAGGACCAGCATTGAAGTTCTAGGAGGTGCTAGAGGGGGTGACTCTCGAGACAGAGACAGATAAAATAGACTTCGGGGAGAGCTGTGAGCGGGCGAGATACAGACTCAGAGACGGTTTGAGGAGCCCAAAAATAAGGCAGCTCCAGGACTGACCAGGTTTGCTGGGCTTGCAAGGCAGCTGTCAGACAAGGTGGTCCCAGGGAGTGTCTCCGGCACCGGGTATGCATCTGTTGAATGAATGAGGGGGCACCTCTGCTGCTGTGCGGGGTACCAGCCTCCCTGAGCTCCTCACGGGTGCTGTCCTCGTGCTTCTCTGGGCTTGTTCCTGTTGTTCCCCTGGCCCAGAACATGCGCTCCCTGGAAAGAGGCACAATATACTCTCACAGACACACCGACACACATCATGTGACAGTTCCTGTCATCCTCTGGGTCTCACCAGAGACACTGCTTACTGAGCGAAGCCTTCTCTCATCACCTCATGGGCTGGGTGGGGTCCCCTGCCATGTGTTCCCTCAACACTCCTGACTTTACCTCTTTGTAACATGTATCAGGCTTGGACACTTGTCATCCTCTGTCCAGCATCTGTGGCTCCTGAAGGATGGAATGAAGATCTATTGTCCTCAGTGTCTTCAACATCCAGTGTGGTCCTTGCTCTCTAATGGACATCCAGTAGATGTTTGTGGAATGAGTGTTCTGGGAATCTTCCCTGTCAGTAACTGTTCACGTGAAAACAGGGATTCATGTGCTCACAGTGGAGTCGTGGGAGTCTGTCTGCACCTACCTTGTGACCTGCTTAGACCCATTTTCCTTCTTCTTCTTTTTTTTTTTTTTTTTTGTAAGATTAAAAAAATTTTTTTTTATTTGAGAGAGAGAGAGAAGGATAGTGAGAGTGAGCATGAGCAGGGAGGAGGGGGAGAGGCAGGCTCCCCGCCGAGCAGGGAGCCTGACATTTTACTCCATCCCATGGAATCATGACCTGAGCTGAAGGCAGATGCTCAACTGATTGAGCCACCCAGGTGTCCCCAGACCCATCTTCCTTATTGATTAGGGTCCTTCCGTGTGTAGCGGCCTCAGGAATGTAGTCGGCTCTTTCCTTATGAGGGAGGATGGTTTAGAAGGCTCTGGAATCAGAGTACCTGGGTTCAAATCTCGGTTCCATAAGTTACTCCTGGGTGACCACGGCCAGGGCTTCATCTTACTCTCTCTGTCACATGGGTACGATAACCCCGTCCCCCCGTCACCTGTCTTACAAGAGTGTTGTGTACTTAAATGAGGTAATCCAGGCATCTGGCAATTATCATGTAGTGAGTGCTCAATGAATAGAATTTATTCGTCATATCATTGCACGTGCATCTACCCTGTCAAGAATCTGGTGTCTGTGAGGCAGTGGCGTTTACCGGGGCTCTAGTTGATCAGGCAGGAATGGGTGACAAAATGGAACTCAGGTGAGGGCTACACACCCAGAAGGTCCTGTGCTAGAAGGCAGGAGGGAATGTGGATTTAGTGGAAAGGCAGGGATGGCCCTGAAGGATCATACCACCTTCAGCCTGGGGGCTTTCTGGTGTAGACCTAGGACTTGGATTCAAATCTCCACTACTTGAAAATTCAGCATTATTTGGGCAAGTGACTTCCTCATCTGAGCCTCAGTGTTCTCATCTGCAAATGGGTTGATGATAGTAACCTCCTAGAACAACAGGCACGTATGAAAGCACATGTAAGGGTGCCTACACTGGCTGCAGTCCTAGGATGGGGTCAGTAAATGCTTAAGAGCAAGATGGCGGGGGCTCCAGGAGCAGGGCGGACAGACCTGCCTTGCCCTGGCAAGAGATTGTGTAAGTCTGAAGAAAGGAGGGGTGAGCTGCGTGCGTTCAGCGTGGCTTTGCAGGGTGACACCACTTATTATGTAATTATGGAGCAACTTGCATGAAAATGAAAATACGGGTCCAGATGGCAGGCCTTCCATGCTGTTGAGAGGCAGAGCTAATGAACTTAACAAATCACTGATAATTAATTTTCAAAAGCCAAAGGAAATGGGAGAGCGATGAATAGGTCTACAGAAGGAGACAATGTAGAGCAGTGCCAACTGTCAGCCGGGAGAAAGGTGTGAGATGCTGGCACTCCCGGGCCGGTGACACAGATCTTGATGGTTCATAGACGCAGTGGGAAGGAGGGGAGAGGAGCCTTGCAGGTAATGAAGTTGGGACAACAAGCTACAAGCCAGGGACTAGATGGGCCCTGTTTCAGATACACAGCTTCTCCCGTTGGGTGGTGGTGGGAGGTCGGGAGGTTGGGCCAGAGTCGGGGTGCTGGGAGGCTTTATGTTAGCACCAGGGAACAATGAAAGACAACTGTAATGCTAGTGAGGATCTCCAGAGCACTTGTTGGGTGCCAGGCACTCAGAAGGACAAACGAACAGGTAGGGGCACAACCTGTGAAAATGCCATACCAGGGAAGCCTGTGCCTCTGTGTGGACTCCCCTCTGGACATGGTGTGGAGCACAAAGGATTGCAGACGTGGGTTCTGGCTCCTCTGCTCTGAGATGAGTCATTGCACGCTCCCAGATTTGTGTACCTTTCACTCTAAAATGTGAGTAGTGGATTTGAATCAGCAGGGGACGGATTTTAGAAGCAGCAACCTGTTCGGTCAAAATAAATCTCACAGGGAACCCAAGATATAAAACAGACACTGGCGGGGAGGGCAGGGGCCGGGGCCACTCCCTTGCTGCCCCTCAGCCTTAGGCCCTGCTCCAATGTCGCATGGGATATAGCTGGACGGTCACCCATGATCTCTGGGGTTTCCTTGGCTCTCATTGGCAGAGGTTCTGGGACTCCAGCATCCCCGCCCTTGGCGGTCACACTGAAATTGTTGTAGGTTAACAAGGGCCTGGCACGCAGTCCTGGGCTGGAGTCTGGCTCTCTACTTACTAGCTTTGCAACCCTAGGCAACTAGCTTAACCCCTCTGGGTCTCATTTGGCTCAACTGTAAAATGGAAATAAGACTTCATTACATTGGTTATAAGGATTTTAAAAGGATTAAAGGTCGTAATGTATGTAAACCTCTTAGCTCTGTGTCTGGTGCCTAGTAAGGGATCGACTCCAAAAGGGACTTACGGAGAAACAACTATGAAACGGTAAGTACTCTTGTATATACAGATGATTTTCTTTCTTTCTTTTTTTTCTTCTTTTTTTTAACCTTTAAGACTACATGAGGAAGAATTAGGACTGGGGAAGATGGAACAATGTGTGGGCATCAGGCCAGGTGGGAACATAACGACCTGTCTGGCCGATGGGGCTGAATGTTTGGGTCCCTTTGTCTGCCTCCCTGGCTGCCCACACAGAGCAGGCGGGGCGTCAGCCGGGCCCCTCCCAGCTGCTCCTGGGCCACCTCCAGCCCGTCCTCTGGGGGTCAGATGACAAAGCCAGGCGCCATCTCAGAGTCCTTCTGGCCACTCCCAGTGACCTCTGCACCCGCCTGCCGCATACCACCTTCTGTTCACGGCCCGTCAGTCGGCTTTCTCCCTGACTGCACTTGGATTTGAGCCTTTGTCAATTCATGTTTCCAGATTAATTAGCGAGGCCCCATGTCAGATGCTCACTGAAACCCAGATGTCGGCTTGGTTCCTCTCATCAAATCATTTTGTACCAGTAATTGAAGAACACAGAGGCGGTGGTTAGGTTGGTCAGGAGCGGCTCCCTTCCCCCGCTCCTGTTTCAATTAAAAGATAAACAGACCCCCCCCCCACATCCCTCCGAGGATCACGAAAAGGGGATTTGCCTGCCATCTCGTGTAATAATAAAGATGGTGATGAGCGGATGCCCTGACCTTCACGTGGAAGGTCGGGTTCCCCAGAGAAGTTTCCCGTGGGTTTACAGGAAGGTGGCAGGGGCAGTGGGGAAGGGGAACTCTTTCTAATGTTAAGTGGAGCCAGAAAGCCTTTCCCAGTCTAGGAAACTGGCGCTCTAGCAGAGCAGATGTGGGTCTAGCCCAGTGCCTGCCCGTAACCGACACGGTGTGGCGTCCTTCCAGCCTCTGGGGGACTCCGTGTCTGTCTGGGAAACGGGATTTATTTCCATTTCTCTCTGAGCCGTATGTTGTGAATATGTGTGAATATTTTTTTTAAACTACCATTTATTGAGCACTTCCTGTATCCCAGTCATCATGGTAACGCCTTATGTCTATTATCTCTTTGAATTTTTACAGCAACACTGAAGTCAGATTTTGTTTTCCTCATTTTTCCAATGAGGAAACTGGTGCAGAGAGAGAAAGTCGCCCAAGGTCACAGAGCCAGTGTGCAACAGAGCTGGAGTTCAAATCCCTAAGCACACGGCTTCTAGCTGCAAAGTGTAGGTAGCTATCATAGCAAAGATTAGGCACCTTTCCTTCCTCCTCAAGTAACATGTGTTCTCCTGGCAGAAGAGATGAGTGCAGGTTTTGGTCATAGCCTCGCCTTTCTAAGTTGAATGTCAAAACCCACAGTGACTGCTTTGGAGTGAGAGGAATGCTTTGAACGATGGCGCAGGATGACACGATCTTCTGTTAGCTTGGGGTGGAGTCTGATGTCCCACAGGGCTGCTAAGAGCTCTTGAGAGCTGGGAGCAGGTCCTGAACTCCGTTGCTTTCTGGGAACCCCAGCCACACTACACTGCGAAATGGAGATTGGAGTCAAGAAGTTTTTGGATTTCTTGGCAAGTTGATGGATATTCGAAAAATGAAGTTTTAGACCCAGCTCACTCAGCTCGTGCTCTTGGCCATTCATGGGGCCTCTTTGAGCCTCAGTTTCTCCATCAGCAAAATGGGTCTAAAACTGATTTACCCTATGGAGTCCTTATGAAACTGCACTGAGTGCTGTGTAATATTCAGGCCCTCAGGAAATGTTAGGGTGCCATGATATGCCCAGGTATCTCAAAACTTCTAGATTTAACTAAGTGGCATCTTGAATATTACATGCAAGGACTTGGGGGTAGCCATTCTCAAACATTAAAGAGATAAGAGCCCGTTTGTTAAAAATGTGGATTTTAGAGCCTTTCCCCAGATATTATGATTTAGACTCTGAGGCTAGAACCAGATATCTGCATCTTCTTTTTTTTTTTTTTTTTAAGAGTTTACTTATTTGTCAGAGAGAGAGATTTTGTTTATTTGTCAGAGACTGTGCACAAGCAGGGGGAGCACAGGTAGAGGGAGAAGCAGGCTCTCCGCTGAGCAAGGAGCCTGATGCAGGATCCCAGAGTCCTGGAATCATGACCTGAGCCGAAGGCAAATCCTTAACTGAGCCACCCAGACGTCTCCAGAAATCTGCATTTTAACAGACACTCCTGGAGGTTCTGAAGTATATTTATAAAACTTCCAAATGTCAGAACCAGCAGAGAACCTTCATTTTTATAGATAAGAAATAGAGTGAGGGGTGCCTGGGTGGCTCAGTGGTTTAAAGCCTCTGCCTTCGGCTCGGGTCATGATCTCAGGGTCCTGGGATCGAGTCCCGCATCGGACTCTCTGCTCAGAGGGGAGCCTGCTTCCTCCTCTCTCTGCCTGCCTCTCTGCCTACTTGTGATCTGTCTCTGTCAAAGAAATAAATAAAATTAAAAAAAAAAAAAAAAGAAACAGAGTGAGTTTTCTTCAAGGAGGGCTGGGAATGGAGCATGGTTTGGTGATTTTTCTTTTTAAGATTTTATTTATTTATTTATTTATTTATTTATTTAGAGCACGAGAGCGGGGGTGAGGTAGAGGGAGAGAAAGAGGGAGGGAGAGAATCCCAAGCAGATCCCGTGTGGAGCCTAATGTGGAGCCCGATCCCAAAATCAAGAGTCAGACGCTCAACCGAGTAAGGTACCCAGGTGCTCCAGTTTGCTGATTTTTCTAACTAGTTGCTGGTAACTGAGGGATGACCTGTATGTGGGTGATATGACCAAAGCCTCATGGCTCTTTCTTAGATTCAGCCACCATAGGGATTTAATATACTTCTCAGATTCTGTCCCTCCAATTTAGGTGACCTGCCACGAGGTGGCGGTAGTGTGTTCCAACCCCTTGAGGGTTAAACTACTGGAAATCGTCACATCCTGTTTTTGTTGTTGTGGTTATTGTTAAACACAAAGATAAATAGCTTTATTAAACTAGCTCAGTGCAAGCAAACATCAATTAGCTATTGAAGTGGAGAGTATGTTGATAAGCAAGAAAATTATTAGAGGCGAGAATCTGTCTTTATGATTTTTAAATAGATGTTGTTCCCCATCTTTCTTCTCCCTGTATTTGGTTCCTTTTGTGCCTACGTAGTTTTTTGCACACTCCGTTTGTGTGTTTTATTCTCAGACCTGCCAGGGTAGGTTCCTTGGTATCAGAGCCTCTTTTACTTTTCTTCATGCCAAGTGTTTTTCTTTCAAGCTGGTCTCTCTGAGGCAGAGATGAAGTTGCTTCTCTGTGTGTGGCTCCGAGACCATCTTCTCTTTCCCTAAGAAGCACAGCACTGGCGTGTGTCTGCCGCCTGCAAGGGGAGAGAGGACCCTGGCACCTCCCTGGGTGCTGACTGTGGACCAAGTTCCAAGCCTTGTGTCTTCATTTTACTCTGTGACAACATGGGGAAGAGTGTGCTGTCACCTTCCAGACGGGGGGTAAGCTGGGGCCAGCAGGGAATCCCAGGTCTGCTCATTCCAGAGGCCACCGATTCTCTTGTCTCCACGGTATGCCTGTCACAGAAGGGACAAGGGTTTCGTGAGGCCCCCCGTATGCTTACAGGGTAAGGCCAGGTGCCCTGGGGTGGGGCCTAGGCCTAGTGCAGGCTCTTGGCAGGCACCCTGTCTTCTCCACTCCTTGGCAGTGCTCGGGAACCCCCTAGCCTGCACCTGAGAGGAGGCAGGAACACCTGGGCCTCCCCCCCACCCCCTGGGGGGGTCCAGCTGCCACTGCAGCTGCGTTCTTGAGAGTGTTAATTGGGCAGGGTGCCCAGCCCCAGGTCCCACTGTCTCCAGAATGAGTGAGCCAGGGAGAGACCCTCACTTATAAGGGAGTGGGGGCAGGCTCCCGGTCAGCAACACTGTGGAGAGGGGCCAGGAGGCCAGGCTGGGCCTGGGGGCAGTGGGTGCATGTTTGTGGGTGGTCTCCACTCTTCCAGGCTCTGTAAGGTGGGGAAGGGGTGTTGACCCCAAGCCTCAGGACAGCTTGTGGCAGGGAGGAACCTGGAATGTTTGCAGTGGGCTTCCAGCAGTTCAGGAAGCCATCCTCTCAGGTGGGGGTGGTGTGGTGATGAATGGTTATTTCTCCCCCTTCTCCTGGTTCTTCATCATCATCATAGTTGAAGACTTTTTTAGTACTGGCCCTAACCCAGGCCAGCTAATGACTCTCCATACATCATCTAATTGTATTCTTACAACAGCCCTGTGAAGTATATTTTGTTGAGTCTCCTTTCACATTCAAACTCAGAGAGGTCAGGCAACTTGCCCAAGGTCACACAGCAAGGGAGTTGACACAGCCAAGGCTTGAATGCAAGTTTCACTCCAAAGTCTGTGCTAGGTCACTCACCCCTGATACCCACACTCTCCTGACAAGGACAGAGCCCGCTGCCCTCATGGAAAGGCAGCTTTCTCCAGCTGCCCAGCTCTCCTCAACCCCTTAGTCCTTCTGGGAGGAGTATATGTTTCTTCACAAACTTGGAATCTGACACAGGCTTCTTCTCTGAACCTGGCTCCTTAGAAGGAAGAGCAGAAAAATACTATTTCCCCGGTGCTATGGGAGAATGGGGTGGTTCATAGGTGAATTAGATTTCTAGGGGAGAGGTCATAGCACACCTGGGTGCCCAGTAATGGGTCTTGCTTATTGGCCTTCTCCTAATCAGTGACCTGAATCACTGACATGACATTGACATGACACCCGCAGAGGGATAGGAGAGACTCCAGGGACAGGATTTGTAAAGGTTTTTCAGGCCCAGGACTGGGGGTCAGGGAGGCCAATAGGGGAGCTGAGGTAGGAAGCCTCCTTCCCTAGCGTGTGTTGCCAGGCTCCAAGCTCTTGCCTGGAAAGTTTGCCAGACCCACAGGCACCCAGCATCGGCCCATGAAGGGTCAGTGAAGAAACTGGAGCGATGTCAGCCAATGACTAGTAGGCTGGGGGGGGGTGGTCCCCAGAGCTGCTGAGAAAGGGGGTCAGGCACAGGAGGACATGGCTTATTCTGCATTCTCCAGAAGGAGGATCAGCACTGGCAGGTAGGCGGAGGTCGAGTCCGAGGAAGAGCGGCCTGAGAGAGGGTGCTGGGCTTCCTGCAGTACGGAGAACTCTGGCCCTGGGGGTGATCAGGCAGAGCCTGGTGGGTAGCCCGCCAGCCCCACCCCCCCCCCACCAGGAAAGCCAGGAAGGGGCTCCTGAGCCCGACTAGCCCCCACACTCTGTGATCCAGGTATTTCCTCCCGGTCTGAACAGCCTCTGATGGCCAGATGGGTCAGTCATTTGCTGTTTGCTGAGGACCTAGTCCGTATGCAGGCATTCAATGGTGACAAGGTCGACACGGTCTCTGTTCCCAGGCCATGTGCAGCTGACAAGCCTGAATGTCACGGCAGAACCTCCGAACAGTAGTTGAATCCTGTGTGTCCGGGCCTCCTGGGTGCTAAGGGGTTTCGATGCCTTGTCTTATTTAATCGTCTCAAAAGCCTATGAGGTTGGAATTGTTTGTTAATATCTGCATCTCATAGAGGAGGAAACCGAGGCTCAGACTAGCCAGCGGTGGGGGAGGCAGGGAGGCCGAGCCTATGTGGGCCTCTTTCTGGGCCAAGGCAGGACTCCTGGGGTCCAGGCTTAGTTCTCCCAGGGCCTTTGCTGTCCTTAGGGAAAGATTTGGGATTGTCCAATAGTGATCCTTTCTCTGCTTCTGGGCTCTCTTGGGTCCCCTTTCAGTGGGGGTGGCATCCCTTGGGCGGGCCCCAGAGTTGGAGGCCCTGGCCTTGGCCCAACGCACCCTGTGTCCAGCCCGCTTTGTTCTGTGGGGCACTTGCGGCCTTGGCTGCTCCCAGGTTGACCCTGGAGACTGTGGTGAATTGCTCTTCCTACCTGTCCCATTGGTCCCTGGCGTATAGTCATACTGTGAAGTGGTCAAGAATTCTCAGGGCAGGGCCACCCAGTGGCTCAATGGGTTAAAGCCTCGGCCTTCAGCTCAGGTCATGATCCCGGGGTCCTGGGATTAAGCCCTGCATCCGGCTCTTCGCTCAGTGGGGAGCCTGCTTCCTCCTCTCTCTCTGCCTGCCTCTCAGCCTACTTGTGATCTCTGTCTGTCAAATAAAATCTTTAAAAAAAAAAAAAAATTCTCGGGGCAGATGGTTCTCCTCTTCTGGGTCACTCATCCTCATCTCCTGTCCTGGGGGGAAGGTCCCTGGTGTCCTGAACTCCTGGAGGGGTGGGTGTGGCTTCAGGCATGGAGGGCCTAGAATGCTGGTGGGGGGCGGGGGAGGGTCCTCTAACCTCCACTGGGCCTCACCGCCATCCTTTGCCTCCCCCTGGGTGGAGAGGGCAGGTAGCTAGTGAGTCTCTTCATGTGTCTGTGGCCAGGTCTCTGTATCGCCTCGTCCCACTGTTGGGACAACCCATAAAACCCACCTCAAAAGTCCTCAAAGGCAAATTTTCAGAAAAGCCAATTTAGATAGAAAATCCTTTGAAATTACAAAGCAGTACAAATCTCTAAGGTGTCCTCATTAGCCCTCTTTGCAGATGATTAAAAAATAAAAGACTTTTAGGCACCCAGAAGGGACAACTAAAAGTTGTTACTGCTTTCCCAAGATGCTTTTCAGGGCTTACGTCCTCCGATTTCTGGATTCTGAGGACATTCAGTATTTATTCAAAGGTTACCCACAGATCACGGGCTCTGGAGTCTGGCAGCCTGGGCAGCTGGCTGCATGATTTTGTTACCGTCCTGGGATCTTTCTAAAGCTCGGTCTCCTCACCATGTGGCTGTGAGGACTGAAGGCAGATCATGCTGCCACAGCTCAACACAGGCTGGCACAGGCCCGTTAACACGGATAGCATGTCCCAACCCCCTGTTGTTTCTGTGGCCCCGGGGCAGGAGGCTCAGGTGACAGCATGGCTTCTGCTGAGCTCTGAATTCATATCTGCCCAGCCTCGAGGCTGGGGATATAGAAAGGGGAGCTCAGCGTCTGTGGTGAAGGATGGACAAGAAAACTGAGAGCTGGTGCAGAGGGATGAGACCCAGGGGACAGTTCGTGCAGGAGTGGTGGGGGCCCAGCTCCCTGTGGGAGGAGGATCCACTGCTGGGCTCTGAGCGCGGTGGGCATGGGCTCGGCCTGTGGAGAGGTGAAGAAAAGGGGAAGGGCAGAAGGAATGGCCTGTACAAGGACAGGTGGCAAGAGGGGAGCACGAGGCCTTCGAGAACCTGCCGCTGGAGCCCAGCCTTCCCTTCAGGGTGTGAGTGTGAGCCGGGAGCAGAAAGATATGAGTTCAGCCAGGACATGTCATTCTGCCGAGGTGTTTGGATTTCATTCCGAAAACGGTGGGGAGCCTCTGGCAGATTTTAGGCAACAGAGAGGCATGAATTCCCTCACAAACACAGCATCCTGTGGTCCCAAAGCACCCGAGCCTTCTTTTCATGGTGTGTTAAGTTGATTATGATGAGTAACGGGGCGGAGTGCCATCTGTGTAGGATGTGAGCGCAGACGTAAGTGTGCGTTCATGGAAATGAGTTAACGTCCCCAGGTGAGCCACAGCCTGCTCCCGCGGAAAGAGCCCCGTGTGTCTGACGCCAGGCACTTCAGAGAATAGGCCTTATCAAAGCAAAACATTTGGTTATAAATATTTATAAATATGTGTTGGACTGAATTGCGCTTTGGTTCATTCACCATTTATGTCTATAAATATTTGAGAGGCTGCTTGGCATTGTGGAAAGACGCGGTCTTTGCAGGCGCGGACAGATGGGGAGCATCTGCTTTCTCACTCTGCGGCAGGACCAGCTGGATGACCCTGGCCTTGTCACTTCACCTCTCAGAGCCACATTTTCCACGGCAGGAATGGCACCCAGTGTCCACAAGTGGGAATTAGAGTCAACCCTGTGGCGAGCCCAGCGTGTGCCGATGACACGGCGGGCAGCTGCAGAAGCAGCGTATGATTGTACATTTGTCTCCAGTTTTTATAACCTGAACCCTCAGCTGGAGGACTGTCAGTGATCGTCTGGTTCAGCTTCAGCATTCTATGGGGTTTCAGTCCGTTTTGGCCTTCATGTGTCCCTACCGATATCACTGCCAGCCTTCTTTTTGAAAATGATTTTTAGGTGAATTTTTCATAATACAAAAAGAATATTTATAATGTGTTATAAATAATGTATATATTAATGGCAAAGCATCCTAATAAAATGAGTATCCATGAATTCACCAACTTATTTAAGCAGAAGAGCATTAGGATGCTGTTGGAAGGCCCCCTACTCCCCCCACCCCACCGCAGCGTCCCAGGAACAGAGGGGGAACAGCTCGCTGATTTTTGTGCTTGTAATTTTCTTGATTTTCTTTGTATTATTAAGACATGTGTATGTAAGCATTACTTTAAGTTTTGCTTACTCTTTAAGTTTTTATAAAAGGAGCCCAGCGATGTACATTCTTCTACAATCAGGTTTTTCCTTTTTCCTTCTTTCTTTCTTTTTTTTTTTTTTTTTTTTTTTTTAACTTAGCACTATGTCTCTGAAGTTCGCCCATGATGGCATGGGCGGCTGCGGCTCATGCATTGTCACCACTGTATAAATTTCCACAGCGCATCCATTTTCTTGCCAGTACATGTTTGACTTGTTTCCAGGTTTTTCGGCTGCAGAGAGTGCGGCTGACAAAGTCCTCACGTGTGCTTCCCGGTGCCCGTTGGGGAGAGTTTCTCAGGTGAATTCCTGGGAATGGGGTTGCTAGGATGTGGGCATGAGTGTTGTCAACTTTACTGGCTCTTGGCAAATGGTTTTACAGAATGGTTGTACCAGTCTGTCTGTGCGTTTTCACCCTGTGTCATTCTCAGAGGAGTCTCCTGGGACTGTGACTGTTCTGACCACACACGGAGTGAGGGGCTGAGCCATCCCTTTGTAGGGTTGCCATAGAATATTCTTGGTGCCTTCTCCCCAGGCATGATTCTCAGATGGGAAGAGAATGAGCCAGCAAATATCTTCTAGGTAAAATCTACTCGTGGGGGTTGTTGAAGGGACAGCGGATCCACGAGCAAGTGCTTGATGCTTTTCTGTGCTTCATTTGGGGCCGGTCTGGGAGGTCGATCACTGTTTGACCTAATGGCTGCTGGGGTGGGTATCTGAGCAGACTGGGCTGAACACACTGCTCTCTTCCTCCCAGTTCTGGCCCAGTTTGTCTGACAGAGGTCTGCAGGCAGAGAGGAGGCCAGAGGTGTTTCCATGTCTTCCTGAGCAGAGAGGACAGAGCTGCGTTTGAAGGCTGGCTCATCTTGGCTGGGGCAGCTTTGTCAGTGATGTTTCTCGTTCATGTGTTGCGGAAGGAAAATGAGAGATGACTGATCAGGCACAAAAGCTGTGGGGACCGCACATGCCAGCTCCGCCCCTCAACCCTCCTCCGCGCTCGGAAGCGGGAGGCAGAGCTCAGCCAACATTGACTTTGAAATGTTAATTTCCAGACTCCAACCTTTCACGCCTTCCTCTCAGTGTGACAAGGCTAACAGCGCAAAGAGGGAAAAAGGCAGAATTAGAGAAGAGATGCCGAGAACGGCAGGGGCCCACAGCTTCTCACTGGAAAGGGTCCCTGCCAGGATGCTTCCAGAACTTTCTTCTGATCTGGGCCCTCAGTAGGCAGTTCTCCTCCCCCAGCATCTCAGAGGCAGTCCTCTGTTCTGCTTTTTTTCCTTTAAGTACCTGTTGAGAGAGTAGCTGTGGCTACAAATGACCTCAGGGTAGTCAGTGTTCATTACTGATAGCAATCCAGCATTATTATTACCAAAGTGACAGAACTCATTACATTTATTGAGACTTACTGTGGGACAGGAACTGTGCTAAGTTCTTTAGAAACATCCTTTCATTTACTCCTTCCAGTAACCCTGTGAGCTTGTCATTTTTATCTCAGGTTTAAAGATGAGGACACTGAAGTTCAGAGGAGTAAAGGAACCTGCTCTTGTACTTGACCCAGGACCCACTCGGAGCAAGACCACTAAGTTCGGTGCGGCTCTTAGTCATTGCCTGGGTCCCTCACTCCATTTCTGACCTTTCCTGATCATCCTGTGGAGTGGTTGTTCCATGTCGTTACTGGGGAAGTGGATTTGGCTCTGTGCTGGAGACACTGGTGGGGGTGACACAGAGCCCGCACCCCTGAGGAGCTCTCCTTTCCGTGGAGGAAAGGGATGAGTTAGAGATGCAAAAACTCAAGTTTATTGCATAAGACAGGCTCTGAGCCAGATGCCTTCCATGATTGATTTCATTCACGCCTCAGTTCCATTCTCCCCATTTTACAGATGAGGCGAGGAGGTTCAGTGGCTTGGTTAAAATGACGAAAGTGGCAGAGCTGTGGTGTGAACCCAAGGAGAGCCTGCCTTCTTACCCCTACTTCCTCTGCTTCTTACCTTCCAGAAAGTGCTTCAGGCAGGTATCTGCCAGGTGCTGATTCAGTCCCAGGGGAGGGCACAGCCCCTGGTTGTGGAGAGGGGCTGGGTGGAAAGAGGAGGAGGGTGGACGTCCCAGAGGACTTCCTGAAGGAGGGATCTCCTGGGCAGCTGGGGGAGGAGGGCAAGGACCCCAGGGCGGGGAAGACTCAGGCACGACTGTGCCTCACTTAGGATCTTGTTTCCTCCCAAGCCTTCAGGCAGCGGCCTCTAGCTCTGCCCTCCTATTAGCAATTCTGCACTTCTCCCGTGTGGGTGAAACGTGAGTGGGGTGCTCGGGGCTCCCTCTGCGGGGGCTGGGACCTCTCCAAGCCCAGCCTGGCTCCTGCTTTATTCTCAGTACGGGCCCTGCTGGCAGGCTCCTTATCCATCCTGGCTCACCCCACTCTTAGCTGGGATGGCAGCACGAGGGATGGGACAGGGCCTTCCAGTCTTGGAGGGGGAACATCAGCAGGACTGGGGTGGGGGGCAAGCTTTCCCAGCCAGCCCCTGGCGGAGGTGGCTTCCTCACTCTTTCCTTTGTTTCTTTAGTCTTTCCTGCAGCTCTTGATTATTCCTCTTTGGGCAGCAAAGAGCTATGCTGTAGGGAATAAGATCTGGCCCAAGACCAAATGGGCTTGAACATCAAGGAGAATCAGCAGCCCTGTGGGGGTTGTGTGGTATAGTTAGAGGTGAGGTACCCAGAGAGAGGGGACACCCAGGGAATAGAGGTGGCATCCTTGGCAAGCTGCCCTGCCCTCCCTGGGGAAAGGCTGTGGGGTCATCTTAACAAAGGAGGTTGAGTCTTCACAAACCAAGCAGAGTTAAAATAACACCACTGCTCTGCGTTTTACAGCACACTGTGGTGGAACACAGGCCCGTGGCATTCCCTGCTTCCCCACAGCCCAAGGTGGGCTGCTGGAGCAGCAGGGTTCCCTGATGTGATGATGGGACGGTGAGGATGTGACGGGCTTTGTCTTTGTTGCTGACACCTTCCTGATGGTGTTTACTGCTTTGTGACTTTTCTGGCTTTGGTCTGTGTCCTTGGCAATCCCCACAGAAGACTCTGAGGGCTCCCTCTGGCCTTGCGACTGAGGGCTTCGAGTGGAGTCACTATTGTTCAGGAAGTTTAGGTGATTGTCTCCCTCCCCCCACCCCCAGCCTGGCCCCAGTGCCAGGAGGACTGTGGGCATTGACATCGTCAGCAGCTCTTCTGCAGGCTTCTATGGCCCTCAGAGATCTTTCTGGAGCATGTTCTAGCCGACGTGGCATTGTCTCCCAGAGAACATTATGCCTGTTGGTTCCTCACACAGGTGTTTCACTGGCAGCCCTCCTCTGGCCCAGTTACCAAAATGTGAACTCCCCTGGGTCCGCAGCCCTCTGAGCAGCTTGTTAGGGCTCTGGCCTGGAGCTGTGGCCTGTTTGCCCAGGGGTGGAGCGGCACAGCTTGAAGATCACAGCCTTGGAGATGAAGGACCCTTGGCTGTGGTTTCGCCTGTAGTGAATCGGTTGACCTGGGAGAGTTCAAAAAACCTCTTTCCCCTCAGTTTCCCTGTTTACAAGTAAAATAAGGGGGGAAAGAAGCCCCCCCTGACAGGGTTATTGTGAAGACTAAATGCAATGACACTTGCACCGTGTCCAGCAATAAACACTCACTACCCATTACCTTCCTTCCCTCGTTTGGAATCAAGCAGACCTGAGTTTAAATCAGATGAGGCCTGATCAGGGGCTCAAATGATGATACCAGGGTGTTTCATTCATTAAGTAATGATTCATTCATTCACTCATCTGTCCATCCACCCATCTCTTCTCTGTCTCTGCCCCCCCCACCCCAAGTCTCTTCCACACTGGCCCCCTTCTCAGCACTCCCTGCATTCATGCTTCAAGGTGGCCACAGGAGCTCCAGCCTTTAGCTCCAATCCACCAGGAAAGAGTGTTAGCCTCTGTCCCAAAAGTCTCACACCATTCTCTTGGCTCTGATGGATTCTGTGGCCATCTCGAACCAGCCACCGTGGCCAGGGAGATGATGGGGGCAGGGCTTGGAGCTGGGAGTAGAGTCACATCTACCTGACCATGAGCGCAGAGCAGGGGGTGGGCAGATCCCCCCCCACACAAAAAATGGGTTTATCACTGGGAAGTAGAGTGAGCCCATGCTGCAGATGATAATAAGCAGAGCAAAACCACTAGATGTCCATTATGGGTGCATTTACGGGACTGGGGACCCAACAGACTGTCCTTCGGTGGAGGCCTTCGGAACAGATTCTGGGTACCAGTTGCTTCTCTGGCTGGCTTTGTCTAGCTTTGTCTCTTGGGTTCTTGGCCATGGGCAGGGGTTAACCTGGTACAGTAGCTTGAGAGAGAGAAGCCAGAGCCTCCCTTAGGGACCTGGGGAGAAACAGCTCACGAGTCCTGGCCCCATTTTCACCTTGAGTTCGTTAATTCAGACCCTCTGGAGCTGCTCTGGGGTCCTGTGATTTATCTACACCTGGTTAGTCTTCTAGAAGATTCTGACCCCTGTTTGATCTGCCGTACTCTTCTGCCTGCTTTAGAAAACTGTGTGGGAGTTCAGAGCGCTTTAATATGTCTTCTGTAAAGACAGGTGGTGAGTCGTGTTCCCCGCCGTCATCACACCATGGTCCCTGGAGGCCTCTGTGATAGAGGGGAAGTGCTGCCTACCGCTGACTTTCCAAGGATGGCCTCAGTTCCTTTTCATTAGGTTTGTGCCTGGTGGCTGCTCTGGGCCTTCCCGGACATGTGAAGGATGTCCCTTCTCCAGATGCAAGAGCTTGAACATGGCCATGCAGCTGTGCTAGACGTGTGTTTGTGTGCGTGTGTGTGTGTGTGTGTGTGTGGTGTTGGGCTGGGGTTTTGAACCCCTTCCTCCTCTTTAACATGGCTGTTCTTTGTCTTGGGAAATGCCTGCATCTGTGCTCATGGGGTGTGGGGCAAAGCCTTTAGGCTTAAGAGGTGAACAGTTCTGATCGGAGCAGTTATTACATTTATTTTTGTCTGTTGACAAAAGTTTTATATTTGAAGGAAGAAGAAGCTCCCCTCCTACCTTTTCTATTTATAATTAACTGGCCCCTCAGGCAGCCTGGCAGCCTAGGAGAGCAGGCTGCCCCTCTCTGCTTGGAGGAGTCTTGGCCAGGTCTTCGTCAAGTGGGCGGGGGTGAGCAGGGGCTGTGCATTTATTGTGTTATTCTGCTGATCGTCAAAGTGGCTCATCCAGTGCTTGGTCTAAGCCCGGCCGGGGAGCTTGGTAGGTTCCTTCCTCATGGATGGTGGCAGGGGCCAGAGGTGGGGTTTGGTGGGGGGATGAAATGGGCACCAAGGATAAGAAGGTCCATGAGTGGCACAGCATGCTTGGCTAATGGTGGAGACTTGAAATCCATCTGGGGCTGAGGGAGGCCTTCATGGAGGAAGTGGCCTTTGAGATGGATGTGACATTCGGTATGCAAGGGCCTTCAGGAGGAAGGGAAATGTATAGGGGAAAGCAAAGAGGAGGAGAGGTGTGCAGGTCTAGGGAGAGTGAGTCTACAGCTGGGCATATGTTGGGCTGGTAAGTGCGCATGGGGCCTTAGGATAGTGGGGCTTGAATCCCAGACAGAAGGACCTGGAACACCTTAGTAGGGAGAGGGGTGTTACTGAAGGGCTTTGAGTGATATACGCATTTGCATATATGGGGTGCATACATGGAAATTCAGGGGGTAAAGTCTAACAATAGCTAATATTAATAGAACACTGACTCCGTACCACATACTGTTCTTAGTGACTTAGTTGTGCCATCTTATGAATCAAGTTGCTCTTCTGCTCAGAACCCTATAAGATGGCTTCCTGCTTCCTTCTGTGTGTTATCCTAAATCCTTAGCTGGCTACCACTCTCCCCCTTTCTTACTCTAGCCTTCCTAACATCCTTGCTTTTCCATGAACACTATGCATACTTCAGCCTCAGGACATTTGCATGGGCTGTTCCCTCTGCCTAGAACAATCTTTCTTCCAGATATCCGTGTATCTAGTTCCCTTCCTTTCAGCAGCCAGGAATGGCTGGGCCTGCCCTGCTCCCAGCTGTCCGCATAACCTGCTCTGGACACACTTTCTTGTCAGTTGGTTGTGACTGGGTGACAGACACTTAGGGGCTGTGTGAGGTTTCTGGGAGACTTTGTGTTTAATGGCATCCTTGTTAGAAGCAACTCCGTTCCTGGAGGGCTCGTTAACCTGGAGCATGGCCCTCTGAAGAAATCACTGTCTAACTAGGTTTGGAATTTCCAGTGTTCTGTTCAGTTGTGCTAGAACGAACATTTCAAGGAGAAAAAGAAAAAGAGTACAGCTGTTGTAAAAATTAAGCAGCTGTGTGGAAGCTTGTTAAAATCATGACAGAGGGGCCCAGGAGGTGGTTACTAGGGAGGCAGGTGGTGCCTTGGTTTTTGGTTCCTGGCCCCACAGGGAGAGCTGCTTGTCTGCTGCAGTCCGGGGCAGTGTTCTGGGGCCTCTGGGCCTGTCGGTCGCCTCTACCCCAGGGCAGCTCGAGCCTCCCGGCCTTGAGTCCCGCTGCAGGCAGAGAGGATGCGCAGCTGCCGGTTTGTGTGTTGGGGGAGACAGAAAGGAGGAGAAAGGATGTCCCTCTCAGTCTTACCTGGCCCCCCATGGCCCCCCCTCTCTGTCCTGAACCCCGGCACACACCATGCATGCTCCCTGTGGGAGAGCTCGTGGCTCCTGCTCGGCCTGTGTGCTCGGCACCGACTGCTGTCCTGGGACTTGCACCCGCTGTTCTCCAGCCCAGCTCTGCCCCCCCAGGATATGTGGAGCAGCAGTTAGTCTCTGCAGCCCCTGATCACAGTCAGAGCTGTCAGTGCTGGAGCCCCGATCAGGGACTGGGCCAGGGCCAGATTTTCACCTGCGGGCTCTCCCAGCATCTGTCCGTCACAGTGGAGATGTGGGAACCAGTCCTGGAGCCCTGAGCAGACTGCATCGGTCCCAGGGCTGGGGAATAAGGAGTGGACATGCAGACCCAGGTTGGGGAGCCTGGAACCTGTACCCGCCAGACGCTGTGTAACGGTTTCCTGACTCGGTGGCTGGCCGCATTGCCACGACTCCCGCTGGAGCAGGCTTGCCATCCGCAGAAACTCAGAACCTCTCCTCCTGAGCTCTTGCCGAGCTGGGCCTCTCCTGCCCTCCTGTTCGAGAGCAGAGGGACAGTGGCACCATGTCACACATGGTCTGTGTTGGTCTCTGATGGTGCGCTGGGTGCCAGTCTGGCTCCGGGGCCCTCAGCTTTGGGTTTCTCCACGGTGTCCTAAACCAGGGCCTCCCAGGCTGGAAGGAGCGTCAAGTCCCCTGGGGGTCTCCTGTCTAGGCAGAGCTTGAACCAGCAGGTCCGGGAGGGACCTGCTGCTCTGCCTTTCCCAGGCGATTGGACCCTCTTGCTCCAAGGACCACACATGGCGAGACAGCACTTGAGCCCACAGTAAGTCAACAGTTGAACCCAAGAGCATGGAAAGCACCTTGAGGGCAGGATCGCAGCTGGGGCAGGTACAGTTAGTGTTTTCGAAGACCCTTGATGTCCCTGAGTTATGATAGTCCAGGACAGTTCCAACGGTTAGCGGACAGCATGAACTGAAGAGAGAGGCTTGGTTTTATTGGCTGTGACTCAAGCATCCCTGATATGCAAAGTCATAAACGCCCCGAAGCAGGGCGGTGCTGTCCGGGCCTGGGGCCCTGCACAGACACTCACTGTCAGGCCAGCCACCAGTCCCGGCTACTACCCAAGGCAGGGCAGCGCTGGTGGTGTAGACCACATCACACGGCTGTACTACGAGAGCAGGATCTGGACCTGCACGTGCTGACTGCAAAGGCCCTACAATGCCATAATGCTTCCCGGAGGCATGGCAGGCGGGGGTGTGAGAAGAGCACTAGCTAACCAGCTGGGTGACTTTGGAGAAGGCCCTTGACCTCTCTGGGTTTCTTACATTGGTCAGAGGAGAGAGTTGAACGAGGTCATGTTTAAATTCCCTTCCAGGTCTTATTCCTTTGAGTATGCAGTCTCTGCTGGGGTTTCCTTGGCTTGGATGGCAAGAGAAAGTTCCAGAAGCAGAGACAGAGTCACAGCTTTGTGCTCTCTGAGAGCCTGCCCTGGAGTCAAGGGGGAAGCAGTGCTTAGGTTGTCCCAGGAGGAGAGCTCTAAACCAATAGCAGGAGGATGTGGGAAGTCTCCCTCTCTCTTATTTTCTGTGCCCCAACTGGGACCATCTGGGACTCCCTCCCACCTCAATCTGGTCACCCTGTAGAGACTTCTGTGTGTTCTTTGGGGTTTATCCTCTGCCTGCAGCTCTGCATGGCCCTCAGAGCACACCTAGGGATGCTGGTGACATTATGACCCCTGCTGCCAGCAGGATGGGGTGCAGCTTCGGGGGTCCATGCAGATCCCACTGCCCCTCCTCATAGCCCATGAGGCTGCTGGCCCTCCCCTGTCCCCTGCCTCCCAGCTCAGTGAGTTGTGCAGGGACATGTTCGTGTCAAGCCTGTTTCTGAGTGTGAGTCTCTCTGTGCCACATCGATCCACAGGCCTGGAGGAAGAGTCCCCCTGACGCTCAAACACTCTCGATACAAATTGTGTGACATGGTGTCACTTATTGTCAGTGGGGGAGATGCTTGGATTCAAATATTGTGTCTTGTAGGGTGACGGAAGTGAGAAAATGTGTTCTCTGGCCACACTCTAAGTATATATTGTCAGAGGAATTTCAGTACAGATAAGACATTTAATTATTAAATGGCTTTTCAACGTGAGGCTCAAATGGAGCTTTCTAATTAGCTGTCAGTGCTGTCAGAGCCAGGCTGGGGGTGCCTGGGGCCGCTTGTCTTCTGATTTCATCTATGAATTCCATCTCCTGGCAGGCAGCCGCTGTTGGGCCGCTGCCTGGGTGTGTGGCCTCCCCCAGGCCAGAGGCTTGCCAGAGTCTCCTTCTCCTCCTGGGGCTGCCTTTCCCCCTTCTGGGTCAGGGCAGCTGCTCAAGGGCCATCGAACTAAATTTGCTTGTAAAGGAAAAGCAGAACAAACGACTGAAAGTGCCCCCCGCCCTGAAGACCTAACACATGTATGCGGATAGAGGGCCAGGGCCTGGGGAAAGGGCAGGGGTGGAAAGGGGCCGAGCCAGCGGTCGCTGGGGAGCAAATAGACAGACACCTGAGTAGATGCACAACAGATCCAGTAACATTGGACCTCTGCCCCTGGAGAGTCTCACGACCTTTCTGCCATTCTTGCTTTTGGAAACTCTCCGGGGGCAGTGGCAGCACGCTGCTGTTGTTGAACCTGCTGCTCTGGGTGTCCCCTGGGTGCCTGGGAGATCTGACCCCTCCCGCCCTCCTCTGACTTCAGCCTTCCCCTTCCCGAGGTGACCTGCAAATCAAGACTGCTCGCCCGGACCCTTGTCCCCAGCCCCGCCTCTCACTCCCAACCGCCTGATGGAGGTTCAGTCCCAGCAGATCCCAGGACCTCCCTGCCAGCCTGTGTTTCTGTTAATGTCATAAGAGCCGATGACCTCGAGGTACTGCGAGCTGGGTGCTGGGCTAAGTGCTTCACGCACATGAGCTTATTCTATCATTTAGCAGCCCCACGTGAGGGGCTACGGTTGTTCCTATTTCACTGCTCGGGAAATACGGGACCAGAGAGGCTAGCTGTCTTGTCCAGGGCCACACAGCTGGAGAGCTCCAGAGCCACCCTGATCTGCTGCCCTAGACATTTCCACATCTGGGGGAAGCCAGATGGCCCCCTTCCCTCCTGGGCCCTCCCCTTTCAGGGCGCCTGGCATCACCTGCCTGGCCATCACTCCAATCAGTCCATTCTTGGTTTTGAAACTTCAGTGGTTTTCGTTGCATTGGCTCAGGTCCACCTTCCTTTTGCTGGCTTTCAGGGGGCCCTTGGCACAGGCCCCTTCCAGGCTTGTTTCTCCCCATACACCCCGGCAGACCCACTTTTCAGCTCTGTCCCAGCACACAGCACCATGGGCGCGGTTCATCTTCTGCCTTTCTGAATCCTCACGTTCCCCTCAACACTCACCTGACTTCCAGTCACCCTCTTAAGCCTCTCCAGCTCAGGGGCGTTCTTTTACATGACTTCCTTCCATAGTCAGCTCCTTTTGGGGGTAGCCGTGCCTATGGGTGCTGGGTGACTGTTACATGCTTGTCCTATTGACTCAGGGTCCTGTCTGTCTCTCACTGAGGATCCCGTCTTTCTCTCTCTCTGTCAGGGTCCTGACTCTGTCAGGGTCCTGTCTCTCTCTCTCTGTCAGGATCCTGTCCCTCTCTCACTGAAGGTCCTGTCTCTTTCTTTGTCAGAGATCTGTCTTTCTCGCTCACTCAGGATTGTCTCTCTCTCTCTCTTTCTCTCTCTCTCTCAGGGTCTAGTCTCTTTCTTTCTCAGAGTCTAGTTTCTCTCTCTCTCTTTCTCAGGGTTCCCCCTACCCCCGGGTTTTTTGTCACTCGGGGTCCTGTCTCAGTCAGGGTCTGAGGTGGTAGAATGGACATCACGGTTAATACTTCAGCTCTGGAGTAAGAATATCAGAGTTGGAAACCCGGCCTCCGCTTTCTAGCGGTGCAGCTTTCTCTGAGTTACCACATTCCTAAGTAAGCCTCATTTCCCCAATTCTGAACTGAGGAGCGTGATAGCACTGAACTGTAGGGCTCTGAGGAAGGTGAAATGTGGTGTAGAGCGCAGAGAGAGTTCCAGAACTCTCAGCTATTAGGATCACTCATCGCCGTTAGTTTCGTCGGTGAGCTCTGTGAGGACATGTCTGCTTGTACTCCTTACACAGTCCAGTCACTGTGTTGATGTGGAAAGCACTCTAGGAATAGTCGTTCATTCCGGCTGTCACAGTTCAAGGCGACTGGATTTGCCAGACATTTGATAGCCGGTAGTGTGATCAGAATTTTGCAAATTGAACTATAATCTGGGCTTCCTGGTTCACTTGAAATGGTAATATCAAAACAATAACTTAACAAAATTGTTATGCTGGTGATTGTAGAGGTATGTGTGGGAAAGGCAGAGAGGACAAGGCCCATGGCTGCCCGTGGACAGTGTGTGGCTGGGGATGGGCTTCCCTGAATGCTGGAAACAAGGAGAAATTTAATGTTTTCTTGAGGTGCAATGGATTGCAGACAAGACCACATAGCCAAGTGCTGAAAGACTATAAAGTCTTCTTCAGTGATCAGACTGGGGTAAATCAGGGAAGACTTCCTGGAGGGGTCTCCTTGAGATGCACAGGCTTTTTTTTTTTTTTTTTTTTTTAAGATACCCACTTATCATACATTTTAGACTGTTTTCTTTTGTACCGGTACCCATATGCTTTTCACCTCCACGGTTTTAGTTACCCTATGGTCAACTCTGGGCCAGAAGCAGGTGATCCTCCTGATGGTCAGAAAGTATGGTCAGAAAGTCAGTGGCGACCTAACGCTATGTCCCAGTGCCTATGTGGTTCACTTCACTCCATCTTATCTTGTCTCTGCGCTTTTAACAGCTCATTTCTCCTCCCAACAGAAGAGTCGCCAAGATCCTAATTCTCACCTCTAAACCCGACCCCACCCCCACGACCCTAATGAACTGACATTTTAGTGTACTGAGTTGGAAATGCTTTCTCTGTAAAAATTATTGCCCTGATGACCCAGGAGTAAATTATTTCGTGGTGAGGCCGGCGCACTCCCATGAACCCTGACCTTGCAGAGCAGATGTAAAACACGACCTTGAATTTCTTCAGAGACAGTGAAGTGTCGAGGCGCTCCTTGCTCGCCTGTCTCTTCTTTCTGAAGCTCAACAGGTCAGCAGCTTCAAGGACCAGAGGTGATCATAGCATTTGATGTCTGAGGTGTACATGAGGGAGGCTTCTGAGGGAGAAGGTGGCCGTGGAAGGTGGGGCGCTGGCGGAGCCCGACTGCAGGCACCTGCCTCTTCTCATTTCACTGTCCCAGTAGCCCAAAGAGTGGGGATGGCGATCCCCTTTTAGAGAGGAGAAAACGGAGCTTTGGATATTGCAGAACTCAAGAGAGAGGCAAGAAGGCTGTGAGTTCAGCAGAGTGATGGGTGGGTGGTTTACATGTGCCTAATGTCTAAATGGGGACAAAGCTGCCCAGGAGGGGCTCTTTGGTGGCTCTCATTCAGTACAGTACTAAATGGGATTTAATTTTTCTGCTTCTATGAGTCTTTTCACATTGGTGCATTTCTAAATCATACCACGTGTCCTGATGCTTGGGAGAGAAAATGTGGTCACAAGAACAAGACCCCACTGGCCACCGGACTGGGCTGGTGGGGGGCTGGTGGGGGGCTGGTGGTGGACCATGGCCACCGTAAGGTGGTGGGACAGCTCTGCAAGAGGCGGAGGCACGGGTGTGGAGCTGCTGACATTTCATTCTGGCCCCTCCTGCTCTGTGAAGCCTTTTTAGCTTGGCTGCTGGAAGCTTTGAGCTGATAATGAGGAGGGAGTATAAATGGCAGCGGGATCCCAGCTTCAATCAGAGCTGTTAAAAATAAGCCTGGTTAGCCTCTGCCAGAGGTGAGCTCAGAGAGTGGAGGGGAGGGCCTGAGGAGTTGGAGGGACCCTGTCAGATAAGGGTGAGGGTGCGGGGGCTGGGAGAAGAGGACAGGAAGATATCAAGGCTAGTTTCTGGCAAGTGGTAATTGGGGTTGGGAATCAGAGATGGAGATGGAGGAAATACTTGTTTTCTTTCCTCAGCTGTTCTGTGATCGAGAAAAAAAAAGTGACATCTCAAATTTTATTTGGAAAGGGAAATGCAGAAGGCAGCTGGCTAGCTCGCTGGGCTCTGTCCACAGCTCGCTGTTTTGTCTGCTGGGATGAAATCATAGAGGCTGGAGAGGGACCAGCTGCCAAGCTCACTCAGGGAGAGGCTTGCTTTCCCTGTGCGACTGCTGAGAACGAGGCAAAGGACCAGTGTTGTCAGAAAGGCGACTTTCAGACCACCCTATGTTGTGAACCAGACCCCAGAGGACCTGTGTGCGCACTACAGCTTGAGAAACATTGCCTTAGATATAGCTAGGGCCCTCGTTTATTAGGTGGGGACACTGAGGCCCAGAGGGGCCGAGGGACTTGCCCAAGGTCACACAGTGCAAGAAACAAAGCCTCTGCCTCAGGGTGCAGAGCATTTTCCCCTGTCAGCTTCCTAACAGTGCCCCATCCGTTAGAGTGCTGGGCACAAGTGCAAGTTCAACAAGGATGGCTGTCATTTCTCTCCCTGCCACAGTGGGATGGCTTGTCTCTGTCCTGGGCACTAGTTCCAGGAACTATTTGGCATTGATGGGTGAACTCCAGCTCTTCTCATTAAGACTCTCACTGGCACTTAATTCAGCCCTGCCCCCCTTCATCTGAGGCATGCTCACTTCTCCTCTCCTGTCCCGGAGCTGGCATCCGAAGATGTGAAGTGCGACAGGGGTATGGTGGGCCTGGAGAGCCCCAAGCAGAGGGACCTTCCTTGGGAAACGTGGTTAGTGCAGGAATAGCATTAAGGTGTGACGACATCGGCAGCTGGGCCCCAGCTGGAAAGCACAGATGGAGTTTAATTCATTCTTGCTTGGTTTGGTTTGGGGGTTTTTTTGGTAGTTGGAGCAGGGGCAGAGAATTAACGTTGGAATAATTTATTTCTTGAGATCTATCATTTGCTTGTATTTATTTAAATTCCATAAATTGTAAAAAGTGCTTTCTTCCCTCCAAGGGGCTGGGGGCTGGACCAATAAAATGATATAAACAAGCTTTAGTTAATTCCAATAAAATCCGGAGGTATCCATGCCCCCTCTCATTTTGCCATACGTTCTTGCAGTCCACAGATTATTAGACTGTGATTTTCTACGTAAGCTGTGTGTTTGGTCTTTATCACACTTAACGGACAAGAGATATAGTAACTTCTGATCTTAGTGTAACTGTTCCCTGCTCCGCATAGCTGTGTTTTCTT
This sequence comes from Lutra lutra, assembly GCF_902655055.1. Classification (NCBI taxonomy): domain Eukaryota; kingdom Metazoa; phylum Chordata; class Mammalia; order Carnivora; family Mustelidae; genus Lutra; species Lutra lutra. The sequence goes on along the minus strand of NC_062291.1, from coordinate 57,781,254 downwards.
TCTGAAGGACATTTAACCAGGTGCTTGAACTTGACATTGCATCTTTTTTTAGGGTGGAAATATCTCCTGCCTTTTTAACCAGGGCCCACATGGCCTTATGCAATCGTCACTTAATAAGGCTGAGACATCATTAGGAGCACAGCATTCAGCCAGTTTGGGAGCCGTGCGGTTGATGCAGGTGTGGTGGGACCAGATGGATGTGCAAAGTCACTCTACAGTTGTGTAGGCTGTGCACTGTCCAAGGGCACCATCTCTAAGAGATACCAGTCACATTATAGATATAGATTTGTATATTTATTTTGATAGTCTCCAAGTAAATAAAAGTGTTTTGAGGAAGGGGCACCTTTCTCCAATTCCCACAAAGGTCCCCTGTGGCCTGGCAGTGGTCCTGAAGGTTCTGGCTTTAGGACTAGCCCCGGAACTTGCTGCCTACAGTTATTCCCACAGATTAACATGCTTTTGGAACTTTCTGAAAATCCTCATCTTTGGAGTTATCAGCTTCTCTGGCATTCACTCTCATTTTAACATCATTGTTTGTGTCCTCCCACCCTCCCTTGTTACCTGCGTTAAGAGTGAGTCTGGGATGTGAAGGAAGCATATCCACTCCCCATCTCAGGACTTTGCTTCCTGCTGTGGTCAAGCCCAATGTCAAAGCCTGCAGATCCTCCATCTGATGTTTCTGCAGATAGAGTGCTGGGTGCTGCACAACTCTGCTGGTCTTCTTCCCAAAGGTGATTTCTGTGCCAGTTGGGAGGATTGAGTTTGAGTCTATATAAAGAAAACTAAAAAAAATATTTTTTTTAATATTGAAAAGGGGGCTTAAACTAAGTATAGGAGTTTCTCTCTCACATCAAAGCATGGTAGCTCCAGAACCAGCTGAGATTCAAGGTCCCAAGGTCCTCCTACCTTTCGCTTCAACATCCTTAGGCTTTGTCTTCCATCCTTAAGGTCACCTCATGGCTCGAGAAGGCTGCTGGAGCCCCAGTCATCTCATATGGGTTCTAGGCAGAAAAAAGAAGGAAAGAGGGTAAGGAAGGATAAAAGGGGATCTCTACCAATGAACAGCTTCCAGAAAAGCTTTTTTCTGGAAGCTTTTTCATTGAGCAACCTCTGCTTATCTCTTCTTGACCATACCTACATGCAAGAGAAGCCAGAAATGTACTCTTTTATCTGGACAAATTGTTAGCCAAATAAAATCATAGTTGTAGTAGAAGGGAAAGGGAAAAATGGATTTTGGCAGCCTCTGTCACATCTTGCTGCTTCTCCCCTTTTCCTTTCCATGAGCCTCATAAGTACTGTCCCAGCAACACAGGTCACATCTTCTGACTGTTGTACTGCCCTCTTCTCACCCCACTTAATGCTTCCTTTCTCCCTGCTGTGGCTCTGTCCTCTGCCACCTCTCCCACGAATCAAGGGAGGCAGTGTTGTGTCGTTAAGACCTGAACTGAGACAGACCTGGTCCAGGTGTCAATTTGGCTCCCCATCTCTGAGATCTTGGACAAACATTTGTTGCTATTAATCTTATTTTTGGGTTGTGCCGTTGGCATGGCTTTTAGAGGTCTCATCAGTCAGTAACATATCTCTTTCCTCCTGGACAATTCTCATTTGGTCAGCAAACACTTACGGAGCATCTAAGATGTACCAGGCTCCCTTCTAGTCCTGAAGTATTTGGCCAACAATGCCGACGAGGATCCCTACCTCAGGGAGCTGACGTTCCATTCTGCTGGGTGAGGCCCTGTGGCCTTTGGCTGCTCTTGTGCTCCTGGAAGTGGCATCTGAGTGGGTATATGTGTCCCTAGGCCTGGACCTTCCACAGGCAGTCCTATAGATTTTGGGCCTTTTAGGTATTTGACCAATGAAATGACCCAATTAAAAACAATGACTTTTGGATGGCTTTGTTCTCATAGTCACAAATGGGCCCATTTGGGCAGGCTGACCTATGCAAGTGCTCGGAGATGAATGTGTTTCTTTCTCAGGCAGCTCATTTGCTTCTGACAGGGGCTTTCTGCAGACAAGGCAGGATGCGTCATCTTTTCACAGTTGTATCCCTTTGAGAATCAGAGGCAATGTACACAGAGAGCAAAATGTGCACACAATCCCAGGAGATGTGCAGACTTTGCGTACCCCTCTTTGGTCCGCTGGGGCCCCTGCGGCCTCTGGGTCAGAGGGTCAGAGCCCTGCTAACTCTCTAAGAAGTGACTCCCTGCTGGAGATGGCTCACCTCTCCAGCAGGCAGGTGAGATTTCATTGTGTGGCTGGCATTCTTTGCTCCTTGTGGGTGGCCTTGACGCAGCAAAGACCTGAGCTAAATGTCAATAGAAGAGGCAGTCATTAAGAGAGAAATGTCTTTTCAGCTGTAGTTGTCCTTTGCCCTTCACCAGCAAGCCTTCTCACTCTCATCGTCTCCGGGTCCGCTCCTGTAACCTAAAGGAGTTTAATCAGGTCATTCGAAGGCCCCCTGTCCACCCAGATGACCCATGAGACCTGCAGGGGCACTGGGACTGTGGGCTTCGGCAGCAGACTGTGGGGCGTCCAGGTCCTGCCTATCCACCTGCTGGCTCTGTGCCCTTCAGCTAATTCACTGGCTTCTCTTAGCCCCACTCTTCTCACCTGCAAGACGAAGATAAACGACGGCCCAAGCATTACTGTAAAAAAGCTAGAAACTTGACTCTCCTACAAATAGAAAGTAGTTGTGTGCCAAAGGTTTATTTATGTCGTTAATGAGAAAGCCAGCAGGCTGGTAAAGTTGTCTCAAGGAGAATTTCAGGCACTGAGCGCTTAGACGCAGTGAAAGAGAACGTTGAAGTAAAATGACAGCGAGAGATACAGAGCTGGTTAGTGTCCTACAGGGCAGTAACTAACCCTGGAGGTTATCTTCCCTGCCTGGCAGTAATAATTTGCTACTCTACCACACAAAAGTCTCCCACATCGCGGGTAACTTCACAGAGTAGAGGCCCTAATTGGTAGTAGTGAGATGAACAAAGGTTAAGTTCCCTAGGGAGCCTGGCAGGCTTCATGGGAAGACATCAAGAGAAGCTCCTTTCCAGGGAGAGGATGGTGGAAATGACGCAGGGGATGTGTCTGAACAGGCCCACAGTCATGGGTTTTCTGATGCAGCTGGGAAGTCCATGTTAAATGGGGAAAAAAAAAATCAAAATAAATCCCTGCTTTGAATTTATAGTGTTTGCCTTCTGCAAGGGACAGATGCTGAGTTCTGGGGATAGGGGATAGAATCTCATCAAACCGGAGGGTCCTTTGGAGACCAAAGAAGGGGAGGTAGGTGTCTTCTCGGCTTAGGGAAATGACCTCAAACGCATCATAAAGGGGTTTTCTGCCCCTTGCACCGCCTCTGACATTGAAGAGCCCTCCTCCCATCACAGTGAGTTATTTCCATCTATGATGGGGGCAGGTGTGCTGGGGTTGGGGCAGGAAAGAGCTCTGTGTTCAGAACCAGGTTTTCTGCCCTTCCTCAGCACCAGCAGGGGGCCAGCTTCCATGGGCAGGGGCTTTGGAGCCAGCCGTACATGGGACCTGACCATTACTCTGGACCAACTGGATGACCCTGGGATCCCAACTGAACTTGTTCTGTAAGTGGTGACAGAGAATGCACCAAGTCGTGGGAGACGTAAGCACTCTGTGGAGAGTAGTGCTGTGGGCCTGCACTCCCCTCATCCTGGAGCTGCTGTCTGGGCCTCAGCTTCCTCATCCGAAAAACCCTCCCTCCCTGGTTGTTAAGAAGATTCAACTCTTGCTTTCCCTGACCCCTGCCGCACCCCCTTCATAATTCATTCACCTCCCAGCAGCCGATCTTGAAGGTATCAGTGGGACCTGGCCTGTCTCCTACTTAACACCTTCTAACCCACATAGAGTCCAATCGAGGCCCTTGTTGGCTAGTCCCTGCCTCCATTCTAGCCACATCTCCTCACTTGCTCATGGCACACTGGCCACACTGGCCACACTGGCCTCCTTTCTGTCCCCTGACACTTCCTTCCTCTCTCATTGTCTTTCCCCTGCTGCTTCCTCTGCCCGGAATGCTCTTCCCCAGGACTGTCTGGCTCCCTCTTTCTCACCACTTGGCTTCCCCTTGGACAAACAGGGCAGCTCTCCCTGACCACACTGGCCACTAAAACCTCTTCCTTCCCAGTCACTCCTTAGCAGGGTGTCCTGTGCTAGTTCCCACATGGCGCTCATCTGTCTTGGAAATCAGCCTGAAGGTCTTCGGTTGTGCTCTTTAGTGTCTCTCTCTCCCCAACCCGAATGGAAAGCCACGGAAGCATGGACCTCTTCTGTCTTGGTTGTTGCTCTGACAGAGCCCCCAGCCCACTGGCCGGCACTTCCAGTGGCTGCATGACTCCCGGCAGCGAGGATACCGATGACTAACACACGCAGCAATTACCGAGGGCCGGTAGGAACCGATCTGAACACTTTACACATATTCCTTCATCGGATCCTCACAGGAGCCCATGAGCTCGATGGAATTATTATTTCTTATTCCCAGTCTAAGGAAGAAGAAAGTTAAGGCACAGAGAGGTTGGGCTACAAGGTCAGAGTTACCCAGCTAGTAAGGGGCAGAGCCAGGATTCAAACCCAGACAGTCTGGCTCCAGAGTCTCTGTTCTTAGCTTACATGGAAAGTGCTTGTTGGACTTATGGTACGCAAGAGAGAACATGAACGGTGCACCCAGCACACCCCTGTTTCCCAGAGCCCCCCCACCCTTCCACGACAATCTCCTGTCCCTACTGGCTCTGGCCCCAGCCTACCGCTAGCCCTCAGGTCCTTCTCTTTGTAAAAGCCTTCCCTCTCCAGCCACGAGTGAGGACAGCACCCCTCCCACACATGTACACACACATGTGCACACTCGCGCGTGCGCACGTGCACACACGCACACCCCGGGACTTGATTCTGCCTGGAAGAAGTGGCGGTAGCCCGGGCTCCATTCCCACCTCTGCCGGGTGATTACTCACACAGGGTGTGTCCCTGAGGGCAGGTCACCTGCAGGCTTCACACTCATCATTGGAGCCTCACACCTCCAGCCAGGGGCAAATTACCCCAGCAGCTCTGCCGGCCAAGGAGAGAGGCCGGGGTTTGGGGGGGCGCGTGTTTGAGCCCAGAGCCTAGGGCCCCAGCAGGCTCACACGCTGGTTCTTTTCATTTGCACCTCAGCGGCTGTCGGCTGTGACACAGGCTCGCCTCTGGCTACTGTGAAAAGCCAAGTCCCTGCCTCTGAGCCTCAGCCTCAGTCAGGGGATCTCGGCCTGGCCATCTCTTTCTGTCTGGCTCTCTTTGTCTTTCTCTCAGCTGCTCTCTCCTTCATTCTCTTTTCGCCCATTTCTCTTTGTTGGTCTCTCATCTCCGTGTCTCTCATTCTGTCTCTGGGTTCCTTACCTTTCCACCAGGGGGTTTTGCCTTGTTCCTTGAGCCTGGGGGTGGGTTCTGCAGCTTTGGGGCTGTGGCCCATCACGTCCCCGTGGGGTCTTCCTCTGGGGTGCCTCCCAAGGTGTGCTGGTGGGCTCAGAGGTGTTGCCTGGGATTCTGGCTTCGGTTCAAGCCTCTGCTGCTCATGTGATAAATACACTTGGTCTGGCCTCTAACCTCCCTCAGTCTCTGGACCCTCCCCATGGCAGCTCCTGAGTGAGGGGAGTGTACTCGTGCAGAAACATTGGCACCAGAGTCACCACAAAGGTATGAGGGATGGGGCGCCGGGGTGGCTCAGTTGGTTAAGCGTATGCCTTCGGCTCAGGATGTGATCCTGGGGGCCTAGAATCAAGCCCCTGCTCAGCAGGGGTCCTGCTTCTCCCTGTGCCCCTCACCCACTCGTGCTCAAGTGCTCTCAATTTGTCTCACACACTTTCTCTCAAATAAATAAAATCTTTTAAAAAAGTTATGATAGATGTGGTTACCATCTGATCCTGTCACCTATGGCATTGGCCCCCAGGCTCTGCTCCTGACTTCTGAAAGTACCCTCTTACCCTCTCCCCTTTCTTTCTTTCTCCCTCCCACCAAAAATGTCTCAGGACAGACCCCCATCAGTAGGAGACAAAGAGTGGCACATACACACGGGTAAACAGGCAGGTGTCTTTGCTTAACCATGGAATTTAATAGTAAACTTTTACCTATGCTATAAATAGCTCTTTTCCTGTATAATAAGTTTAGCTGAATAGAAAAAGTAAGTTCGAGAGACCAGAAAAGCCCTTTCTGCTACAAGCATCTTCTTTACATTCCTCAAATGGATCAGATGTCACCAGGGATGAAGGAATCCTCCTCTTTTGAAAATGCACATACTTCATGGACATCAAGGCTGTCAGTCATTCACCCTCTAGTGTGAACTCCTTTCTTTTTTTTTTTTTTAAAGATTTTATTTATTTATTTGACAGACAGAGATGACAAGTAGGCAGAGAGGCAGGCAGAGAGAGGCGGAAGCACGCTCCCCGCTGAGCAGAGATCCCGATGCGGGGCTCCATCTCAGGACCCTGGGATCATGAACAGAGCCGAAGACAGAGGCTTTAACCCACTGAGCCACTCAGGTGCCCCTGAACTACTTTTGTTGACACTCAATTAGTTTCAGTAATCCTGGTAGATTGGAAATCCTGAGAAAGAAAGGGTTGGAGAAGCAAACAGCATTGTAAGGGGAGGTACACTGAGTAGAGGAGGACAAGATGAGTAGTCTGAGGGGAAGAGAGGACAGGGTTAAAGATCACATGTGTAGAAGAAGGATGTTCCATTGTGGCTACACACTGGAATGGGTGAGATGGTCTTTGAAAAGTCCCAATGCTCAGGCTCTACCCCAACCAATGAAATCAGAATCTCTGAGGTGGGGTCCAGGCTTCAGTATTTTTTAAAGCTCCCCAGAGTCTAATGTGCAGCCAAGTTTAAGCACTAATTCTCTACCCAGTGCTTCACAACTTACATGTGCATACAAGTCACCTTATTAAATGCAGAGTCTGATTCTGTTCCTCTGAGGCGCTTGTTCTCCAAAAAAAGGGCAAAGGTCTGGGATGGGGTCTGAGATTCTGCCTTTCTTCCAATGCCAATAGTGTGCCTCTCTGAGCACACTGTGAGTAATAAGGCTGTAGTTTTTACTGCATATTTTCCAATGTGGCTTTGTTCTCAAACAATGACAGATGAAAAATGGGAAATATTGGCTGTGTGCTGATCCACACAATCTCTCCAGCGCAGAGTTCTGGCAAATGTGGGTTGGAGCACAGGGTTGGGCTGGAGGCCCTGGGCTCTGCAAGCTGGGATGTTACTGTCTCCTGGCTAGATGCTCTACACAGGAACCAAAAGCCATGATTGGCAAGCTCAGGCTGGCATGCAGTGCACTTGGCATTCTGTGGTGGCGTGGCTGTGCCCACTTGTAGATGTGGCCTAGATGTTGGTCTGTCTCCTCATGTTAGTCTGCCTTTCTCCAGGGGGCAGGCAGAGGGCAGATGTGTCCTTCCCAATAGCTGTGCTGTCCTTACTGACAGCCAGAGACTCAAGATATGCAATGTGAAACAACAGATGCTTTTGTGAAGCAAGGAGGAATGGGTAGGTGATGAGGAGAGTGGAACAGGGGCAGGGTGAGAGGGCTGGGGACACACCTATCCGCACTGATTGTGATTGAAGTCCCTCACCACAGGATTCCAAAGCATGCCTCCCTGTATTTCAACCACAAGGGGGGTTGGAAGGAATGACTTAGGAATCCGGTTGTAAGAAGTCCCTCAACCACGCTCATCCCATTCTGCTCTCCCCATGGCATGACTGCTCAGAGAAAAATACTTGAACCTCCTGCCATTTGTAAAAATGAGATATGTCTAAAAGTTACTGTGCAGTCACCTCAGTTCTAAAACAGAGGGCCCTGAACGTAATTTAACCTTTTTTTGATGACTCAATGTCAACATTATGAGTGTTCATTATCACACTCTGCTTTTTAGGTTTTCACCTCCTTCCGCCAAGTTCATCAAATGTCACTGCTGACATGTATTTGCATCCAGATGCCTCCCGCCCACCTGTCCTTCACTTTGATGATTCCAACGTGCTAAGCCAGTGTAGTGTAGTGGGAGAGCTGTGGGGTCTGCAGTCAGAAAGCCTGGAAAGTTACTTTGCCTCAGTTACATTGTCTAGAAAATAGGTATGGTGATAATTTTTTAAACTGACTTTATTTTTTAGAGCAGTTTTAGATGTGTAGCAAAATTGACTGGAAAACACAGAGAGTTCCCATACCCTCTACACATGCCCAACCTCCCTCACTGTCAACAGTCAGCACAGCCAAGTGGTAGGGGTATTTATCTTAGAAGGTTGTTTTAAAGATTGGGTAAAATAATATATATAAAACATAAAATACCAGGACACCTGGGTGGCTCAGTTGGTTAAGCAGCTGCCTTCGGCTCAGGTCATGATCCCAGCGTCCTGGGATCGAGTCCCACATCGGGCTCCTTGCTTGGCGGGGAGCCTGCTTCTCCCTCTGCCTCTGCCTGCCATTCTGTCTGCCTGTGCTTGCTCTCTCTCCCTCTCTCTCTGACAAATAAATAAATAAAATCTTTAAAAAAAAACATAAAATACCTACCACAGTGCCAGGCACATAATAAATGTGCCAAATATATGTAGTTATCATTATTATCATTAATTATAATTGTGTGTTATACAAGAGTCAGTGATGACCGTTAGGGTCCTAAGATTAAAGTTAAGTGGCTTTGGTGGGAGGATCTGAGGGAAGGTGTTTGGGGGCAGAGCCAGTTTTCAACACCTCTCTGTGCTTAGGTCTGTGTCCGGGCAATGGGAGGTCTGACTTCTGGAGAAATGGGGCAGGATCGAACATAACCCCTATCTGGAAGTAGCTTCATCCTGTGGATTGGGCTTAGCACATTCTCTAAGAGTGGGTCCCTTGCAACTCATAATGATGCTTACCTGACCCTCTCTGTGTATGCTAAAAGTCCTGTGGGCTTTTTGGGAAAAAAGCTCAATAGACAAGGTCTAGTGTGTGGGCCAGATGTGTAAGGTTGAAATTGGATGGGATCCAAAATGTGTCTTCAGTCCTGACCAGAAGAAGAGCAGCCAAGAGGGGTCAGGACCACGGACAGCTCCTCCAGATGAGGGCTCCTTGGACCATGGACAGCTCCTCTGGGCGAGGGCTCCTCCTAGCTCTTGGGCTTTCCCACGGTGGCCCCTTGTGGATCACTGTCAGCAACTAAAGACCATCCTCGCCCTGTAACCAGCCAGGGCTCTGTTTTTCTGCCTGCCTGGGAAGTGGTTAGGGGTCTTACATTCTTTGGGCGCCTCTGTGTGTCTATGTGGAAGGGACATTAGGGGAGGTTGACCTCTCTTTTGCCATCCCATTCCCTCAAGCTCCCCTTTTCTTCTGAACAACTCCAGAGGCCAAGACTTACAGTGCCTGGAGTATACTGCAAGAAATGGGGAGACATTGGGTGTTGCCTTCGGTTAAAAAAAAAAAAAAAAAGGAGGTCAGGAAATAGAGGACTGATAATGGCCCAGGGACTTGGTGAAACTCTGTTGGCTTCCTTGGTTCACTGCTTCTGCCACAGGCTTCAGTCAGATAGAATCAGGTATCTGTTCTGGCCTTAGCTCCCCATCACATTGGTCAGGGCCCCTATCTTCTCCATGGGGAAGCTCAGACTGGCCACTTGGTCATTGGCACCAAGTGGAGCCCCCTCCCTCGGCACAGCCTGGATGCTAGTTGCCCAGCCTTGTTGCCCCCCTCCCTAGTTCTTTCCCTTCCCAAACCACACTCAATCCCACCCATCCCACTCCCAGGTCCTTACCTGGGAGAACCCAAAGAGTGTGCCCCTCAGATTTTTGGTGAGCTTAACTGAGGAAAATGATACAGGGGAGGGATGGTCCGCATGTTGTGCAGTGTGTGTATCCCTCAAAGTAGTCTAAATTCCACCTTGGGTTAGGCCAGTCCAGTGGAAGGCAGTGTATTAGATAGTGTGGGGCTAATTACTCTGCAAAACGGCTTCTCCTAAGCTCTGGTACCAGACCGGGAGTGTAACTAATTGTCCTGTGAAACACATCACTATGTCAGAAACAGACCGATTTAAAACAAATGTCATTTTGCTAAAAGCCAATTTGCCAAAAGTCAATTCACAGAATGGCCAATTTGTCAAATGACCAATTCATCACCTTGACTTACTTCCTTTAACTGTTTGGTGTGCGTTGACTGGTTTGCATTTTGTCATTATTAGAGTATTTGCAGGACTGCTCCATTTGTCTCTGCCCCTGCTCCTGGTGTTTGAACTATGGTGAAACCACCCCTAGTCTCTTCCTGTGGCTGCAGAGCAGGGAGGTGGGGCAGGGGCAATCCAACTGATTCTAAGAGGCCACTGGGAAGACAAATGGGAAACCACCCAGCGAAAACCAAATTGGTAAAGGAAACAATGAAATTTAGCAAACTGACCTCTTGGAGAATCAGCTGATCTGTGACTAGGCTTCTTGGGAAGTGACAGAGAAGCGAGTGACCTAGCACACTTGGGCCTCCTTTGGAGATGCTGATGAGGGTCTTGCTTTTCCATCCTTTGGCCACCTCTCTGTGGAGACTGGCAGGAGGCCTCGATGCTTGGTTTTGGAACCAAGAAAGGCCATGCCTCTCCCAAGCTTGCTTTCGTCTGCAGGTTCATAAAGTGCACAGCACTTCCGTCTCCACATTCCCCTTGGTCAGGAGAAGCCAGGGCCCCTGTGTAAGTAGATGCAAAGGCTTTTACAGAGTGTATTTCTCTCTCTTGTTTTATTTATTTATTTATTTATTTATTTATTTATTTATTTGACAGAGAGAGAGATCACAGGTAGGTAGAGAGGCAGGCAGAGAGAGAGGGAGGAAGCAGGCTTCCCGCTGAGCAGAAAGCCCGATGCGGGGCTTGATCCCAGATCCTGGGATCATGACCGGAGCGGAAGGCAGAGGTTTAACCCACTGAGCCACCCAGGCACCCCTGTCTCTCTTGTTTTATATATGTCTACCCATTTCTGTCTGTCTCTTTGTCCTTTTTTTTTTTTTAACCTCTTCTGGTTTCTGTTACCTTACTCCATTTAATAATATATCCTTCATTATTAGCACCTTCTTGAAACAAGGCAGAAAAAGAATCCAGACCTGTTCTGAAGGCAGTTCTGTGGGTCCATTTCCCCCCACTCCTGCCCTGAGCTCCCCAAGATCCTTGCTCCTCCAGAAGCAGCATCTTAGCTCACCTGAGGTCTGATCCTGGGGCAGGGCATAGACCCCCTGTCTTCAGGAAGATATGGAACCAAAACATGCATTGCTGTGTCTTCCTTGGGTGATGCAGCATCTTAGCCCAGCACAAACTCCTCATGTGCCCACTGAGACTGCTTTCCCACGTTGGTGTCTGTTTGCAGTTAGTCTCTAGTCCCTCCTCACTCTGGGGTGGGCATTGTTCCTGCCCCACCATCCCCTCAGTCTGCATATCCCCCCACTTAGAATCATGAGCCCCAATTCTTCTGGAACTTGTCACCCTGGCAGCTTTTCTCCCCCAGTTGCCTCCTCCAGTGAGGGGTCAGGGAGGCCTGGCACTGGTGTTGGTTGCACGCCTACAAAGCACCAGGGACTGGGAGCAGCATTGCATATGTTATCTTGAAAACCTTGTCACTGAAGTGTAACATACAAACAGCAAGCTGCAGCTATCCATGTGTGTGTCACGTATTTTCATATCTGTATTTCATATCTATATTTCTATATATCATCTGTATATCATATCTATATTTCATATCTATGACTCACTTGAGCTTTCACAAGCAAACACACCCATGTGCCCATCACGGGACCAAGAACTAAAACATCTGGAGTCCCCAGAATCTTCCAGTCCCTCTTTCTGGTTGTTGATTTTCCCCACTCCGAAGGGTAACCATGATTCTGACTTCTAACAACATCGGTTAGTTTTGTGCTTTATATAAAAGGCATGTGTGGTTTATAATCCTTACCACAATTCAACAAGAGGGAGCTGTTTTTAACCCCCCTGCACTCATGAGCCACCAGGCTCAGAGAGATGAGTAACTTGTCTAGGAGCACACAGGCAGTAAATGGTGCCAGAGCTTGGAGTCGAGCCTAGGGTTGTCTGGCTCCAGACCTCACCTTCTTTCTTCTAGATCGTGACTCTTTCTCCTGCACTTGTGCTCCCCCGCAACCCCACCACTGTGTGTCAGGTCTGGGAATGCCTGAAGTTATTGGTTCTACCAACCTGTAGGTATCCAGGACAAGAGCTTTAGTCTGCCCCGTGCATCTCGGCTCGGGCTCAGTAGAATGCCTGGGATTCCTTGGCGGTCAGTGTGTGATGGTTGTGTATAGGGAAGGCCTTGCCCTGGCACTCAGATTAAAAGGGGACTGCATCCCCCCTCCCTGCCTTCTTTACCCTCTTGCCATTACTTTGTTCTTGCCGTGGTTGCTGGGACCCATGCCCGCTGGTTCTGTTTCCTGCTTGTTCCCGAGCTACTCACTTCTGAGTGGGACACCAGCCTCGGGGTGGCTTGTCCTTGGCAGGGCTCTGAGGTTGCTTTCTGGGGTGTGAGCATCTCATCTGAGATCTCTGTTGTGGGAATTGATTACAGTGATGCTCAGCGGCTGCAGAACAAATAGCCCAGTTGGAGGAAAAGTTACCCAGGCTGATTTTATGGTGCAGCCATCCAGGGCTGCATAATGTCTCTTCCTAATGAGGTTTCTGCAACATTAACTCTGCAGGGCTGGAGGGAGGGGCGTAGCCCCCGGAGAGTGTGTGGCTTCAGGGAAGTATGGATGGCAGAGAAGGGAGGATATCTCCCCAGCTGACAGCACCTGGCACGTAGTGTTCAGATCAGCCCATTTCTCCTGCAAAGCTCAAACCCTGCCATCCATGATGTCAGCCTTTAAAACCACCCACAAGAGTCTGGATATCAAGGGTTCCCTGGGAAGAACCTGGGTATTCAACACTTGTTAAAAATCTCAAGACCTCACAGAGCACGTGTGAGCTTTAATTCTGTGAATCTTAAAACCAACGTGGGAGGGGGACGGGGTGCCTGGGTGGCTCAGTCAGTTGAGCACCTGACTCTCGGTTTGGGCTCAGGTCCTGATCTCAGGGCTGTGGGATCCAGCCTGCTTCAGGCTCTGTGCTGGGCGTGGAGTCTGCTGAAGATTCTCTTCCTTTCCCTCTCCCTCCCTCTCTGCCCCTTTCCTCTTGGGAGCACCTGTGTGTGCCTATTGCACTCTCTCTCAAATAACTAAAATCTTTAAAAAGAAAAAAAATGGCTTAGGAGGGGGAGAGGAGAGGAAGGAGAGGGGATGGCCCAGCAATAATTCCCAGGGGTAGTTTGAAGCCTTGCCGGCGGTGCCATTGTCACCTACTGCGCGTGACACTCCTCTTGATAATTTCACACACTTCTGTTTATTTACTCTTCTTACAAGCTTATGTTACAGATGAGGAAACTGAGGCACAAAGAAGCTTGTGTTTGAACCCAGGTCGCCTGGCTCTCTCCTCCCAGACTGGCTCCTGCCTGGCCAGCTCCTCACCATCACTGAGCACCCCCAGACCCCCCGAATACTGGTCTATCTCTTGGCCCAGCCCTTTGCTGGTTTGATTCTGCTGATTAGGAGAGTAGAGGAAAGGGGGTCAGGAGGGCACACAAGGATTAGCAGGGGAACTGGCTACTTAGGAGGGCAGTCAGCCCACAAGCAGGAGAAAAAGGCAGCTCCCTTGGTCTTTCCTTTGTCTTGACAACAGCAGGGGCACTTGGCCAAGGCCAGAGGAAACTAGTTCCACTTCATCCCCCCTCCCCCCACACCGTGTGCCCCTTTGACATTGGTCCCTGGTCACTTCTGCCCCGTCCTCTTTCCTCCTATTCAAACTTGACTTCCGGAGACAATGAAACAAATTCGTTCACACTGAGATCAGCCCTGAGAAAGTTTGCATCTCCTGGGAGTACCTGAGATTTCTAAGCAGACAAAGCCCTGCTCCCTATGTTGAGGTAGCTGAGGTTGTTGAGGTCGTTAAGGTCATTGAGGTCAGAGGATGAAGCAGCATAGTTTAGATCCTTGCCACCAAATGCCTCTAAAAGACTGACCTTGAAGGTCAGCCAGAGATAGGTGCACACATGGGCAGTTCACCTACCAGGTAGACCTGGGGCACCTGAATGTCATCCCATGGGCTTGGGAGAGCCAACAGAGAGGGGCAATTGCAGGACTAATTTCCCTCCTGCGATGGAGGGTAGAGTTTGAGGGCAAGCTTGAAGGACAGGCAGAGACAAGGTGGGAATTTCCTGCCAGATCCCAGGAGCACCTCAGAGGAGGGTGAGCACCCCAGTATCCCACCCAGGAGGTCCTGCCGCCCTCTGTCCCGACAGTATACACTGCAGTGGGTGCATCCTGCAGCGAGTGGGGTGCAGAGGGGACCAGGGGGCTCAGTCTCCCAGGAGCAGCGACTCATGTGCTGATTCCAGCCACAGCCCAGTTCTCCCCAAGGCCCCCAGGCAGTGCCCCCCTGCCCTGCAAACTCCACCAAGAAAGCAAGGAAGGCTATGGGGCCGGGGTGGTTGACACTCTCCCCACTCCTGTGGGGGCCTCCTCTTGGCCCATGACAGCGGGCGGGGGCAAGCCAAAGGGGACCGGCCAGAGGCTGCTGCTCTTCTCTCTGTCCGCTCACCGTGGGAAGGTCGTGTCCAAGTGCTGGGGTGGGAGGGGGCGCACCCCAAGCATAGGGGCTGGTGCCTCTGCCCCTCGCTTTGAAATGCTGGCTGGGAGCAGGTTAGCCCTAGTTAAGGATTAGAGAATGTTGGAAACTTCCCTGCGTCCCTCATCCCTCGTGGGGCTTCTCAAACTTGAATATGCCTACAAATGACCTGGCCGGCTTGCTGAGATGCAGATTCTGCTGCAGCAGGTGGGGCCGGAAATCCGGACTTCTAACAGAGTCCCTGGGGGCTCAGCTGTGGCCAGCCCAGGCACTGAGCTGCCCAGGGTGGGATGTGGGCACGAGCCAGGGGCTAAGGGGGGGGACTCCTCACTAGCAGTAGCTGTGGGAGCCAGCCCCCACCCCCAAGCCGGGCCGCCATACACCCACCTTGCTGGGAGGGTCGTGTTGTTGGAAGGGGAGCCTGAGGGGCTGGGAACTGACTGCAGGTCTCATCCCCGGTTGCCAAGGGGGCTGATGGCAGAACTGTCCTCAAGTCTCAGCCTCCGGATTTCCTGTCCTGGATTTTCCAACCCTGATCTCCCCGCCCCTCCCTCCAGTGCCAGGTGTGGCAGCTGATAGCTCCAGGTCTGCTGAGAGCCCTGCACACAGCCTCAGTGACGCCCCCAAGCCTGTGACAATGCCTGCTTCACAGCCAAGGAGCCTCTAGGGGTTAGGAAACTTGTGTGAGTCCCCACAATGGGTCCCTGGCTGGCTGTCCATTCCCAGGCTCAAGTCCTTCCCTGACAGTCTCCCAACAAGGAAGACCTGGGTGAGGTGACCTATTTCCCTCCCCTCTAGGCTGCTAATTGGGTGGGCTTTGGGTCACCAGTCAGGCTATGAGGGCAAGGGGACAGACCGGGGCTGCCTGGAGCTTCCTTGTGGCTTGAGAGGCAGACAGAGCGGGTCCTGAGCTCTGCAGTGGGATGGCAAGCTGGCGGCAGGGATCCTAGGGCTGAGTCTGGCCTTGGCTGGTGCCCAGCAGTCCCTGGCTGGGCCCCCTGCTGATCCCCTCAGAGGCCGGTCTGCCAGGGGGGCCCAATCTGGTTAGAGCGTGAAGGGGGATTAGCGCAAGAACATGGGGTCCTGACCTCGGCTTCCTAGGCCCTGCTTTCCCCAGCCCTGGCTGAAGCTGGAGGGATTGGCAGAGTATGTGGGAGGAGGGGGCCACTGGGATAGCACCCAAGTCAGGGTGTGGGCCTGGCTGACCCCTTCTCTTCACAGAAAGGGGCCAGGCCTGGGTCTCTGGAGGTGTTCCCAGACCGGGGGGTGCTGCAGTTGGCGGACCGTTGCCTCTCAGCGTCCTTGATCTTGGGTTGTGGGGTTCAGACCGTGAGGATCTTGGCCTCAGGACTCTCAACTGGAGCTCCCCACCCAGCCCAGGTGGACTCCTAGGGACTCCAGCTCCCTCTCTATCTTGTGGGGTCCCACGGGAGTCACCTTCCTCCAATGCTGCCCAGACCTCCCTGCTCATGTTGCTGGTGCCAGCTCAGAACTACCCAAGGGTGTTCAGTTACTGAGGCTCCATGAGGGTACGTGAAGGGAAGCGCAGGGTTGATAGAAAAACAAGAGCGACCAGTGCTTCTCCAGCACCTCCTCTCTGTTTCTGAGCTCCCACTGGGTCTGCTGAGGCCACGTTAGGCCGAGGAGGTCAAGCACACCCGGTGCCCGACTGAGGAGGCTTAGGTTTCTTGCAAAGACCATACAAAGACAGCCTGTCCAGCTCCAAGTTCCTGGCTTCCGCTCTCAGTCACTCTTCCTTGTTTTGGCCAGAAAAATGCAGATGGATCACAGTGAGAGAACATGCATCTAATATGGGAAACAAAAACAGAAGAAAAATTATTAAATTTCTTTACTACCTAGAGCCCACTGATAAGTTCTGAAGCAGACAGAGTGACATTCCTCTAGGGACTTAACTGCCTTGATGTTAAGACTTTGCTAAGGGCAAAAGGCAATCTTAGCCTGACCCCCAACCCCCCAAGATCCCGAAAGTCTACCTTAACTAAAAATTCCTTTGGAATCTTCCCAAGGTACATGTTGGCAACCATCCCCCAAGCATATGACCCACCGATATACATCTGAAGGGTTTCATGACCAAGGTTTTATTAAGACAGTAATAAATTACCTTTTCCCAACAATAGCTGGCCCCCTGGAAACCTTGTTTCCACAATTTCTTAGAGACTCACACTGTCCCTAACCCCCTCACAACTTGAAAGTATATAATGGGTCACTCCTCATGACCCCGGGGCAGCTCTTCCTGGGTCCTGTCCCCTTGCTTTAATAAAATCACCCTTTTCTCACCAAAGACATCTCAAGAATTCTTTCTTGGCTGTCAGCTTTGAACCCTAATAACGTCTTTCCTACATCACATCCACATTAGTTCAGTTCAGTTAAAAATTAGTGAGCTCCAATGTTCTAGGTCTGGTGATACTGTAGGGAGCACAGGAGACAGTTCTTTTAAGAGAGAATGGTCTGGGGCAAAAAAGACAGAGAGAGAGATGATGGTCTGGAGTGGGAGAAGGATGTTAACCCAAAGTCAGTATTATTATTCGGTATACTAATATTTCATTATAAACCTGGATTAGAGCTAAGAAGGAAAAGCATGGGGTCTTAGGAATCTGAAGCAGAGGGAGCAGTCAGGGGAAGTGTCTATAGACTGAGATATGAAGGATGAGTAAGAGTTTACTGGGTAAAGGGTAGAGGAAGAATATTCTAGGCAGAGGAGTAGCAACGGCAAAGGTCCTGTGGCAGGAGGGATTTGAGGAACTGAAGGAATGACAGCCTAAGTGGAGTAATAGGCAGGGATGACAGACCACAGCACCTGTCACATCAGATCTTGCAAAGTCGGTGCCACTTCTCATCCCCACCCCATTTTGCAGATGAGAACACCGAGGCCAGAGAGTTTAAATGACTTGCCCGAGACCACGTGATTTAAGTGGCTAAGCCAGGGCTTACTGAACCCATCTCTATGATGACATTCTGCTGTGGGCTTTCTCCTGTCCACACACTGCCTCTCAGTGTGTGCTTCCTGGGCCAGCAGCATCCGTATCCCCGGGGAGCTTGTCAAAGCCCAAGACCTCATCCTCACCCTTAGAATCACCTTAGATTCTGATTCTAATCTTAGAATCTGGCCCCAGGCCTCTATTTATCTCCCCAGGCTGACTCTTGTCTGGCTGCTATGTCCTTGCTCTCCAGTCTGCCTTTCGCTGTCCTGCCTGGGACTTCCTTCCATGCGCCTATCTGCCCCGTGGCTCTGCCCCCTCTGCTTCCCCTGGCTAGGGTCCGGCCACCATGGCTCCCAGTCTGGATTTGTCTTTCCAGCTCTGGCACCCTCCCTGTCTCGGTGTATCTCATTCTGCCCTGACCAACCGCAGGCCATGTTCACCTCTGGGTCTGTGGCAAGGTCACTGCGGGATGAAGGTAGAGCAAAAACACAAGATGTAGGCAAAATGGAGGGGAGAAACATTACTTCAAAGAGGACTGGGAAAGACAAGACAATTTTTGACCAGATAGGAGGTCAACTGGAGCAAAAAACCCCCTGAGAATAGCTTTGTTTGGGTCTGTGCAGTGGCCAAGGCTTTGGAGGCCGGGGCAGGCTTCTGGTGCCCCCTAGTGAGCAAACTGGGGACAACAGTCAGACCCTGGGGAAAGGGACCGGCCCACTACGTTGGATGAGGGACAGAAGCCTGCTTTCTTAAGTACTGCCATGGAGGTCCTAGGACAGAAGCGAAATCGCAAGAACTCATCTTCTCCAAACCCGTGTGGTGTTGTTTTTGGGTTTTTTTTTTTTTTTTGTATTTTTTAAAGATTTTTAAAATTTTTTATTTGACAGAGATCACAAGTAGGCAGAGAGGCAGGCAGAGAGAGAGGGGGAAACAGGCTCCCCGCTGAGCAGAGAGCCCGATGCTGGGCTCCATCCCAGGACCCTGGGATCATGACCTGAGCCGAAGACAGAGGCTTTAACCCACTGAGCCACCCAGGCGCCCCCACCACCGTGTGATGTTTTTATCTCCATTGTATAAGCAGGGACACTTAAGGACTCAGCACCTACCTTCCAGGGGCCCAGTTGATTAGTGGTACCAGCAGGCTTCGAACCCAGATCCGCTTCTCCCAGAGTTCTGGCTCTTTCCAGCACCTCCTGTGCCTCAGGCATACTGCCTTTTCCCCAGGCTTTTAAGGCCCACCCTTTCCTCAGGTCTAGAGGCTGGCTTCTTCCGGGGTCCCAAGTTCCCTTAAGTTCCCTTTCCTTCCTGTGGGAGGGGCTTGCTCCTGGGGGCTGGCCCTGGGCCCCTCTGTACCCACCCCTGCACCCTCACTTCATGGATGGGCTCTTGATGTCACCTCTCCTACCTGCCCTGGGGGCAGCATGTTTCCTCCGTAAGCTCTGGGGCTCCCGAACGGTGTCTAAAAGGCCATAGGATCAAATACCTCTCTGCTATAAGCTGTCACCTTCTCTGGCCTGTTGCTGGCACTTTCTACTCTAGGCAAACCTCCCCGCTCATGGGTGGTGCTAGCCTTGATTAGGCTTCCTGCCTTCACATGGACTATTCTGCCCCTTCCTTCCCTACTTAGCTCCCCGTGTGAGTCCTTATAGAATTGCACTTCCTGAATTGTACTTTGATGCAATACTATTATAAGAACCAGACACTTGAAACCCATTTATTATAAGGGTCTAGTATCATTGATTAGGCCACACTGTCATTTTTTATAAGGATCCCTGGAGAATTCTTGTCTCATCTTACTACCCTGAGCAGCTATCCTCCTGAGAAACTGAATGTATACGTATACTGGGGACACTGCTAAGGGACGAGTCCCCCCTGTTCCATCAGCTCTCAGAGAGTCCAGAGCCCCTGCTCTGCCCCGGACCTGGCAGATGTGCCTGGATGACATCCTGCCTTGTTCTTCGTCTCTGCCATTGATTTTTCTTCTCTTTGCCCCACTTTTCACTCTTGCTTTCTTGCTGTTTTGTAAATCCCTATAAGCCACTTTAAAGCCTTTCTGAAACAAGGTTGGCTTGAATCAATAAACTAATCGATACAAATAAAAAACCTTCCTTGTAGGGTGGTGGTGAGGATTAAACAGGTTAGTGGATGTGAGTAGCCAGCCCAGAGTTCCCTCCCAGGCTTGGCTGGAGGGTCAGCTGCCAGCTGGGGCCCAGATGACTGTCCCACTGGAGTTGCCCACCTCCTGTGCGCCCTCCATAGTCCTGACTCTGTAGAAGTCTCTAGGCCCCTGCTCCTCCCTGCCTTGTCTTGTCCTCGCCATCCATGCTTTGTTCTCCCTGGCTCCCTGTGGGGAGGAGAAAGTGGATGGCTGTGTCTGTCTTCTCTTATCCTGCCTTTCTCAGAAAGTGTGCTGTCAGCGATGGCCCCCCCTTCCCTCCTCTCCCCTTCCCTCCCCTCCCCCTGGGATCTCAGATGCTCTAGGAACCAAACTTGCTGTGTGGGAGCAGTGTGGCTTGCTGTGGCTTGGGGTAGTCAGCATGTGGTGGGATTGTGTTGGGGGTGGGGGGAGGAAGAGATTATCTGGTTCAGTCTGTGCGTTTGACAGACAAGAAAACTGAGGCCCAAAGTGCAAAGCGATGGGGCCACATTGTGAACATACTTCGGCTCATTCACGTCAAGTCTGAGTATGACCCTGCCTTCCTCAGAGGTTCTCAGGGGCCGTTGTCCCCTCCCAGTCAGAGCAGGCTCTCCAGCACAGCATCCAGGCCTCTCTCTTGGACCATCCCCCCAAAGTAGCCCTGTGTTAGCCATTGACTGTTGAACTTTGAAACACAGTGGCTGAAAAGAACAACAAACATGTACTGTCTCACAGTTTCTGTAGGTGGCTGGGAGGTCTTAGACAAGATTGCCGGCAAGACGTTGGCTGGGGCTGTAGCTTAGTCAATTCCGGTTACTGTAACAGAAATACCATAAACTGAGTAGTTTATAAACAGGCACTATTTGTTCCTCACCGTCGTGGAGGTTGGGAAATCCCGGGTCGCGGTGCCTGCAGGCTGGCGTTGGGGAGGTCCCACTTCCTGGCTCATCGCTGTGTCCTCCCGTCTCAGACCTCTCCGGGGAGGCCGTTCATCCTGTTCACGGGGGCTCCACCCCAAGACCTAAGCACTCCCCTAGGCCCCGCTTCCCAACACTGTCACACTGTCACACTTAAGATTTCAGGGTCTGAATTCTGGGGGGCGTATCAGTACAGAGTCCAGAAGCTTGACTGGGGCTGGGCAATCTGTTTCCTTGATGACTGATGGACATTGCTGGAAGCCAGTGCTGGCCATTGGCAGGAGGCTGCTGGTTCTCTCCATGTGGGTTTCTCCAGAGAGCTGCTTGAGTGTCGTTGACACAGTGGCTGGCTTTTCCCAGAGAGCGTGAGGAGGGAACCTGTGTGACTGTGTGCCCCTGCAAGCCAGCGATCTCTTGTTTCCCTGTGTGGCCAGCCTTGCTCCCAAGTCAGAAGTTTATGCATCAGACCACCCTGCTAGTGCGAACATCTACTTAAGAAGCGGGAGAGATCAAGGTCACGGAACGGGGACAGTAGGCCCAGGCCAGTACAGGGTGTACCTTCCCGGGAGCAATTACCTGCATGACGGAAACTGGGCAGGGGACAGGGCCACCAAGGTGCTGTCTCCAGGCAAGGAAGAGGTGACAACAGGATTAGCAGATAAGGAATGGCTCTCCCGTCCTCTCAAGACCAAGGGGCTGCTGGGAGTTGTGGAGAAAGGGGGGAAGCGGCTATGCTGGCTGGGGGCGCTGGGGGCAGGGTGGCAGGTAGCAGAGGGTGGGGACACCAGGGGCAGCTGGGCAGGTAATGTGGGGTGGGGGTGCTGGGGCAGTTCTGGGAGCAGCCTGTTGACAGAATGTGGAGAGTGTCTCTGGGAATAGGGACAGACTAAACAGAGGTGCCTGAGATGCTTGCAGACAGCTGAGATCAAAGCCCCTTGGAAAGAGCTGGAAGACCCACCTGTGGGGTGGGGGAAGGAGAGGAAGGTGGGCACCAGCGTCTCCCAAAACCCACTGCCACCTGGCCGGAGGTGGGAGTCCAATGTGAAGTGACTGTTGCATTAAGGGACAGAGACAGCCAGCTGTAGTGAAGTAGGGCCCGAGCTGTAATGGAAAATGATATCATTTTGAAGGAGAGAAGTGTCTGTGTCACAGGCTTGAGATGCTTTCCTTCCAGGAGGGAGAGAACAGGGCACAGGCTGCTGGTGATGATGAAGGCTTCAGACCACAGGTGCCTGGGGCCACTTAGGGGCTTGGGGAACAGGAGAAGCTAGGGTTTGCAGGGGAGAGAGATCACAGGCTATCCTGGAGGGACAGGGTTGGGGGACGTGGGAGACTGCACTTTGCCAGGGATGCTGTGGCTCAGGAGGGAAAGGGGCCCGACCTCCAGATGCACAGCCAGGAGGCCGGGGGGCTGGGATCAGAATGGCCTTTCTGAGCTCAGGGACTGTACACTCTGCTACCTCATGCTTCTGTTTCAGTCTCTCAGCAGGAAGACCCGGATGGCGGGGTGGTGCCCTCACAGCCCAGGGACTGTGTGCCGGGGGGCCCCGTGGGCGGTGTTCATGGGGCTGGCAGGGAAACCTAAGGCCTGTGGGGTGAATGGCTGAAAGGAAGGTCATGGTCAAAACCCTGTAGGCCTAGCCCAGTAGGGGCTGAGGGTCTGTGGAATTGCCCAGCATTGGATCCCACATCAGGGCAGTCCCCAGCTGTCCAGCTCAAGGACCCTGAGGGCACATTTGAGGCTGGCTCTCCTGTAAACCCCCCTGGGTCCCATCCTGCTTTAACCTTAGGCACATTGCCTCACTTCTTGGAGCTCAACGCCCTCCTCTGCAGAATAGGGGAGGGCGTCCATCCCCCGACTTCTAGTTCCTGCTCCTGGGGCAGCTGTGCAAAGGGTTAGCTCTGGGACCTTCACTGCCTGGGTTCGGGCTCTGGAGCCACCACTCACCAGCTGTGTTCCCTTGGATTTCTCTGCGCCTCCCTTTTCTCCTTCGGAAAAGGGGAAAGTAAGAGTGTTTGCTCCGTGGTTAGTACCACAGTCAAGTGAGTTCTCGTATGTGCTGGCCTGGGGGACATGCTTGGAACATAGTGGCAGCTGAGCCCACCACTGTGGCAAGCAAAAGCTGTCCTGAAAAAGGGCCTTTGTGAAAGTCTACAGGAAGGATGCTGAGAGGGGAAGGGGGAGGCTGGTGGGCAGGTGCCTGAGGTCCTGTCTTTCCGTGGGGCCAGAGGAGGTGTCCAGAAGCTACTCTGGGCTTGCAGGGGCCAGGGATTTTCAGTCCCTGCGGTTCCTCCTCCCTTCCGTCAGGGCATTGATAATGTGGAGACTAATATCCTCGATGACCCCTGCTATCCAGGCTGTGGGGCAGGGAGGCAGCCCTGTGACCCCCCGCCAGCATGAGGGCGAGGTTGCATGGGGCCGACTCCAGCGTGGGCTCAGACTCTAGGAGGTGGTTCGACGGACGGCAGGCCCAAGAGCACGAGATCCACAGTCAGACCCAGGCCGGACTTCATGACCTGATTCTGCCACATACTGGCTGGGTTTCCAGCGGTGCCTTCCTCCTGAGCCCTCATTCCTTATCAGTAAAACAGAGAGTGGGTCATGGGTGGGTTACCACAGGTGTCAGATAGCTGTGAGCTCATCAAGGAACCCCTCCTTTGCTTGCTTCTTCCCAGTGCTGGATGATGCCTTGGGCGCTGAGCTGACCTCTGGGGGGTCTGTGGGCAGGGCTGGGGTCTGGCGAAGTCAGTCACGGCTGCCCGAAGCTCGTCCCTCCAGCTGCAACCACCTCTGTGCAGAGAGGGGAGGTGGTTGGGGACAAACCTCCCTCCAGAGCAGGGTACCTCTCTCCAGCTCCATCATTCCTTCCTTCCTTCATTCATTCATTCAGCAGATACTCTCCGAGCAGGCCTTTGGGTGCCCAGCACTCTTCCAGATGCTCGAGCACCATTGGGCCATCCCGGCCTCCCTGACTCATCGGGGCACTCCAGAGAAATCTCTTCTGACCAGTGTTTTTCTCCCTCTGGCTTTATCCTCTCAGGGACCTGAGCGAGAACACAATCCAGGCCATCCCCAGAAAAGCTTTTCGTGGAGCTACAGACCTCAAAAATTTGTGAGTCCAGGCCTGGGAAGGAGAAGGGTATAGGGGCTGGAGGGCTGCCCCTCGCAGTATCCCCGTGCACCTCCCCAAGCCCTGTGGTCCAGGCAGCTCAGGAGCTGGTATGGGCCCTGAGATGGCTGGTGCCAGCATGGTCTTCTGAAACAGTCTGGGGTTGAAGGAAACAGGCAGCCTTTGGGGATTGGGTAGAAAGGAGTGTCATGAACTGTGGGTGTTTAGGTGAAGTTTATGGTCCATTTGAATGGCACAGTCTGCATGCGCTTGCCCTTGAGTAGACTGAGAGAGAGCCTGGTGTGAGTTTCTCTTCCAGGTACATAACGTGGAAGTGGCCGCAAGTCAGTTAACTTCACTGAGCTTCAGTATATCGTTCTGTAATATAACGATATATATTATCGTTATATTATAACGATAATTATATATTAAGTTATAGTAAGTTATAATATATACATTATATATAAAATATATACTACAACTTAATTATAATTAAGTTATATTACATATTATAACGATATATATATTAATAACAAGCTCCCAGGCTTGTTCAAGTGCTATTTAAATGTGAAGGTTTCTTCCTACTACTCACATTTATCCTGGTGCACCTCTCCGAGCTCTGACTGTGGCAGGAATGGCAAATGCCCAACATGCTTGTCCTTGCCTGACCCCACATCTGTGGTAGACAACTGAGCACTGCCTTTTTTCCCAGGGACCCCAATCACAGCTTCAGTTTATTCCAAAAGCGGCATTCCAGGTGGCCACGGCTGGTCAGTCTCAGCGAGCTTGGCTACCGCTGCCCTTAGGAGACGCTGTCTCCTCGTCCAGCCGCCAGCACCTTCCGGTGGTCTCCAAAGTGGGCCGGGGGGCAGGCGCCTGCTCCCCGGAGGATATCCAAAGTCAGGTGGAGGAATAGGATATAACTTTTTAAATATTTATTGTTGTTTTTTTTTTTTAAGATTTTATTTATTTATTTATTTGACAGAGACAGGGAGAAAGGGAACACAAGCACAAGCAGGGGGGGTGGGAGAGGGAGAAGCAGGCTCCCCGCTGAGCAGGGAGCCCCATGCGGGGCTCCATCCCAGGACCCTGGGATCATGACACCCAGGCACCCCTATATTTATTGTTTTAACGAAATAAGAAAGAATATAAGCTTTTGTTAGTATTTGCTATTTAGATCTACACCTATATCTTGAACAAAGGACTGGGTGGGGCCAGGCCTCTTTGCTTTAAACTAAGGGAGTGCTTGATCAAAATGTTGGGACGCCCCTGCCCTAGGCAGCATGATTTCTGGTGTAACTTTCTTTTGCTTCACAGACAGCTGGACAAGAACCAGATCAGCTGCATCGAAGAAGGGGCCTTCCGGGCCCTGCGGGGGCTGGAAGTGCTGTAAGTGAAACAAGGGAAGAGTGGCAGGGGCTGGAGAGCCTGGGAATGCGGGAGCTGGGGCTGGGCAGCCAGACTGGGGCTGGGAGCAGCCCAAGGGGTGGGAGCGCCCCCTCACCCCCCTGTGCTAGCCCCATGGCAGAGGCCACACTCTCTGCTCTCCTGGGCTCTCCACCCAGGGTGGTGGGGACACCTGCTCATGGGGTCATGCCTATAGTGTATGATCCAGGCTTACCCTGCTCACGACCAAGCCCAGGGCAGTGTCTGTGTCTTCCAGGACTTTCTGACACGAGAGGCCTGAAGGCCCCCCTGCCTGCCTTTGTGAAAGCCTGCACTTGCCTCCCAACCTGCTGCAGGCGGCAGGCAGGCAGCCTCTCCCTCCTCTCCCTCCTCCTCCCTGTCCGGGCTGCCTTATCACCACTGTCCCAGCTCAGGCCTTCCTTGGAGGGTAGCTCAGTGTCTCCCGCTCCTCCCGGGGCGGGGCGGACTCCCCAGGATCCAGCCCAGTGCTGGCTCCCCTGAAAGGTGGACCACGGATCTGGGTGTGAGAGCCTGAGGGCTGGCCTACCGCCCAGACGCCCGGTGACTCTGGTTTCCCCGACCAGGACCCTGAACAACAACAACATCACCACCATCCCCGTGTCCAGCTTCAACCACATGCCCAAGCTGCGGACCTTGTGAGTCAGCCCCTGGGCGGCAGAGTGGGGGCCGGGGGTGGCCGGGAAGGGGGTAAAGGCTTCCATGGGTGGGAGAAAGAGCTCTCTCTTCTTCTTTGCATTCTCAGCAGTGGGTCATCCACTCAGGCTGGTGGCGGGGGAGGGTGTCGGAATCCAAGGGAGAGGGAAGTGACCTAAAATGGATGTTGAATGTCATTTCTATTTGATTTTTCCTCCGAAGACAAGTGACTTGTTTTTGTGTTTAAAAATGACTTATGTGCTTTCGGGCAGCGGGTCTGTGTGAGCTCAGGGAGATGAATCATTTCTGGTCACACTCAGGCCAGCGGCTGCCCCAAATGAGCTGGGAGGGAGGTGGCGGCCGCCGGAAGCATCCTGCTGCTGGTGACCCCTAGTGAGCCTGAGCGGGCGGCTGGGGCTACGTGCAGCACCCCGCTCCCTGGCAGGGGGTTCCCACTGTGGGGCTAGGGCCCCAGGCAGGTGGGTTGCGAGCTGCCCTCTCCCCTGACAGCCGCCTGCACTCCAATCACCTGTTCTGCGACTGCCACCTGGCCTGGCTCTCACAGTGGCTGAGGCAGCGGCCAACCATCGGGCTCTTCACGCAATGCTCGGGGCCCGCCAGCCTGCGTGGCCTCAATGTGGCTGAGGTCCAGAAGAGCGAGTTCAGCTGCTCAGGTGGGTGCCAGCCCTGCTGAGACTCTCCACAGCCCAACCCCTGCCTTCTGCTCCCCGCCCCAACCCCCATGTCTTGCTCCCTCCCCTGACCCCCCTCACCTTGCACTAACATCCGGTTCACCCGTGACCTCCTCTCTTGGCCCATCACTTTCTGCTCATCGCCTCCTGTCCTTACCCACCACCCCTGGACTGCCCACATCTCCTGTCCTTGGCCATCACCTCCTGTCCCCTTCCATCACCTCCCATCGCAAAAAACATGTCTGAGAATATTCAAGACAGCCTTTTTTCGTATTAGCCCAGAGTTGGTGACAACCCAAATGTCCACCAGCAAGGGACTGGATAAACTAATTATGGTCTTGTCCGTATGATAGAATACTGCCCAGCAGTGACAGAGGCAAGCTACCGAGATGCACAACAACATGGGCAAATGTCAGAGTTTTTGCAGTGAGCGGAAGGAGCCAGACACAATTTCATTTATTTGAATATGATTTCATTTATTTGAAGTCCACAGATCAGCAGGCCAGATCTTTGGTGGCAGGTCTCAGAATAGCGGCTGCCTTGGAATAGGGGCGTAAGGGAGCCCTCTTGGGAGATAGAAATGTTCTGTGTCTGGAGACGGTTCGGTGGGTGCACCTCTGAGAACTTTAGCCGCTGTGCACTGAAGATGGTGACAAGTGTGTTATACCTCAGTTTAAAAAACCTATACCAGCCACTATGCTTTATCCTGGTTTTGTTACCTGTCAGTGTTGTGTGGGTTTCCACAAATTAATTAATATTAAGGACTCAGTTTTCTTACCTGTAAAATGGCCATGGTGGGTTAAATGAGGTACTGCGTGTACAACCCTTCTCACAGCATGTGTCCCAGAACGATAAACGGGGTCCCTGTCATTCTCTGGTGACCAGTGAGGAGACTGAGGCTCCAGACTAGAACCTGGAGCTTCAGAGTGTGGGCCAGGATTTCCTCATGTGTGAATCACACTCTCAGGCAGCACAGTTAGGTTCAGATTCAAGTTCGGCAAACATTCAGCCAGCACGTGCTGTGTGCGGGGCGCCCGCAGAGTTGCATGGTCGTTCCCAGTGATTTCCTCCAGTTTATCGGCATTCAGAGAAACACTGTCTGCCCTGTCCCCACCCCTGACGCCATGTCTGGGGGTGGAGATGCGGGCAAGGGATGTCCCCAGGTCACCGCCCACTGTTCCCTCAGGCCAAGGGGAGGCAGGCCGATCGCTTTCCTGCACCCTCTCCTCGGGCTCCTGCCCAGCCATGTGCACCTGCGGCAATGGCATTGTGGACTGTCGTGGCAAGGGCCTCACCGCCATCCCTGCTAACCTGCCTGAGACCATGACGGAAATGTGAGTATGGGCCAGGGCGGGTGCTGGGATGTGGGCCCTGGGGCCGGACTAGGCTCTGGTGGCCCAGTGAACAGCTCACCTGAGGCCCCTCCATACACACGGAGGAGAGACAGCTGGCCTCGGCTGGCCGGAGCCCTCCACCCAAAGCTGGGCAGCTCCAGAGAGTTGGGAGGGGGTGTCCCTCTGTGGTCCATTTGTCCAGCCCAGCGGGGTGAGCCTGCTGGAGTCGGTTTCTCAGTAGTAGCCTGATTTGTGGGCTCCTTTCGGCCACAAAATCTGGGGTAATGGGACTCAAATACAGCAGCTCCTTTCCTCTGCCTGTGCCAACCTGTCTACTCCAGATGGAGGATGGGAGCAGGGGCAAAGGGTCTGGTTTGGGCAGGTAAGCCTGGGAGGCAACAGTCAGGACCCCGGGTTTCCTCTGTGTTCTTGCTCTGCAGCCGACTGGAGCTGAATGGGATCAAGTCCATCCCCCCAGGAGCCTTCTCTCCCTACAGAAAGCTGCGGAGGATGTGAGTGTCTCCTGCTGCTTCTTGGGAGTCAGCCTGGGGCAGGCGGCAGGGTCTAGAGCTAGCAGGCCACAGCGCATGTCTTGACTCTACCTCCAGCTTCAGCTCTGAGTGTGGAGGGCAGTGGTGTGACCTCCTCAGAGTGTCAGCGTGAGGCCCACGTGGGGTGTTGAGCCCTCGTCTGGCACATGATCAGAGCTGACTGTCATCCTCCCATCTCAGCGGGGGCACTCCTACGAGCAATTTCGGATGTAGGGCGCAGCTGGGATGCGGGGTAAAGTTTCCTCAAGAGCAGGCCAAGGCTGGATGGCCCAGCCGGAGCACGAGCCTCAGCCTGCACAGGGAAACAGCAGCCAGGGGCTTTTCAGGTAGATGGCAGAACTGGCCTCTTATTTCTCTAATGTCAAAGAAATGCCTGCCCTCCTGTGGCACCTGGGAGAAGGGGCCAAGCAGGGCTTGGTGGCTGCCAAGGGATTCAGCCATCTTCCCTCCTGCTCGCCTTGTAGAGACCTGAGCAACAACCAGATTGCAGAGATCGCGCCCGATGCCTTCCAGGGCCTCCGCTCCCTGAACTCGCTGTGAGTACCCATGCCAAGTTTCCCAGGGTCCAGGGTGCCCCCGCCCCTGTGCCAGGGCCCCTCTTGAGGGGGAGGCTGTGTCCAGCTCCCGCTTCCTCACTTGTGGACACTCTGCAACTGGGAAGAGGTAGAGGGAATCCAGGCAGAGCTGTTGCCCCTGGCAACTCTGATGCTCCTCCTGCCAGGAAGGGGATTTTCCTAGCATTCTTTGCAGCAGTCACCTGACGTGGCCCAGCCTTCATGTTGGCCCTGCCTCCCCACTGAGGCCCAGGGTTCTGTGCTCCTAAACCTTACTCAGCTCCCCGATAAGGGCTTCCTCTCCCAGCTCCAGTTGTGACATCAACCACACCTTGTGCCTTTCATCCCAGGTGTGCTCCCAAGTTGTGGCAGGAGACAAGAAAAAAGCATTTTCCTCCACTTCTCCCCATTTCCCTTCCCTGGAGGGTTTACCTGGGCAGGGGGGGTGGGGGGGGGCGGGGTGTTGTCCGTGAATCTACAAAATGCCATGTAGTGTCAAACATTCTCTTGGAAATGCTACTTCATCTCTTTTCCCA